>NC_138051.1:83188367-83743681 GCF_964194185.1 Rhinolophus hipposideros
AAAGTCATCTTTCCTTCGATTTTAAATGATAGCTTTGCTGGGTAGAGTAATCTTGGTTGTCGGTCCTCGCTTTTCATCACTTTGAATATTACATGTCAATGCCTTCTGGGCTGCAAAGTTTCTGTTGAGATTCAGCTGACGGTCTTATGGGAGCTCCCTTATAGGTAACTACTTGCTTTTCTCTTGCTGCTTTTAACCTTTGGCATTTTAATTTAATGTGTCTTGCTGTGGCCTTCTCTGGGTTCTTTCTGTTTGGGACTCTCTGTGCTTCCTGAGCTTGTATGTCTATTTCCTTCACCAGGTTAGGGAAGTTTTCAGTCATTATTTCTTCTAACAGCTTTTCAATTCTTTGCTCTCCCTCTTCTCTTTCTGGTACCCAAGTGTGTGAATGTCACTATGGTTGATGTTGTCCTAGAGGCTCCTTAAACTATCCTTTTTTTGGATTATTTTTGCTTCTTGATTGGGTATTTTCTGCTACCTTCTCTTCCAAATTGCTGATTCAATCTTCTGCTTCATTTAATCTACTGTTGATTCCCTCTAATATATTCTTCATTTCAGTTACTATATTCTTCATTTCAGTTACTGTATTCTTCATTTATGACTGGTTCTATTTTTTTGTTTTCTATCTCCATTTTTATGTTTCCTATCTCTTTGTCAAAGTTCTCACTGAGACCATTGAACATCCTTACCGTCTATGTTTTGAATTCTGCATATAGTAAATTGCTTGTCTCCATTTTTTAAGTTCTTTTCTGAGTTTCGTTCTGCTCTTTCATATTGGACATGTTTCTTCTTCTCATTTTGGCTGCCTCCCTGTTTTTGTTTCTATGTACTAGGTAGAGCTGCTCCATCTCCTGGTCGTGGTAGACTGGACCTATGTAGTAGATGTCCTGTGGGGCGAGTGGTGCAATCTCCACAGTCACCTGAGCTGGGTGCTGCAGCAGTGTCCCTTGTGTGGGCTGTGTGTGCACTCCTATTTGTAGTTGAGCCTTGATTGTTGTTAGCACATCAATGGGAGAGATTTACCATCAGCCTGATTTGTTGTGAGGACTGGCCATGACTACAGCAGAGGATCTGTTGTGCCGGGGTTGACCCCATGGAGCAGGATTCACTTTAGTGGGGCCCTGGTGCCTGCCAACTCTGCCTTTCGGGTGTGTTATTTATTGAGGTAGTTTGGTGGTGTTCTGGTGTGGTCTGAAGATGGCCACTGGGTGTGTTGGTTCTGGAGCCTCTTGACTCTGGTGTGGGTCAAGTTCAACCACTCCCTGTGCCCTTTTTGGGGTCTCTTGGTATTAGCTACAAAGTGATCGACAGATGGTTGCTACTTGTGCTGGGCTTGGAGGTGCCTGGGAGAGACTAAGCTTTGAACCACAGCTGGCTGCCACTAGTGCTGGGCTAGGGGCCACTTAGCAACAAGTATAAGACAAATCAAGGCCAGATGCTACTTGTTTGGAGTTTGTGAACCTTTAAGAGATTTTAGAAAAGTCTGTAGCATAAGCCAAGATAGGCAGTTTGTATGGAAAAGCCACTGGAAGCAGCTTGGGTGGACCCACAGTTGGGTGGAGTGGGATCTCAGAATCACTGGGGCCAGGTGAATGGTGTTAGCCAGGTTGATGGAGACTCAGATATGGTGCCCACCTTCACATACAGGCTGAGTTCAACAAAGGAGCAATGGTTTCTGCTAGCACTTATGTGTGGAAGAAAGCTGCACCAACAGCCCTCACCCTGCAGCTCTATAATTCAGTTCCTCCTGGTATGTCTCTGGCACCTTTCAAGGTGCTGCCCCAGTGCTGGAGCTCAGAGTGAGTGCATCCATTGGCAAGTAAGTCTATTCCTGGGCCCTTTAAGAGAAAAACCTGGGACTCCAGTGGACTTCTGTTTCATTCAGCCACAATCTCTACTGGTTTTCACAGCCAGAAGTTGTAGGGACTTCTCTTCCAGGCACTGGAATTCTGGGCTGGGGGTCCTGCTATGGGGTTGTGATATCTGGCCCCTCAGGGGGGCTTCCACAGCTGAGATATCCCTCCCATTTTTTAACCATCACACGTGGTCGTAGGGCCAGCGTGTTCTGTGTTCCCACCCCTCCTACCAGTCTCGATGTGTCTTCTTTTATATATCCATAGTTATAGAGCTTCTGTTCAGCTAGACTTCAGGTTGTTCTCAATGGTGCTTGTTCTGTAGTTCACTTGTAATTTTGAGGTGGTCACAGAAGGAGGCGAGCAGAGCATTTACCTACTCTGCCATTTTGATTGGAACCTCCTTATTATTCTAATTACAAGTAGTTATACAAAAGTTTATATTAAATGCTATATTTCCAAATCCAGTATAAGATTTATTTAACTCATCTATATAAAATATCTTATTCCCAAAGTCCTATATTTAAGGATTATAAAAAACTCTTGAATTTAGGTGAGCCTAACCAAACAGTGAGTCATGATTTTGATGCTCAAAAAGATCTACATTAATTGAGTTTTTTATAATGGGTGTGTATATGTATTTACTTACTCATTCATTCTACAGAATGAGGGTACTTACTGTTCTAGGCTCTTGGGATGTAGCCACAAACAAAGCAGGTAAGCTGTTCCCTTATCTGAACGCTAAATAGAAACATTCTTCTATATGGTTATTCCAGGCCAGATTGCACTTGCTTCATCTTGCAACCTTCTTCAGTCTTCTTGGGTTGCAACTATCTTAGAAACATATCCCATGTGTTAAACCAGATTTCCAACACAGACTTCAAGCAAGGATACCCTGATTTTCTTCTTATATCATGATTTGAGGAGAAAACTACAAGAAAGATGTGAACAAAGATTTTCTACCTTCCATGAACAAAGAGTTACCCAATACCCAACAAACTCTTAAGATGATTAATTCCTTCTGTTCTGACTGGATAATTTTCTATGACTTCAGAGTGAAAAGTAGGAGGCCACACAAAAAGAAGGAATGCTTATTAAACATTCACAAGCCAATCTTCTGAATGTTCTTATTTTTTGTTTGTGGATTTTGTCATTGTTGTTTTGTTTTCATTGAGTTTTAAACTCAAATCAGCAAAGGCAAACACGCAAGAAAGAAATGTCAAAAAGAAAAACAAAATTGGCTGATTAAAAAAAAACCAACACCAGATTTTTATAATAAAACAGTTTTTCACTTATTAACCCATCTATACTATCCGAAGTGGAATATTCCCACCATCACACAATAGTCCACATTGTGCTCTAAATTGTGAACAAATGACCTTTCCAGGAATAAATCTTAGTGACACATAATTTGGACAGCATTTGTCTCAACACACAATTTCGATGAAATTGTCTTTATTAATTTGTTGCTGTTGTTTTGTTTTCTATGTCAACTGGATTTCTTTGTTTTTTTTATAGGCCTCAAATTTAGGGTAACATAAAAGATAATTGCATGTCTGCAATTTTTGTTTGTATAGTATGTAGGTGTTGAGTATGTCTCTGGAATGATATAGAGTAAATCTCTAGAAATGAAAGTGCTGGGTATGGAAATAAATATATTAAAGTTGTTACTGAGCAATAAGACGTAATTCCTTACAGACATCATTTAAGAAGCAGATTCCATGACACACATATAACCTAAAACAAAATAAGCAAGCAGAAAATAGAGTGCTTTTTTTTCTGGTATCATCTCAATAAATAATTGATCAACAACTTGAGTGGCTCTAATTTTTGTACTACATATTAGACATGTCAACAATGTATATTAAAGTGTACTGAGAGTGAAATCTAATCCCTTTCCCTCATAAACAGATTATTTTTTTCTCTGGATTAGCAAACTAGGGTCAGCAAATTCAGGATGGCTTGCCCTCACATTCCCATACCACACCCATGACAGCAGGAAATAATTCTGTGATTGACAAAAAATGTGCAAGCTATAACTCTTTGAAAATATTTCAACATAGCCTTCAAGGAGGCGATGACCAATCCATTGGAATGGCCATAGAGATGAAATCCTTTTGCCATCAAACAAACAACACACCAAATTGAGACGATGAGTTTAATGAATGATGTTAGCAAATTCTTCTGCCAGGAACATTCAAATAATTATAAAGTTCAATTAGCTATTTGCTGAGCATTTAGAATATCCTTAGCACTTTTCTGGAACAGGCAAGAAAAAATTTAAAAAGTGTGTGTCTTAGTGTAAGTCAAGAGTATTGCAACCTAGAGGAGGAGGCAAGATTAAGATGTAAAAATAATACCATGCCATAGGTAAGAAAAAGTGCTAAGGAAATTTTAAGCGGAGTGAAATCAGCAAAGTCTGGAATTATAAGTAAAATTTTCACGAATGAAACTTGAAATGGAATTTAAGCTGAATAAGTTTTAACTAGAAAAAGGGGTTAGAAGAGCATTCCAAGCTTGGTGGGGAGGGCAGGGTGAGGGGGGGAAATCTAATAAAAAACAAGGATGTGGGAGTAGGTATGGAATAGTCATCAGAAAACAAAAAGACTAGAATCATTAGGAAGGAAGGAACATGGCAGGAAATCAAGCAGTAAGTGGGAAATAAGAGAAAATGGGTTTTAAAATGCAGGACCAGAAACTCCAACAGGCATATTTAGAGTTGATACAGGAAGTAAGGAGTCCCTGAAAATGTTTTCCATTTCAAATCTACTCAGTACGTTTTTATAAGTAACCCCTGGTATATGAATTGGAATCCTGAGTGCACACTTTTTTAGCTCAAACATTAACCTCTGTGCCTCACTTTTTTTCACTTGTAGAACAGGGATCATATTTACCACAGGATAGAGGTGAGGAGCACCTTTTCCCTGATTTCCTTTTTTTTTTTTTTCTTTTTTACTCCTCTTGACAATAGTGTCAGGGAAGTGTCCTCTGGCTGAGATTGCAAGACTCCTGGGTGTGATGACATAAATCAGGCTCCCGTAGGCAATTGGAAGAGCTGAGAAATGGGACACACCCTTACAGTGGTTTCAAAGGACATTTTATGTTCCTGGAGAAGAAGGAGAGACTTAAGCAGCAACCAAAATAAGTTTGGATTTAACTGAACATGGAAATGAATCTCACCTACGTTCTCTCAATTTCACACTCTCTGTGAGATACCACTACACCAACAACAGAGGATCCAGAGGTCCAAAACTCCTGATTTTTATGAGTCTGAAAATGCAGGACCAGAAACCCAAACAGAATCATTTAATTTATAATGTATATATACATAAATTGGCTCAGGATTGTCCCTACATCCCTGTGAATTAAGTGGTAGAAATTCTCTTGTCCCATTTTAAAGATTGAAAATACTGAAGTTCAAGACACAGGTAAGGGCTCAGGTCTGCCATCTCGTACCTGAAGGCTCTTATACTCAGCCATTCTATCCTTTAAATCTAGCTCTTTCCGATATCTTAAATATGTGTTCTACTCTCTCTTATTTCCAAAGAGATTATCTGGGGATAGTACTGGGTTACCCTTCTATTTTGTCAACTAGCTGGAGGAAGCAGCTTAACCTTGTAATAAATATTTCCATTTTGGCAACTTCCAGTTGGAAACTACTTCAGAACCTTTCAACAAATGTCTGAATCAAATGTGTATACCCACTCATATTGGGTGGGTGAATTTTGTAACTATAATAGTTATCATAAAACTATTCTGGGTCAGGAGGAACCCACCTAGGGGAGGCTGACCACAGGGTAGTATAGTGATAAAAGCATTGGCTTTGGCTTCAGACAGATGCGAGTTTGAATTCAGTCTGCATCCCTATCATTTAGCTCTGCTAGGTGTGCAACCATGGTCAAGTTACTTTACCTCTCTGAGACAGTTTTTAAACACCTACCTTGTGGGGTTATAAGGAGGAATAAATGAGCCAAATATATACTTGTGTGGTTATAGACACCGGGAATACGCTAAATAAAGTGTTATAGATATTTTTATTTCTCTAAAGGTCATTGTTTGTACAAGCAAAATGAAAGAAGGTAGATTGTTATCTGCAGAGGTTCCCTGTATTAGTCCATTCCAACTTCCCATATTATGGCTCAGTCATGGATACCTAATGCCAGTGGCATTGTGGTCAGAATTCAAGTCCCATCTTCCTTCACTGCACTGAGAAGCAGCAAACACTTTATCAAATAAAACTTTGCAAACATCTCTGCCAGTGACTTCCCTCCCAACACATGCTTGATTTTTCTCCCCATCAGTGCTCACCTGCCATTTGTGGAAGTGGCCGGCTGACCTGCCTAAGGAACTGTTCCCATCGCTCGGCTATCAACTGGATTTAAAGGAAACTCTTCCACTCCTCTTTATCTTGCTGACTATTAAAGAAACACTGCAAATAACACCAAAGGGAGCCCAATCTCCATATTCACTTCAAGCTGTAAAAGTCTGAGGCAAAGTACCCAGGAGGGAATAGAGACTCCATAAACTTCTAGAACTTTGAAAACTTATTTAATCATGAAGGATCTGATGCAGGGAAAATAGACTCACCCTGCCCAAACCTGGTGAGTTCAATTAGACTCAGAAAAACAGTTTAAAATTTAACCAAAGAGAAATAGCTCTTTTTGGTGGTGAAATCAATTTAAGAATCCCAAATTCAATAGATTTGTTGAATACCTAATATGCACAAAGCACTCTGAATATTATAAAGATATTCATACTCTTAAGAAGGCTGCAAGCAAATATTGTATATAAGACACATATATAATTTGCAAGGTTATGTTAGAATATAGGGTCCTGATAGAAAAGTAATGGGGAATAAGTTTAGAGTCATACTGTAGGAGGCTGAGGATATAGACAGCTACTGTTTTTTGAGTACATATTATCTTGTAACTAGCATCTCCTTTAATCTTCCCAACAGTCCTAGGAAGTAGTAATCATCACCTTCATCTCATCGATGAAGAAGCTGGGTTTTTCAGGTATGAAATAACTTTTCCAAAATCACCCATCTAGAAATAGGGTGAGCTGGGATTTGAACCCAGCCAATGCTCACGGAATTTCCTCAATGCTTTACTCCCTCCCCAAATGTCTGCCAAAGACATTTTTATTAAAGCCTAGGCAATTTAGGCATCATTGAAAATTATTGAGCAGGGGAATAAAATAAGAGATTTGGGTTTTGAAAGATCAATTTGACATTAATTAGTAAAATGGATTAGAAACAGGGGAGAGGTAATCAGGGAGACAGTTAAAAAGCTATTTTAATTGTCTGGCTAAAGGAAATGAAGGTTTGATCTAGATCAGAGGCAACAGGATGGAAAGGAGGGGGCAGAGACAAGAGATACTGCAAAGTTCAATTTATTAGCTTTGGTCAATTTCTAGCTGTGGAGGAATCCAAACTGAAATGAGATGGGTCACTGCTGGGTAAAGAGAGTATCGCTATGACAAATGCCTTAGAGAGGTACACTGACCTTGTACTTAACCCCCCAATGAGATGAGCTCCTTTTTAACTGCAATGTTCCATGATTTTCAGTAGGGTCTAAATAGGATCTACTGCATTGGAAAAGTGTTGCTATAGACACCAGGATCATCTACCAGTTGGCCTGAATTCATGGTCCATCTCTTCAAAAGTTATTCAAAAAATAGCACTGTGTCCTAAAAGTCCATTGACTCCAACTTAGGATATGTAGCAAATAGTTGTCTTGTCACAAAAGTGTCTACCTGGTCAGGTGACTGGGGATTCTGGTCTATTTTCAGTTGAAGCTCAGGCCCTAAACTCATTTTAAAAACTTCCAATAATTTGAAAATACTTAACTTTCTTTTTTCTTCTTCTTTTTTTTTTTTTTTTTTTTTTTTTTTGCAAACAGAATAAAGAGGAGGGGACAAAAGACATGCTGTTTTCTAAGACAATGAGGAATTGGAACACTTTACAGATAGTCATTTTAGATGGTACTTACCAGTTTTTAAATTAATAGAACTTGCTAGCTCCGAGAATCTCTCTGGTCATCTAGGATTTTATTCCACATGTTGTTAACAAGTAGCAATATATAAAGGACAAGATCTAATATTCAAAATGCTTGTAATAGCGAAGTTACTCCTGCCAATTTTAGTAGTATTAAAATGATTGCACACGTCTTCTAGCAAATCTGCTGGCTTTCAACAGCTGGAATCAGACCAGATTCACCTTCTGTCTGCTGCATAAAGCCAGAACTCTGAAGATAGGAAAAAAATGGGGCTGGTATTAACTCTGACTTCTTGATCTTCTATCACCCCCGTTAGACTCAACTCATGAAGCCCAACTTTTGTATCATTCTGAAAAGGGACAGCTGGACGCAGAACACACGGGGTGTCTAGGGCCTTATAAAATCACCGAGATGAAATTGCACAGAAGTATAAATGAGGCAGCTGTCCTCTTACTTATGTACATGGAAAAGAGAGCAGACTTCGTCAAAAGTAACACATACGGAACTGAGAAAAATGTACAAAAGCCTCCCAGGGCCCTAGGATGGAAACCAAAATGATACAGAATGGATTAGAATTGTGGTGGACACTAAAGAGGAAGGACAAGAATGATAGTGGGCACGAAAGTAAGAATAGGAGGACTAGGAAAAAAAAGGAGAACCATTTCTCAAGGAAGAGCCTGGTCACATTACAACAGGCTCATTAGCTACTCATCCATGCAAGGTCTGCAGTGAGGAACTCAAGGCAAAGCAGTGATCTCGTTAGAAATACAATGAAATACACGCTGAGGCATCTGGGTGCTCATCTCGATGAAGTTAATAATTAACTTGAGCAAGTCATTGACCTTCTCTAGTTCTTAAAGCCTCAGCTACAAAGATGGTCCCCTCCCAACTCTACGGCTTTTTATGCTAAAGATGTAACACCTATGAATTTCTAATATAAGCCCTAGAATTTGGAGAATTGGAAGAGCCTTTGAAATCATGGGGTCCAACTCCTATTTCCAGGCCCTAATAAGGACATTAAAAGGAGCATGGAATTTTAAGGTTATATGATTTTTATGACTTGATCCTGTATAGAACATTTTGATAAATGTAAATTAATCTAACGAGAAAATTTATCAACATGTATATTTAAATTACCTTTAAAGATTCTTTGAACATATCTTAACACCTGAATAAAAATTATACATACATCTAGCTTTAGGAAAAATTGATGTGGAGAATCCAAACTTACAAAACCAGCAAGTTAAAGGGCAACTCCTTTATAAAGCAATTACCTTAGTAATCTTTCATGTGGAATTTTTTTTTTTTTTCCTGGAGCATTTAAAACATTTAAAAACTGAATTTTGTAAACCAAAACCAAATTCCAATAGAAAATTTTTGTATAATGTTAAATGTCCCCAATGAAATATGTTTAGAAAACTAGAGTTTGAAATGTTTTCTATCAGGGTCAAGTTCTGAAATTACAAAAACCTATTTGCATTTTGTTATAAATATTTTACTAAAGATCTAATCTCACTGAGAGGAAAAGTCAAATTCCATACAATGACCTAAAGCCTTACAAGAACCTATTTTTAAAATTCCAAAACACTTTTACAGTTTTATTTCCTTTCCTTAGAATACTTCACTATCTAACACACTAGAAATTTTACTTATGCATGGTGTTTATTGTAAGCTTCAGAAGACCAGCTCTTTTATCTGCTTTGCTGTATTCTCAGCACCTTGAGCAGTAATTGGCATAGGAAAGGTAGGTGACTAATAAGTAACCTTATTATTGTTTATATATTTGAATTATTGAACAATCAAAATATATGTCATCATGGCTCATGTTTATTTCTTATTCTTAAGATACATAAAGAGATAGCTAAAATGGCATCCCCTCATTTATTTTACAAGCAGTCAACAATGAGAGATAAGGCATGGGTGTCCTTATTGGAGGGGACCGTTGTGAATCACATGATTAGAAATGCATATCTGTGGAGTCCCCTAATCTTTTATGAATTATATCTTTAGTCATAAGTCCAGAGTTCAAAACAGATTTTATCAATTTTTATCCAGACAAATAATACAGTTATAGCCTACTTGTAAATATGAACAAACTTTTATTACTCAGCATGTATGTTAGTATTTGATAAGTTGAATTATTCTCAAGAATTCTGGGGGCTGGTTTCAAATTTGAGTCAGAAATTTCGAGAATCCTGGGCTTAATATTCAGTCTGGTAAAATTCCAGGACACTGTGGCTTATTAAAGTGTGGTTTGCTTTCCCTTCGATCATTTCCTCTTAACCCTTATCTACAAAGATAGTGTATCTTGTTCAATGACTGAGGTATATCTGAAGGACTGTCCCATCAATGGCAGCCGCAGAAACTTAAAGCTAAATTCAAACTCATCAAAGTTTGTGAATCTCTTCTGAAAGTTTGTGTGGGGACAGAGTCCCAGAGAGCAGTTTCCAGGCTCTCAGCCTCGCGTGGGGAGGTGCTGGCTCGGGTAGCAAATGACCATTGGCTGTGATTGGTTGGCCATCGGCTGTAACCGGTCAGCCAATTGGCTACTGATGTAACTGCAGGGCTGCGTTGATTGGTTGGTTGGTTGGCAGCCAGAGAAGGGAATGGCGGTCTGCGGATCGTGTTGCTATTACTGCGTGTGTCTCTCCCAGCGGCCAGAGAGAATATAGTGGTATGACTCCCCTATCTATGGCTCAGTGGGTGTTCCTTTTTGGCCTCACCATGTCCTGCGTTCTTATGTGGGGAGCGGGACCAGAGGCCCCGCTTGAGGCCACCCCACACAACAGTACGGCATCAATTCCACCTTATAAAAGTGATGCTATTGAATTAATTGTACTTTAACAATGAAAAATAAGGGCAATATGAAGACATCAGTTTTCTTAACTCAGTTGAAAATGGATGCAAGTACTTCCTTGAATAAACCCATAATGCTCTTGATCTCCTTTCCCTCACTGTTCTAAATTTTTTGTGTTTAGTTGCCTTCCATGTCAATCAGACTGTGTCCACTGGAGAACAACAATTCTAAAGACTTCTTTATTTTAATGTACATTATCAGTTCAGTATAGAAAAAAAGATATTTGTCAAGCTGCTTCTTTATATGAAATAAAAGTTTAAATTTTACTTTGACATCTTCCAAATATTCCACAACTTGTTGATTATTAAAGACGTGGACACCAAGAAAACTCACAATCTTGTTCTCTCCTTTTATCACATCTTGCAATTAAACTAACTTGAAAAATTTAACACACGCTTCTGAAGAGTGATGCAAAGAGAGCCAGGAAATCACCTTTCTTTTTGACTGAAACATTTGTAACTTTCCTTTTTTCTCTTCATTGCTAAGTGGAATCAGTTTTTCTATGCTTAGGCTAAACATCTCAAATTCCTTACTAGTGGGGGGTTAGACCACAATGGTTCATGTATACAAGCTAGTCTGATAAAAATCTCCTTTGCTGAATTCTCAAGCATGAAGCACCCTGGGGAAATGTAAGTTGGGCTGGACCTGTGGACTGAGTTTTGGAATAAGCCCTGGACTATGAGTCAGACAACCTAAGTTCCTGTCTTGTACTGCCAGTTACTAATTCTGGGAGTATGGACAAGACGTTTAACCTCATTGAGCCTCAGTTTTCTCTTCTATGTAGTAAAGGGAGGGGAAATATTTTTTTTAATTATACCATCAGCGGGATATTTGAGGAATAAATAAAATAATGTAGTTACAGTGCTTTTAAAACTGAATGATATTATATAAATGTGATAAATTATTACAATTGTTCCAACTATTGCCAGCTGAAGTTTGGTCCGTGCCTCAATTCCGGCTGCACTCTGTTCTCCTTCTTTATCATTTAGCCCTGACTTCACACAATCCAAAAGCTGCACGAATTATTTAGCTGTACTGGTGTTTAATATTACTGAAAATAAACAGCTTTGCAAATGCGTTTTGCTCTGAGATTTCCTTGTGATTTTTTTCTTTTTTTTTTTCCCCCACAGTTAGACAAATCCAGGGCAAAATTACGCAAGAGTATTTTCAGCAAACTCCCATTCTTCTTCCGGCAACACCATCTCATTCTTCTCAATGTCTTTCTTTTTTCTGGAGAGTCACAGATTCATCTGGCTGTGTATGACATTAGATGAAAAGAATCCAGTCACAGTGGCACTCCATTCTTGATTGCCCATGTATGTTGCATCCCCACTGGTCTCCCTTTCTCCAATTCACACTTCCAAATGTACCTTGCTAGAGCTCTATTCTTGAAAAATAGAGCCAATTCTGATTAACTAATTAGTACTAAGTTAATAATGGAAATAATGGCTTTATATGTTTTTTGTACCCAGATTTAAAATTTATATTTTAATATGTGGGTTTTTTTAAATGCTATACCTCAAAGGGCATAGGATGCTTCTAGAGTTCTTTCCTCCAAGGGGAATCTGCCCTTTTCTTTTCCCCTCCTTTATTTATTTAATGCTTATTGTGTCTTCATTCCAAGGGAGAACTCTTCTCTGATCCCTTATTAAATTAATTCCTTCCAATATAATTTCTTAGAGTAGCATGTCTTTTTCTTCATATCATTTCTTATAGTTGTAGTTTTACATTTATTCACAGAATTTTAATGACTTTCTTCCAACTCTTTTATAAGCTTCAAGAAAGTATAAGCTAGTTTATATTTTACTTTTCATTTTCATGCTCAAGGGCCTGGAAGATAGCAGGCACTCAATAAATATTAAATGAATTGATATGCTCATGTGTAAAAAATTCATTTTTTATCAGATAGATTTTAATTTTGAACTTCCTCCTAACGGTGATCAAGGAGGGTCAGTGGGAGTTCTTATCTGCAAGCAAAACTTGACACTAATTCTGGCTATTTCAAGGGCTTTTGGGCTAATGGCATCAGGGACTTAGCAAATCAGCTGGATGCTGGGAGATCATCCTTGGAAACAGCAGAAAATAAAATAACTCTAGATATTTGAAGCCAGAAAAAAGGGTGTAAACACAACTATTTCACGGACAAGAAAAGCTGATCTAAATTCCCCTTCTGTTGCCACCTGCACTATTGCCTCTCCTTCCACTCTCACTACTGTCCCTATTCCTGTGTTGTAATGAGCCTGTTCTCCAAATACTACCATCTCCCTATGTCACTAAGAAGTCAGTGTGTGTTTAGCCTGTCTGGACTCATAGAAGCTTGGATGGAGCAGAGTGAACACTCTACCATATTCTATTTAGCTAAGCTTAGGTCATGTGCCAGACATGGCTAGAAGAAGGATTCTTAGTGGGAAGAGATCATAATAGGCAGACACCAGGAATTACAATCCAACCCAGATTGTTTCCATTTAAGAGAAAGAATTCCAGAGGAATTCTCCAGAGGAAAATCAAGGGAACGGGTCCTGAGTATCTGAAAGTCACATCAATATCAACTACAAGCAAGTAAGCAATCAAAATAATTCCAGCTGTTTATTCTAAAAAGAAAAAAAAAATCTGAAAATAGCCAAAAAAAATAAGAGGAGAACATTCAAAATCCTTCCCGTGGGTCCAGGAAGAAGTGTGAAACACAGAGATGGCAAACTCCCCACGGATTCAGATATTAAGCTTAATATGGACACGATCAGTCTTTCTACATCAAAAGAATCACTTAGGAATTAGAATTCCAATGAGGATGTCTGTTTGGTGACTATAATCATCTAAAACTAGCCAAGATGGAACAATATCTTCCTAAAGTAAATCTATTCCAAAAGTCAAAGGTCAAAAGTTAGAGCAACAAACAGAACTCCTAGTTTTCCTCATTTTATTTCTCTTAATGCTTTCAGATTCTAGTCAATTAGTAGAATGCAATAACTGGATGTTACAACCATATGTGCAATATGTTACCCAAGAAAAACAGATTACTTACTGTCAGACGCTGCTCTACAAAAACTTCCATAGTTTCTTGATCCTTCCATTTAATTGCCCCCTCCAAATTCATACTCTGTGTGCTGTGCATTTTTTCTTTGCATGAACATTTCTACTTTCTTTTCCCCTCTTGTTGCCTATCTTTTTAAATCTACAATATCCTTCCTATTAATTTACTATTTGAAAGTTCCAAGCAATCAGCTAATACCAAACGTTAAGGAGGAAACCTTTCTCCAAACTCCTGCTGATTCCTTTTTGTGAAGGGATCCAAATTAGTGTGACACTTGGCGTCTTCTGCTTGCCTTGCTTGCCCCAGTAGTTTGGACTTAATTTAAACATAAACTTGGCCAGGGTAAGTTAGCCCCACTTCTCAGAAGTGTGCTGCTATCCCATCCACTTCATTCTTCCTCAGCATGTGCCCACTGCTGCTTTTCCATCTCTCCTATGTTCAGTGTTGCAAAATACTCACAGATATTCTGGGATTCTGAGATCTCCTATGAGGCTCCATTGTGTGCATGGATTAATTTTGTGAGGTGATGTGCTTTTCTCCTTTGTTTGCCACTCTTTTGTTTCATTTCTAATTATTCAAAACCCAAGTGGGAAGAGGGGTGCTATTTGAGGGCTCTTCAGAAACCAAAACACAAATCATTTTTAACCTATTTTAACTCGGCAGTATTATATCACCATAGTTAGCCCTCTCTATGAAGTGAGTAAAATCTAGGGGAAATTGAGAAGGAGAAATAAAGGTCTGAGGCTAGAGTGGATAAGGTGCATTCCCCTGGTCTAAAATATTTTTTGTGTAGGATCAATCCTAATGAAATCCTAAGAAGACAGCTTAAAAAGAGAACATTTGGCTGCTGGAGTCCACAGAGGTTAGAGCTACTGCCCACCCCAAATGTGCCAACACTGATGTTATGAAGAATGTTTATTATCTTGTATTCTCTAGCACGTGTTGCAAACAGGCACCAGGTGCTCCAATCCTCTTCTGTTGCACAATTAGTAGCAAACCATGCATGGAACACAATTGCTTGGCCCCTGAGTGATTTGGCTCTCCAGACTAAAGAGGCCAAGAGCAAGCTGGCGCTTCCCCCACAACTCAAATCACAGCTGGCTACTCTACTCACAGAACTCTATCCCAGCCTCATCAGTGTGTGCCCAGCCTGTCTGGGCTCATAGAGTCTTGGAGGGAACACAGGGGAACATTTTACGTTGATTGTTTTCAGGCACAATTCTCCGTACTGGTTGTTTGTCTATAAAGGGAAGTGACAATGGGTCCTAGATTTTATTTTATTTGCTGAGGACTTGTCATATCAATAAAGTCAATAGTTCAAAATAATCCTGCAAAGGAGAGTTCACTTATTCCAGATTTTAAACAGCAAAAATTAAACAGGAAAAACTGTTTATGTTGAAAGAATGAATCAGATCCCTAGGCTCAGAGAGGCTTTAGCCATTCAGCTACATAATCTTTTAAAAAATATAAATCAGATGATGTTATTCACTTCTTTAAAATCCCTATGGCTTCCCTTCTACCTAGAACAATCCAAACTCTTTGTATGTCATGTGCATTCCTGCCTCAGGACCAATGTTCTGGCTCCTCTTTGCTTTAAACACTAGCTTCCCCTTCTCCCAACACCCTGGACCTGATTGGCTCATTCTTATTATTTGATTCTCAACCCTAATGTCACTTCCTCAAAGAGATCTTTTCTATTTTATTCAAAGAGGCACATGCCAACCCTGGTCATTCGTGAGCTTGTTTTATTTCCATTTGTTGCCTATCTCCCTCACAAAAGTATGAACTGTGTGTGGGCAGGGACCTTGATTTTCCTATTCATCACGGTAGCCCCACCTCCTGGAACAGTGTGTGTTGCAACATGAGAGGTACTTAGGTGGATCTGTTGAAACACAGCAACTCAAACACTCAATGTCAATTTGAAATATATATACACACACATATGTACAGCTATAAAAATATGAGCAAACCTTTCTACAGCTGGTAATTGTATCAATTAATACCACTTGGTAGAGTAGCCTAGTATGCTTAAGATTAATCACCAGTTGTTCTCCATAAATCTCTACATAGTACTACAGAGTCATTATCCCAAATTAAGAATTCCGCACAAAAATGATATCTGTCCATTTGAACAGAATATCCCTAGTGGGCTTGTTCTATCATTCAATCACTCCTTACTTTTAGCACTCAGGTGAGAAATAAAGGTGCCAAAACAGAAGAAAAAAATGCTGATGAAATTTTTGGTTATATCTAAGTTACTGTAAATAATAAGCAATGGATTCAATCAATGCAGAACCTGAATTTTGAGAGATACTTGAATCAATATTAACTAACCAACTTTTACTGTTTTTTATTATTTCCAGCACTTTATGCTACATCATCATTTTTTAATCGTTAAGTGTGCTATTTATTTAGACATTTATTTATTTAGACATTTACTTATTTATTGTTTATTTAATTTTTTTTATTTTTCAATTACAGTTGACATAATATTATATTAGTTTTAGGTGTACAACATAGTGATTAGACATTTATATAACTTATGAAGTGAACACCTCAATAAGTCTAGTACCCATCTAACACCATACTATACTTATTACAATATTTTTTACTGTACTCCCCATACTGTACTTTACGTCTCTGTGCTATGTCACATCATCTTAAAGTGAAACTAAGAAACACTCAGGTAATATGTTGCCACGCAGCAGCCTACCAGTCTGTCTCCATGTACCTGGCCCTAAAGAAAGGAGAGTCTGTGAGACAGATCCTTTCAGGGACATTGCTTCACCTTTGTGCTTGCACCTTATGTCTCCCTGTTTGGCCCCAAAAAGATGGTTGATCAGCCAATGACGAGTAAGATTCCCCACGGGAGGGGGGGGGGCAACTCAAGCCAGGCGCAGTTGAGTGGGGACCAACAGGAGAACCCATGGGGTTCATAGAGGTCGGCACAGCCCCCCACCTTCCCCAGGCTGAGGAAAGCCTCTACTTCTGTGGCTGCATTCCTTCCCAAAAGCTGCAGGGGAAGTGACTAAATGATGTACTCTCCATCTATTCATATGCATATAGGCTTTGTCCCTTGGGGAAGTACATACATCCCAAAACTTACAGTTCTTTGCCTGAAGGCAAGGGTGATTGGCTTGAATCAGTTTCCTATTGTGATGTATGGAATTCACAGATCTTGAGATTGACAAGCTTTATCTCCTTTACTTCCCCACCTGACTAATAAAAGCTCATGCATAGGCCCGGTTTGGGGCATCCAGTCCTTGAGACTGCAGCCCCTTGGCCTCCTCTTGCAGTCTATTCATGGCTACTGTCTTTTCTTAACCCTGTCCTCACTCCCCACAACCCTGTCGCGACAGTAATAGCCATACAATAAATAATGTTTTGGTTTCTTTTTACAATGCCATTGAACTTTTGAGTAATCTACTCCTTTTTTAAAAAAAAATGAGAAAGACAATTCTCATATTGTAGATTTTTGATGCTTGTCTGAATTTTTCAGTTTTGAATACAATGTTGGTTTGTTTAGATTAAAACTTAAGCTGTAATGCATCCAAATTGAGACAGAACCCATATCAAACTCCAAATGTCTTTCAACAACTGCATTACATCTGTGTGTGCGTGTGTGTGTGTGTGTGTGTGTGTGTGTGTGTGTGTGTGTGTCACATATAGCATAGGTTATTCTCATGGATCCTTAAAATAGCTTCAGGAGACCATGAAAATCCTTTTGTTTTTGAGGCTCCCAAGTTGTATGAAGGCTCTTTTAGTTGCAAGTGACAGAAACCTACATATATAAAACTAAATTAATTTCATACCTAAGGAAACATATTGATGTATATAACCAAGAAGTAAATTAAGGTACTTCAAGGAAACGTGACTTGTAACAAAGCCTTGGGAAAAGTGCTTCAGGAGCAAGAACCTCAAGTTCCGGAACTGGAACCTGGATTCCCAATGCTGCCAAGTCTGTCTTACTTTGAATCCATCTAATCTCTGCCTGCCACTGCTTCTTTTTGTATGTTGTTTGAACTATTTCCTACTACAGGGAAGCCCTCTCCATGTGGCAGTATATGTAGCACCCATCAGCTGAAACTTAGCACAGGAAAATAAATCTTTTTCCCAATGTCCTTATATCAACCTGAGAAAGATTCCAATTGCTCCTACTTTAATTAAATGCTGACTGTTGTGATCAATGTTGGCAGAGTCCATTAACAAGAAGGGAGATCTCATTGGGCAGGAAAAAAGCTATTACAGCAACATTCAAAGGTTAAGAATCAAAGTTTCTTTCCTTTTATCATTTACTGAGTATTAGGCATTGGATTATGCATTGTCAGCACAGGCAAAATGCACAATTCCTAACACACTACTGTACACACTTGCTTAATATCATTGTTGCATTGAGCTAGGAACTCAAGATACAAAATTAATTAGTTATCATTTTCCCTCAGTGAACTCAGTGTAGCTTGGAGCCAGGCTATAGCCATTAAAAGAGTCATATATGATAGCTTGTAAGTACCAAGTGAGATATGTAGTTGATTAATACCATAGAGTTTTTCAAAGGAGTCAGTATTATTGGGGCTAAAATTATCTGGGATAGGTTAATGGAAAAGATAGGATCTGAGTTGCTGGCACATTTCAATGGAAAGACAGAACCTAGATAAGCAAAGTCACCATCTCTTCTGGAGCTAACCTTTCCACGCTGGTTAAATGTACTAGCTATGGCTGAAGTCCATGAAGGAACCAGAATTCTAACATCTTTGTCCAGAATTTCCCTGTAGAAATTCAGAGTGGGTATTGAGCACTCACCTCTCTAGCTTCAGGGTTCTGACTAGTAGGAGATGTACATAAAGACAAATTGCCAAATAAAGATCTGAGAATCAGCATCATAAAGGACCGGGACAGGGCTCCTTTGTAACTGCTAGACTGAACCAGAATAGAGTTGTTTTTTTCCCTCTTTACCTGTGTATTAGTTTCTTAGAACTATTGTGAAAAATTACTACGAACATGGGGACTTAAAACAACATAAAGTTATTCTCTCACAGTTCTGGAGACCAGAAGTTCAAAATCAAGATGTTGAGAGGATCACACTTCCTCAAAGTTGTCTCTTTTAGCTTCTGGTGGCTCCAGGTGTTCCTTGACTTCTGGAAGCAAAATTCCAATCTCTGTCTCTATCTTTATGTGGCTTTCTCTTCTGTGTCTCATCACAAATCTCCCTCTGCCTTTCTCCTATAAAAACCCTGTCATTGGGGTTAAGGCCAAACCAAAATCTAAAATAATTCCATCTCAAGATCCTTAACTTGATAACATCTACAAAGAGCTCTTTTCAAAAATAAGGTCATGTTCACATGTTCTGGAGATTATGACTTGTCAGGACATTTATTTTGGGGGCCACTTTTTAATTTGCTACACCCTATATTGAAGATAGTTGGCATCGTTTGACTTACCTACCCAGTCAGATGTAAAACAAGAGATTGGCAGACCCCACTTCCACCCAAGTGGACTTAATGCCTGGGAATCAGAAGAAAAGGAGAGAACTAGAGGACAGGAGCACTGCTGGATCTGAGCACATTCTAATCCAAGAGACCAAAACACAGAGACACTTCTATTCACGAGTAGTGCCCTCCCTAGAGAAATGTGGCTCACAGGAAGTGGAGTTTTCACCATTCATATTCATGACTTCTCATCCTTGGAGACTAGTCAGAAAGATGTGGAAGGTGAGCCTGGATGTTCTTTCCAAATTATTCCTCATATCCTTGTAGATATGAGTTCTCTCCTCTACAGCAGGCCACAAAAAGAGAATATTGGCTCCTGCGCTGACATTTCCTATCCTGGCCATCAAAAAGAGAAACACTAGCATGAAGAGCTAACAGCATAAGTCGATCTAGAATGTCTGCAAAATTGGCTCCAAATTGATACAGATATAGTCATTTAGTCATTTATTCATCCATGTAGGCTAAGCACAATCTAGGTTCTATAAATACAGAGGTAAATGAGGCATTCAGGGTCCTTGCCCATTTAAAATGTATAGTGTAGTTAGTGGGACAACATACTATGTGATAGTTGCATCTTCCATTGTCTAAGTGTTGTGATATGAGAGCACAGACCATGGAGCATTGTAACCTAGTTGTGAAGGGATGAAGGGAAGTAATGGCACTGAGACTTAGAATCAAAAAGAAAGTGTCTGGGTAAAGGAAAGCAAGGTGGGGCAGATGACAGATGAAAGAGAACCTGGAACTGCAAGCAGCTGGTGAGATAAACAGAAATTAGAACAAAAGGGCCTTTGTAAACATGCTAAGGTGTTTGGACTTGTCTTACAAGCTTTGAGGAGTCAGTGAAGAGGTAGTGACATAATCAGATTTGCATGTTGAAATGCTCACTCTGATGGGAGCATGTAGAATTGATTAGAGAATACTGGAGGTACAGGGGCCAATTAAGAACTTCTTGTGATAAAATATGGGTGTTGGTTGGTATATTAGAAGCCGAAATAAATCAAAATTCCCTGTGGCCCTCTTATTCAGTTATCTCTATTTACAATTCCCCAGGCTGTGGGTCACAATAGCCAGTCTATGGTGGAAGTTAGATATTGCTCCTTGAAATTCACTGAGATGCATCTTTGGACTTCAAATTGGAAGTCAAAAGAAGATATCATTGGCCTTTGTAAGTAAAAATTCTTCAGGCATATTTGGATCTAGGGACTCAAACAATGTCATCAGGACTATATCTCTATACTTCATTTCTTAATTCTGACCTCCTTCATGTTGGCAGTACCTTTTGTCAGGTCTTCTCCAAAGTGGTGGTTTCCTATATCAACTCAAGGGATAAATCTTCCTAGTTCCATGAAAAGTAGGAAGACTGCATTGTTTCTTCAAATATTTGAGAGAAAAGTTTTCTCATTGGTACAAATTGAATCATACCTCCAACTGTGAACCAACTAAAATGGCAACAAGATAGAATATACTCATGAGATTGGGTCTGATTAATAGCCCAACACCATTTTGAAACTCTGAAGACAATGTTTTTATTTCAGTTATCTACTGCTGCCTAACAAACCACCTCCCAAAATTTCGTGGTTTAAAATAGCAATTATTTTACTTGTCCATGATTCTATGAGTCAGGAATTCTGGCAGGTACAGTGGAGATAGCTCATCTCTGTTTCCCAATGTTTGGAGCCAATAGTTGGGGGGCTTAAATCATGAGGAATAGTTGAATAGGGGCCATGTGTTTGGAAACTTTGTTCAAGCTATTTCCCAGGTTCCTCAGTTCACCTGCAAGTGGCCTCTGTATGTGGCTAGCTTGGGCTTCCTTACAGCATGGCTCAAGGTTATAAAATTTATTTTGTGTCAAGTGGGTTACAAAAAAGAATGTGCCAATAGAACAAGACATTGAACATCCAACATTGGTACAAGCTCTTATTAACTCTCTACCTGAACCATGTTTTCTGATCGTTTTTACCAAAACGAGTCACATGGTCAAGCCCAGACTCAATACCTTGTTTCCCCAAAAATAAGACCTAGGTGGACCATCAGCTCTAATGTGTCTTTTGGAGCAAAAATTAATATAAGACCCTGTCTTATATCATATTATGTTATACAAGACCTAGTCTTATAGTACATTATATAAGACCCGGTCTTATAGTAAAATATTATAGTAAAATAAGACCGGGTCTTATATTAATTTTTGCTCCAAAAGACGCATAAAAGCTGATGGTCTGGCTAGGTCTTATTTATGGGGAAACACGGTGTGGAAGGCGATGAAGCAAAAGCATAAATACTGGGAAATGCAATTCAATTGTGAGTAGGAGGCAAGAATACATCAAGCCTACTACAGGCTTAGATGTTGAATTTCTCACAAAGATAATGAGCCTTCCTCAAGCTGCTTCTTAGAGACTATTGTTAGTGGTAATTAGTAGATCAGAAAAGAAAAAGGATAGCAGCCACCAAAATTTTGCTGCAGCTGTAAGATTGCCTGGCAGATACAAGGGAATCCTTTCTTGGGCACTCTGAGAAATAACTAGAGAATATCATGAAGGGTACTAAATTCCTACTAGAGCTTGGTATCATAGTAATTTAGGTGTAAGTAGAAATGTGACTTCCTTTTCTAGTTAAAATCTGGTGAGGTTTAGACTTAGTAATTATGGAGAACAACATTTATAAATATGTAGTATTTTAAAGCTCAGACTATTTCCTTAGCTTTCACCCAATTTCTCCACATGACATTTGAGTCACACACAACCAGTTGTCCCTATTATATTTTAGAGCAAACTAACCAATAGAGTATATGCGCCTTTATGAGGGAAAATAAAATTTAACTTGTGATTTAAAAAATCATAATAACCACAGGGGCTCAGCTATACTATAGCTTATCAAAGTAAATATTTTCTATTTTTTTCTCATTAGTCCAGTGTTGGTTGTATTAGTCAGGGTTCTCCAGAGAAGCATAACCAATAGGATATATAAAGATATATAGGAAGAGATTATGAAGAATTGGCCCATGTGGTTATAAAGTCTGAGAAGTCCCTTGATCTGCCATCTGCAAGTTGGAGGCCCAGGAAAGCTGGTGGTATAGATGCAATCTAAACCCAAACAATCATGAACCAGAGGAGCTGATGGTGTAAAGTCCCTGTCCCAGTCTGAAGGCCTGGGAACCAGGAGCACTGATGTTTGAGGGCAGGAGATGATGGATGTCCCAGGACAAGCAACAAGAGCAAATTTGCCCATTCTCTGCCTTTTTTGTTCTATTTAGGTTCTCAACCATCAGATTGGATAAAGCCCACCCACATATTAGGTGATGGTGATCTTCTTACTCAATCAGCCAATTTAAAGGTTAATCTCTTTCAGAAACACACCCAGACACAAACACACTCAGACACACCCAGAAGTAGTCACAGACACACCCAGAAATAATGTCTTACCAGCTATCTCTGCATCCTTTAGCCCCATCAAGTTGACACGTAAAAATTAACCATCTCATTGGTCAATGCTACAAAACCTACTTTTCTGAGAGGAAATACTTCTAAATGGCTTCGATTTAGAAGTATTGATGATACTTTCACCAATAAAAGTGTCAACATAAGAAATGCCCAAACCTCAATAGAATTTTTATGAGTTTGAGCCAAAACGTATGACGTATGCCAGGGATCAAGATCTTAAATGACCCAAGAATAATAGTTTTGTTTATGCATCTGAGATTAAAGAGGGAACATAAGGAAGATTACATGAGGGTGGGAGAAAGCAAGGTGGGTATTGGATTTCAGGATGGTTAACAAAATTATTTGCTTTCTTGAGGGTGGTTATGGTTATATCAAAGGTGTGCTAACTCAGATTCACAGAAAGAATGGACAGGGCTTACTTACGGCAAAGATAACCCTTTGATTAAGTTGTTGCAAAAATAATTGTGGTTTTTGCAATTATTTTTAACCTTTTAAATCACAATTACTTTTGCACCAACCTAATACTAAAGAAGTTGTAGGCTTAAGAAGTGTGACTACCCACCATGACCTGCCCAGTTAGGAATCTATAATCAGATCACCAGGTGAAGCACCTTTCCATAGAACCCCTTTTGCATCCACAGCATTAAAAAATACAAAAAAAAAAAAAATGACTCTGACTTTAGTTAGCCAACCAATAAATTTTTGTTGTACATCTAGAGTGCTCTGGGTGCTAGGATTACAAGAATTAGACAGTCCTTGCTTAAGGACTTACATTTATATGTGATGGAGGTGCAAGAAGTGAGGGAAAACATGGTAAACACATAAGCAAACAAGATTTCATGTACTGATTAGTACTGTAAATAAGATAAAATGATGATATAATTGCAAGTGATCTAAGGGAAGGAAGATGAAATGGGATAATATGATAACAAGTGCTTGAGTAAAAAAGAGGAAGTTGCTTTCTAAGATAGTGGGACTCCCTATTCTGAGATTGGAGAGCTGGTAAATAACTAGTTTGAGTCACAGATGAACAGGCTGAAACTACCACCTTTGTCTCTTGACTCCATGAGATTATTAGTTACTATGTAATTTATTGTTGTTATGACTTTGTTAAATTAACATTTGTTTAGTGGAGCACAAAGTGCCAGTGTTGAGTCCCCGTACAACAAAAGATAATAAAAGAAAAAAACTGAAATAGAGAAGTTTTTATTACTCACAGGTCCAAGAGGAAGTATGTGGCATGCCTTGGGGAGTCACACAGGGAAGTCAAGGCAGAATGCAGACAGAGAAAGAACCTCAGGCACACGCCTTTACTAGGATCCACGGATAGAGTGCTTTGGGGTTCCCAGGCTAGGACCGGATTGGTCAATTCAAATCAAAAGATCAGGGTTTTGGTCAGCACCACCGGGATGTATAAAGTATACATACAGCACGAGGAGGCCAGGGAGATTGTTTTTCACAAGGACTGTTGCATAGTTGTATCAGGAACTTACATTTGCTTGTGATTCGGTGGACAGTTGGCTAGGGCATGCACTTGCATGAGGGGCCTAGTGTCAATTTAAGGTCCCTGCAGGCCGCCTAGCCAAACAAAAGGGATGCCGAGGAAGCAATTTCATGGAGTAACTTAGTAAACTCTCAACAATTGTCCAAATTAGGACACTTCCAGGAGTGAATGGGGAATACTATTAATAATGACTTCAGGACAATAGGCATACGAAAAAGGTTGGATAATTAAGTTCCCGAACTTTCCCCTGTGTAAGTGTACAGGGGAAAGTTCTCGAACTTAATTGTCGACCTCATAAACCAGATTATCTTGGGTGAGCCAAGACATGTAGTCATATTAAATGTAGTGAAGCAAAATACTCTGTTAGCACTCTTTATAAAATAATAAGAATATCAATAGTGATAATAGCTTAAAATATGGCATTTATGTCTGGAGGCATTCAGGTCCTTTCACATATTCTATTTAACTGATTTTCTTGATAAAAGGAGAACTTCTCACAAATGAGAGACTTGTTCCAAATAAAAAGGCAAAATAACACACAAAGATTTCAAGGAATACCCATACATTTTACAAATCTGGTATGAAAACTTTAGAGGCCCTATTAAATACAAAGGATTTCAAAGAAAATAAATATGAAAATAAAATCAGCAAATATTGACTAAGCACAGGCAATGTGCTAGGTTCTGGAAGACACATAAGAATAGACAAGCATTGCCCTGGAGAAGCACTATTCAGCCAGGTAAAAGTATTTCCTACACCTAAAACATTTCTTACAACTCATAGATACAGACAGCAGAATGGTGGTTACAGAGGGGAAGGAGGGTAAAGAGAGGATGAGGAGGATAAAGGGGGTCAAATACATGTTGACAGAAGGAGACTAGACTTTGGGCAGTGTGCATATAATGGAGTTCATAGATGTTGTATTACACAGCTGAACACCTTAAACTATATAATGTTATTAACCAATGTTACCCTCAATAAATTTAATTAAAGTAAAAAAGAATACTTGTCATGTGACAAAAATAAATAAAGACCATGAGTGTTTTCACCTTTTGCTTTCTCTGTTGTTGTATAATCCCAAAGTGGGAAGACTTTGGCTGGTGTTGGGTGTACACTGCTGACTGGCTACTTGTGCTGCTATCCCCACTGTGTCCATGAGTCCTTGCAAAAGGAGTAGAGTGATCCCCACGACCTCCATCTTTATAGCAATGTTTGGAAAACAAAGGAGATACAGGGATGAACAGTATTTTAAGAAAATGTCCATGTCAGAAACAACTAAATCTGCAGAGAATTTTCATGAGTTTATTTGAGCCAAACTGACGACAATTACTGGGAAGAAAAATCTCAACGGATTGAGAAAATGCTGTAAAGAATGGCAATTTTGAAGCTTACTTTATACTTTAGAATCAAAGAAGGAGATATAAGGAGGGTTACACACAATCCTTTTGTGCTAGATTAAGGGTGTGGGAGAAAGCAAAGCGGGAAGCGGGCATCTCTGGAACTGGATAAAAAGCAAAATGGAGAGACACACCTTTTTTACATTGGTGGGTACAGCATAGTTAGTAATTAACATTTACAGCTCATAGAGATGGTATGCGGGAAACCAGAGGGGTTCTGTGGTCTCCTGCTCTGGTGCTGAAGGTCGTGCCCTAAGGGGGACAAGAAAAGATTACAATGACATTTCAAAGGTACATTATCTTAGATGCAAAAAGGCAACAGACCAACTCAGTTAAGGTAAAGATTGACCTTTGGCAAGAAAGCTACAGGCCTAGGACCTGACTGCGCTCTATGACTTGCTTTTAGTTAGGAATTTTTATATTCAGACCATCCTATGTGGTTACTTTTAGTTTCTGAGTTTGTAGGGCCTGCCCTGCTGGCCTCCCCTGAGCTTATCAGGTTTAGTATGTGGCTTCTTTTTCATCCACAAAAGCTACCTGTAGGCAAACCTCGAGGATGACGACTTCTCTGGGTACCTCCAGCCTCTGGTTTTATTTCTTTCTTGCTTGCTATATAGAATAATGAGTACCTACTTCTAGAGTCCCTGTCCGCTGTGAAAGCCTAGCCTCAGAGATGAATTTGATGCCTATCCAATCAAATGAATTGACTTGTCCCTGGGTATTTATGGTTCAAAACTTATTAGTAATTGCTAAAGAAAAGCTTTGTCCCTGATTAGAGGAATTTCAGAAATCTTTGAGAGAAGATGGACGAGGAGCTCTGAGAGGCAAGGTGCCTATTCTGATGAAGTGTAAAGCCTAGCAGAAGGGAAAATCGAATTCAAGATATTTCATAGAAAATAGCATTTTAAAATCCAAAAAAAAAATCCCTGACAAATAGGCAAGCCTTTTGGGAGATGGGCATGGGACTGATGGTGGAGAGAAGGGAAGAGGAAATCAAGGTTGACATTGTGAATAATTTTGTTTGTAACCACTGTTAATGCAGCAGCTGGTTCCAAAATTTTTCTAAGTCACTCAGCAAGCTAGTTTGCCTAATAAATGAGGAGTTATAAAGAGCTCTAGTATTTATTTTCCAAGAAAGAAACAGATATCCAAACTTAGGAGACATTTTATTCAATTCATTCCTTAGTGACAGGAGATAATGAACTGAGACCTCCAAGGCAGCTGGGAGACCAGCAGCCTGTCACAGCCTGTAAACCCAGAGGCTTCTGGTTCAAAAATTATCTTTGTCAGTAGCCTGGCCTGACCTCCTGCACATTATATAACTTAGCTCCCTCACATGCAAGTTGGGGAAACAGTAGAGACCCAATCAGAGGGTGGTTGTAAAGATTTTGTTAAGCCAAGTACAGCAGTGGATGTGCACTGAGAAAAGTCAATATGCATTTGTCAACTGGCTTGAAATGAAAGAGAGTCACAGTAGGGAGACTGTGGTGAGTTGTAACCTGCCCAGTCTTTCACTTCTGTGAAATAACAGCCAGAACAGTAGGAGAGAATGGTCCAATAAACACCCTGATGATCACAACTCTTCCTTGTAAATCACTCAAATGAGACCTCCCAGGTGGCTGGAGATGAGAAGAACTCCGTTGCCAAAAGAAAGGGGCCGATTTGTGGGATGGGAAAGGAGCTCAAAGCACAGCCAGAACAGTTGCATCTGTGCCTCCATGACACCCACATTATTCATTCACTCTTTCATGCATTCATTCATTAAAACAGTACATGTTTATTGAGTTTCTACTCTGGGCCAGACATTGTGTTGGACATATAAACTCAAGACCCTTCTCCTGCCCTCAAGTTTATGATGCTGTGGGGGGAAGATAGACAATCCAGTCATGTACATCTTGACAAGATGAAAGGATGCTGTGGGAGCCCAATAGAGGAACATCCAGCCAAAACATCGGGAGAGGATCAAGTGAGATTTTTAGAGAAGCTGATGACTAACCTTGTCACGTCCCATGCCACGAGGGTTGTGGGGAGTGAGAAGGGTGGCGCAGGGTTAAGAAAAGACAGTAGCCATGAATACAGTGCAAGCAGGGCCAACGGGCTGCAGCTTCAAGGACTGGGCCCCCACTCGGGCCTACGCATTAGCTTTTATTACTTAGGTGGGGAAGTAAAGGAGATAAAACTTGTCAATCTCAAGACCTGTGAATCCTATATATTATAATAGGAAACTGATTCAAGCCAATCACCCTTGCCTGCAGGCAGCTGAACTGTAAGTCTCAGGATGTATGTACTTCCCCAAGGGACAAAAACCTTTATGCATATGAATAGATGGAGAGCACACCATTGAACCTCTTTCCCTGCAGGTTGTGGGAAGGAATGTAGCCACAAAGGCAGAGGCTCTCCTTAGCCGGAGGAAGATGGGGGGTTGTGCCCACCTCTATGAACCCCGTGGGTTCTCCTGTTGGTCCCCACTCAACTGCGCCTGGCTTGAGTTGCCCCCCCTCCTGCCCCGTGGGGAATTTTACTTGTCATTGGCTGACCAGCCATCTTTTTGGGGCCAAACAGGGAGACATAAGGTGCAAGCACAAAGGTGAAGCAATGTCCCTGAAAGGATCTGTCTCACAGACTCTCCTTTCTTTAGGGCCAGGTACCTGGAGACAGACTGACGGGTAGGCTGCTGTGTGGCAACATAACCTGAAACTGAAAGCTCAGTATGAGTTATTCTAGCAAAAGTTTCATGAATGAGTAAGCAGTGGTGCTGGAGAAGCTTTCAGGAAGGAGAACAGTGTGCTCAAAGGCTCAGAGACATTTTTTGAATATTTATGGATTGGTCCCTACAAGGCAAGCAACATACTAGATGCACTGTAATACATTAAAATGAGCAAGATATTACTCCAGGAAAAAAAGAACTTAAAACCTAATGAATAAGATGATTTTGACAACAGTTACAAGACAAAACATAATTCATGTTTGATAGTAGTTGTAAGACAAAGCCCAAGACCTCTTAGGTTTGGTCAAGTGTGTTGATTCAGTCCCCCACCCAGATCCCATAACTGCCACCTACAAGAAACTAGTTAGTTATTAGGAATTGAGTTAGCCAAATAGTCATTTAATAGATAATTTTCTTCTTCCAGTTTCTATGATATCATAAGAAGGGGAAAGAATTACAGTCATTCTGTATTTGTATGCTCACTTGAAAAATGGTCAGTTCAATGGTTAAAAGAAAGCCATATTGCACTTCAATAAGTTGATATTGATTTACTCTAATCAGTTCAGTAATCTGAGCTCTTACAATTATTAGCACCCTATCCTTTTATTCAGTATTTATTCTCAACGGCCTTATGGTTAGGAGCAACAACAATGACCTCCACCAACCAGAAGACATTGAAAAGGCCCTCATGAGGATAGCCTATGCCCAATATCTAACACAGATTTCTACATTGCAGGAAACATTTGTTTGCTCATTAATGACTTGGCACAGGACATGAAAATGTTTAAAAATCAAGAAGAAAGAGTAAACATTTGAAAGGTGCAAATACTAAGGAGTAAGGGCAAGCCATTGGTCATGATTTGAGAATATAGAAGTCAAGAGGTACAACGGACCCAGGAAATTGGTTCCTAAATGTCAAGTAATGCTTGTAACCTGTTGTGCTGTGACTATTTCCTCCAAGAATGACCAAAACTCTTTCAGGCCCTCTAAATGCTGCCTGGCCTTGAGTAACACTGGAAAGGAAATATGAGGGAAAACTCTAGTCTTTTTCTGGCCCCTGGTAAATGGAGCAGCTGACCTGGCTTTGTCTTTTCCATCTCATATTCCAGTATGATTCAGTTGGCCTGGAGCTGCCATGAAACAGTCTGCCCTGAACTTTGGTGTCCTGCCCCATGGCGTAAGGTCCAGCTGCCAAGTTACCAGGGCAGCTCGGATTCCTGACCTCCTGGCTTTTCCTTGTCAGAATCTAGTCATGTAATGAAGTGCAGCCTCTGCTCTCCTGGCAGTCTCCAGTGTCTGCTCCATTTCACTTGCATTTACTCCACTGGCTTTTGACAGGTCACTCTCTACATGAAACCACAGTCAAAACTAGAATCTGATGAAGCCCTAAAGGGCTCTCTCTGGGAATGAAAGCGAAGCCAACAACAAACAAATAAACCCTTGAAGTAGAGCAATTAGGGGCAATGGTCCTGGTTCTGATGTCCTCTCTATGCCATGTCACTTCCTTTGCTCTGCCCATCTTGTGTTCTTTCCGAAGAGATGCTAACTGAGTAGTGAAAAGCAACATAAGGAAGGACAACTTAGAGAGCTTGAGAAATATACAACCCAGCTTATGGGCTCTGAAAATATGGGAGGTGGTTTCATAGCTACATTTGGAAATTGGTATCATCTTGGTTGATCCAAATTCTCCTTTAAGGTGTTGTGGAAAGACTAGGGGCTTTCAGCTTCACCAACTAGTAGCTGCAAGGTTATATTATGTCTCTGCTTATAACCAGAATGTGTAGCCCTTATTTTAGAATCAGAATGCCAGCAATGCATTTCAGAACACTCTTCAACAAGGTAAAGTCAATCTCATCTCTACACTCCATTCTCCCATTATTATTGTGTTTCTAAACATCAATCACCCTCTCCTTCTGCCCCCAGAAGTTAAGACAGCAACTAAGTAAGAGCATATTTTGGGAGAATACAGAATATTCTAGACTAGTCCCAACACATACTGTTGAGATAAGGGATTCTACCACTCCGAGAGCAAATTACAAAGAAACTTTGCCCATGATCATAGATTAGCTTCCCTAAGCTGAAATTATACCTTGAAATACAAATATCTAAAATATAAATGACCATTCTTTTGTGGTCAGGTTGTGGGGAAGGTAGTTAAGTTTGGCATTAGTCCTCTTCTTGGGGTTATTGTTTTTATCGGTACAAATGGCTGAGTTGCTAAGCTCCTTTCAGATTAGAAGTGTTTCCAAACTGCCTCAGTGTGCACACAGGTCAGAATTTGTGCCCCTGGGACAGCTGGCTCTTAACTGCAACTCTTAATCAGGCTCCTCTGGGGCACTGCCATGTCACAGTTTTATGAACATCATTATCAAGCCTGATTTTTGCCCTGTGGCTGCAACAATGGACTTTTGACCTGCTGCATGTGTTAACTTTCAGAACCAACTCATGTTTTTTCAGGTGAAATTTTTGGCAACACGGAATGAACTTTTTTTTTTTTTTCCAATCATTTTGCTAAAATATTACCTTGATCTTTCCTGATCCCTTAGAATATATGCTTTCCTTCTGATGGGGAGGTGACCTCCAGTTTCCCTGACATTGAGGGACTTTCAAGGTAAAACTTAGGAGCATAGAGATTAGTGTTTACAAATCATAGGCTGTTCAAATTGAAATCGTAGGAAGGAGTGGGCAGAGGTAAGAGATCTCCTGCCTCTGCTAACTTTCTCCCTTCAACACATTTTCGCTTAACAGCACTACACCTAACTGAAAACATGAATCCCATTTTTTCAAGGGGTACAGACACAACATCTGGTTCTTCCTCAATGTCTGATAATAACAGCTACCTTATATATTCCAGGCACATTTAAAATTCTATCTTTACAAAGAAGACAAGAATATATTGATTGGGGTGTCAGAGCATTAGCGGCAGGGTGGGAATTCAAATCCTGACATCTCTAGCATAAGGCAGGAGAGTGAAGAGGTAAAGCTGGGGGCTGCAACCTGGTGTTTCAAGGCTCGGAAACCTCTTCTCCAGCCAACCCCTTGCCTGTATATGCTTATCTGGGGAAAACAATCCAGGTTTAAATAGGACAAAGTATGTAATGGCATATCGTTGGGAGCTGTCTGTAGAGGAGAGAAAGAGGATAATGAGGGAGGAAGGATATGGTGTCTTGGACCACTCCATTCTAAGAGCATTTGAGAACATCTGATTACTGGCATACCTTTCCATCCCACCTCACGCTAGAATCCAGGAAAAGGATTTGGCAGAATTGTTGCTAGCAAGACATACACGTAATGAGTGAGATTGAAACCAAAACTGCTTTGAGGAAAATTCCTCTTAATTTATAAAAGAAACTCCAGGACATTTCAGGGGGAAGAAATAAAGTAATAGGTGAAAGTGGCCTTTCTAAGAAAGCCACCAGGAATGGAATAGCCTCTCCAACAGACATGGACAGTTTGGTTAATGTAAAAAGAGTCTCTCTCCTTCCCAGGAGAGGGTTAGAGATGAAAATCAGAGAGGAGAAAAGCTGATGGAGCTGCTGAAAATTATGATATTCCATTTCTGAAGTACGTAGGGTCACCATGGGACCAACAGGTATTTTTTTCACTATATCGCCAGATTTCTTCCTCTCTGTCTTATTCAGACAACATACAAACATACACTAATAGTATTTCCCTTTAAAATTAAAATCTTGGTTTGGTTATATCTCTATTTTCTGCTTTCTTCTACAAGGAAAATTCCAGAAAATTGTTTGTGTGCTCCATTTTCTCACTTACATTCACCCTTTGCTTTCCCATGAGCTCTCTGCCTCCCACCCCTTCCCATGGCTTTAGTCCCTTCAATCCACTGAAACTGCTCTCGTCAAAGTTAGCGGTGACCTCCACATTGTCAAATGAAAAGAACATTTTCTATCTTATTTTTTTAATGAAACAGTCTCCTCTCGACTTCTGTGACAATATCCTCTTCTGGGCATTTCTCTCGCTTTGTTACTGGTCGTTGCTTCCAACTATCTTTTGCTTGCTTATCCTCTGTTACTTACATTTAAATATTGGGACTCCTCAGGGTTTTGCTTTGAACTCTCCTCCTCTTACTTCATACAACTCCTAAATGACTTCATCCATTTTCATTGATTTAATTATTACCTCTATGCTAAACCTTCCCTCTTTTATACTTTTGACTCATACCTTTTGAGCTCTAGACCTCTTCTCTGCTTGACAGCTCCACAGACTCACAGTTGTCTGAGAATTAACATTCTCAATTGCCTCTCTTATTCCCTCCTGCATCTCCCTTCCCCATGTCAGTAAATAACATCATCAGCTATTTAATTGCTAAAACTAGAAATCTAAGTGTCATCCCTTGTTCCTCTTTGCTCCCCATACCCTCCACATCCAATCAACCTAGGTCTGATTATTTTATCTCTAACATGAACCTCAGCTTTGCCCATGATGCCAGATCTTCACTGCCACCACCCTGTTCCAACCATCATGCTCTCCAGCTCTTAGGACCACAGTAGCCTCTTGGCATATCTCCCTGCTTCCATTGCCATCCATCTCCTACCAATTTTCTTTACGGCAACTAAAATAATCTTTTAAACATGTAAATAAAATCATGTTGCCTTTCTAATTCAATTCCCTTTTTAAGTTACCAATGCATTAAGAATAAAATCTGGACACCTGCAAAGCTCTAAAGGATCAGATCTCAGTCTGTCTCTTTGGTTTAGTTAATTTCACTCTTCCTCATCATTACCCTCTGGCCACCAAGTAAATCCTCCCCAATGTTCTCCATCACAGTAACCTCTTTATTTCTTTCATAGGGCATATGGTCAGTTGAAAAAGAGCTTCCCCCCCCGCCAAAAAAAAAGTCCATGTTCTAACCCTGGAACGTGAATGTTGCTTTATGTGGCCAAAAGGACTTTGCAAATGTGATTTAGTTACAAGACCTTGAGATGGAGAGACTTTCCTGAGTTCTCCAGGTGAGCCCTAAATGTCATTGCAAGCACCCCTATGAGAGGGACACTGAGGGAGATTTTGCCACAGAAGAGAAGGAGGCACTGTGAAGATGGAGGCAGAAATTGGAGCGATGCAGCCACAAACCAAACAATCCCAGCAGCCACTAGAAGCTGGAAGAGGCAAGGTATGGGTTCTCCCCTAGAGCCTCCAAAAGGAGTGTGGCCCTCCTGACACCAGTGACACTGCCTGACCTTCAGAAATATGAGAGAAGAAAGAGCTGTTGTTTAAATCACCAAGTTGTAGTAATTTGTTATGGCAGCCAAAGGAAAATGATTCAGGCTTATCAGATTTTGTGATAAATTTGCCTGTTTATTTGTTTAGTTATGTTCTCCCTTATTAGTCTGCAAGCTCTATGAGAGCAGTGATTGTACCTATCTCTATTGTTTACCATTAAATGACCAGTACTTTGCCTTTACTAAATATATTTTGAATGAATGGATTAATTTCTCCTTCAATCAGGTGTTGCACTTTAAAAGACCATTCAAAGACTTTAAATTCAATCTTTTGTTTAAAGAACGGACTCTTTAATATTACTCAATGAAGCAGACTACTTTTCTTCCTATCACACCTCTGCCCAACCCAAATCCAATCCATCACCCATTCTTCCTCAATATGTATACTTTCTTTAACATCATCCCACCTCTACTCTAGTCTAAACTACTAGAGTCTCCTCCTAGACTAGTAAAAACCCTTCCTAACTAGTTGACTTATTTCCCCTCTTTCCACCTTTCTAATCTGATCATTACACAGCCATTAGAATGACCTTGTGAAATAGATTTGGTCACATAAGCTTATGCTTAAAGTCCTTCAGTGACTTCTTTAACCCAAATCCTTAACATATTTACAAAGTATTTTATTGTCTGTCCACTCCTACTTCTCCAGCATATTACCACAACATCCACTTCTCACCTCTGTTCAGTAGCATGAGGCTTCTTCAAGTCCTCATTACTCTCTCCTTCCTACTAAAAAACCTTGGCACATGTTTTCCTGTCTCTTCATTTTCCTTGCTTTTATGCACTAACTGTTAATTTCTCTCCCAAATGCATATGTTGAAGCCCTAACTCACTGTATGATGATATTTGGAGGCAGGGCCTTTGGGGGGTAATTAGGTTTAGATGAGGTCATGAGAGTAGGCCCCCAGGATAGGATTAGGGCCCTTATAAAAAGAAGATGAGACCAGAGGGTGCTTGCCCTGCCCCTTACCATGTGAAGACACAGGAAAAAAGCAGACATCTGCAAGCCAGGAAGAAGGCCTTCAACAGACACCAAATCTGCCAGTGATCTTGGATTTGCCAGCTTCCAGAACTGTCAGAAATAAATGTCTATTGTTTTAGCCACATATCCTATGGTACGTTGTTATTGTAGCCCAAGTTGACCAGTTGACTAAAATACTTGGTTATTGTTGATCTCCTTTACTAGACTCTGAACTCTAAGAGGCCATGAGGATAGAAACCGTGTATGTGTGTGTGTGTGTGTGTTTAAATCATTACTATATTAACAAAATTTTGCAAAGTATCCAGTATAGCAGTAGATTCTCAACAACAATAACAAAATTGTTAAATGAATGAATTAATGATGACCTAAGTAAAAAATTATTATGTGACTTCAAATACTTCAAAATATTTTTATATACTATTACATTTAATACTCCTAGAGATCCTGTGATAAAGAAAGAATGGGTAATCTACTTTTTTTTTCCATTTTACAAGATGAAGAATTAGATTCTCAGAAAGTTTAAATGACTTAGTCACAATTATGTGACTAAGTATGTTTTAAAAGGCATAATTATACTATATACAAGTATATGAGATAACCGTCAGTTTATGTATAAGTATATATATAATATATCTTGAGTGCAGCATGTCAAGCAGTATGCCAAACATTGTAAATGCATTAATCCATTTAATCCAGAAAATAACCCTAGAAGGTAGGTACCATTGCATTTTCGTTTCTAAAATGAAGAAATTGATCTTGGTTTAAACAAGTTTCTCAAAAAAACAGTTATTACATAGGAGAACCAAGACTTAACCTTAAGTCTGTGTTATTCCAAAGTCCAAAATCCTTAACTCCTCACCTGAGACATTCATTTTTAATGCTGAGATGTTTCAGATGTACAAAAAAGTATAAAAACAATATAACAGAATCCATTAATTCTTCACTCAGCATCAGAAGTAAAACATCACAGATCAAAGTGATTGATGTCTCTTAAGTTTCTTATTATCTTCCCTTCTCTCACTGGTAGAGTTAACTACTTACCTGAATTTATTTTATCATTTCCACATATGTGTTTATTCTTTTACTACAGATGTATGCATTCCTAAAAAGATGTAGCATTGCTAGCAGTCACATGAATGGTACTCTAATATCTGTCTCCTTTAATTGTTCATCACATGTATCCTTGTGGATACATGGGTCTCTCCTTCACTTACGTTAACAGTAATTTCAGAATAAAATGAGGTTTACACCAAGAAAACCAATTAATCTTTTGAGGGAGGAGGATTTCTCTATTGTTCTAATCTATGCATGAGAAAAAAAGGTGTAAAGGAAAGAGTAATTTGTGTAGCTCTCCCTCCTCATTATACCAATGTAGCATTTAGGTTGACAAAAACAGGTAACTGCATTGTTCATTGTCAATCCCGCTCCACTGCTCTTGGTCAGTGAGGAGGTACATTTAGCAGCTCTTTAGAAAATGCCCTAGTAATCCAGAGACTTCACAAATTTTCTCCGACGTCACACAAAATCCCTCCTGGGAATAGGGATATGTTTCAGGCACTTCTCCTTAATCCCACAGAGGGCTCACTCAAACCTTGATAAGAATTTGGATGTAGATTGCAAAGTGTCTAGTATAGCAATGGATGCTCAACAACAACAAAATTGTTAAATGAATGGATACAACTGAATTTTTCAGAATGCTTGGAAACCAAACTTTTGAGGGAATTAAGTGTCTTTGTCAATTAACTGGTTTTTGGAAAAAAGCAATTAGGTAGAAATATCACACTGCTGTTTAGACCAACTAATGGGATTTTTGATACAGAGAAGACATGGTTGTAGAATTCATGGAACACTATTTGGGCATCGCCCTGTTTAACTTGGAGAGAGTCAGCTTGCAGAAAAAGCAAGTGCAGCAGATGGTTGTTTTCCATGACACAAATGTATAAAACATTTGGTCTTAAATGCTTTTTCAACAGCTGGCATTTTGAATCCGAACTCTGGGTTATATCATTAATTCAAAAATCTTGTGATATTGTTCAGTGCTTGTGTGCACTGGATATAATACTATCCCTAATTCTGCCTATTGGCTGAGGCAACTTCTTCACGGGTTCTTCCATATTCTAAAAAATTGCACTGGTCCTACTAAGTGAAGCAAAAGCCTATTAAATCGAATAATTATTACATATTATTCTGTCAGTTAATTGGACTATGGAGTCACTCTGTAATCAGAATAGGTCTCTATATTTACCTATTGGTAAGAAACGCAAAGAAAATGGGAACATAATAGAAATAATGAGCAGTGTCTTTCAACTACAAGCTTGAGCTGAAGCCTGTTTGGTTCTTTAAGTAAATGTTTTCTTCCCTTTACATAATAACATTAAATTTAAGTTGAGGAATGGCTCAAAAGAAAAACAAAGAAAAACAGGAATAAAGGAAATTTCCATCCATCCTCGGTAAATTAATACCAGTGTCAGAAGAGTCCAGTATGGCTACTCCTCTAAGGAAACCTGTAAAAATTTCTTTTTTAGTACAGGTCTCTGGAAAGACCTTTTAAGAAGTTCAGGGACAGACTGACCATGGGAATGGACACAAGACAAGCCATTCTGGAAAAGTCAAGTGGACCTCACTAAATATTCCCAAATCAAATAATGAGAGTGCTTGGTTCCATGCAGCTGCAATGAAAATGTGTCCTGACGTTGGGCACCAGTGTTTGCTCTTGTCTGGGATGTTTTCACACTTAATTCCCTACCTCCTTCCTCCCTACCTTACCCTCTCCCTCTTCTATTTCTTCCAGTCAAAAAAGATTCATAATGGAATGTTGACTCGGTGATCTCATTCCAAGGCCCTGTCTATTTAGACACAATAATTTGAAGAGGAAATAAAACTAGTCATACTGGGAAAGGAAAACTAATAAAAAGGTTTCAGTCAGTCACTTAAAAGGAATTAAACTGAATTCAATCTCTGTTTCATTCCCAAGCTGGTTTGTGCATGTAGGCCAAACCTGGGTAATAACACATACCCAACAAATTAGGATTCTGTTCCTGAGAGACTCAACGTGTAGCTGAAAGGCTCTCATATTGGGGTCCTTCACTAATAGCTCATTTGTAGTCATTTCTGGAATGGAATGTGGCAGCTGTCCCACAGCTGGCTAATATCATGGACTGGTGATGACACTAGGAAGTGACAAATAGCCTTTTGAATTTTAACAGGTTGATGAAGGAAGAAGAATGTAGTCCAAAAAAACTTCAGGTTGGAATCTGGCTAAAATTTTATATTCAACATTCCCAATATTAATCAAAAGAGGTCAAAAAGACTAATTAACCACAGAAATTCAAAGTTATGTATTTACCCTTTCAGGAAATTGGAGTTGCTTCCCCAACTCCAGCATAAAGAGCCAATAAACCAAAAACTCTGGAATGATAACTTTGGATAAGAAACATATTTTTAAATAAAATGTAACTTTTATATGTATTTCCTAGTGGTTAAAAAGAGAGAGAGAGATAACTAATGTTTATTTAACACCCTCCCTCTGTCAGGCATGCTACTGGGAGATTTACATACATAACCACATTAAATTGCCACAACAGTCCTATGAGCTCCTGCAAAGAGAAATAAAAATCCTTAACAGTGTCCCACTTTTGGAGTCATACACATAAAGAACTAGGTTAGTTCCCAACAACACTAAATCAAATTAACCTTGGTGATAAAATATCGTAGAGAACAGGTAGTTTTCTCATATATTCTTGACAAAGAAGAGTTTTTGAACTCAAACTGATCTCTGACAACTTTACCAGGCTCCTTGAAAGGACAGAAAGATTCTCCATAAACAGCAGTAAGAAAGACATTATTTCAGTGAAAAAAACTGTATGAATTAAGCAGATAGCTCCTTTAATAGGATCCCAAAAGATTTGATTTGGAATTAAATTAATAGATAATTCTAAGACTTCCAAAGATATTTGCCCTTTGATCTTCAAATTTGAATAAAAGATAGTTTCATTCAACTAAAATATATTGAAAACTATTTATTATGTGAGACAAGGGGCTTTATAATGGTAACCAAAGTGTGTTTCTTTCTTTCAAATAACTCACTATGTAGCTATCATTTATGTTTTGTGTGGGGAGTAGGGAGATCCTGAAGGAAGAACTACTGGGTCCTCTTGATGTCCCCCAGCAAATGTCATTATAAAAAAGATTGAAACCAGCTTCAAATAAATAACTTTAAACCATCCCAGTACGTTTCCCAATAAACTTTTCAAATTAAACAAATCATCCAGTAACAATTTCAATATTTAATAGATAAGAAAACTAGGACTCAGAACAGTGAAGTGACTTGCCCGTTTTACGTGGCTTGTCAGAACCAGGTTTCTTTCCATTGTGTCCAATTGGTTTCTCTCATACCACTTGCCTCACTGTGCCAGACTATTTCTCAATTCATTGTGAAATGTAATCAATTCATTAAAACTATGGTTTAAGGTATTTATTTAGTTATAATTCTAGTGGGTTGACCAGTTGTTTCAGTGACTGCCTAATTCAGTCCAAATGATCAATACTATAGCCTTATCTACCAAACCTTATCTCTTCATGGCATTAGAAATGATGTCAATGAGCAAAGTTGTTTGTCAAAGGACAGTATGAACTCTCAATCAGCCTGTTTGGAAAGATTCTAGTAACTAAATCTGATGATGGTGTCAGTGCTTTGGCAGCATAGTCATGAAAAGTTATAGGTCAAATCCAACCCCATCTGCAGTTATTACCCCATCTAAAGTTCCCTGATGAGAGAGGGCATGTTCTTTTGCCATGCCCGTATGAGATTAAGATAATCATTTTAACAGTAAAAGACCAAAGACATTGGGAAATATTTATTAGTAACTGTTAAGCAATTCTTGCCGTGGATTTTGGCCCGAGTGTTGCATTGTCATTAAAGTATACGTGAATTATATGGCTAGGATATTTTGATATGATCAAGAGAGTAACGTGTCTTGCATATTGTGTTAGGATTATGACCCAAGATCTATGAGTATATATGCTCAGCTCTCTCAAAGTATGGAATGATACACATTTATAGACTGAGAAGTCTCATAGATTTGGAAGAAAAAACATTTGGAACTCCACTGAAAGATTCTCCCTAATCGCCTTGAAACTTCATAGGATATAAACCAGGAAATCTTATTCAAGAAGTTGATGCCTTTTGAATGAATTGGACAGTAATTGTTTACCTTGGATAATTATCTGAACAATCAGCAGTCTTCAATACTATTGAGCTTAAGTCAAACTAAGGTGACATGATTTTTGGAAGAGGGATTGATTTTATTACAGTGATTCCTTTCAAATTTCTTGAAGAAGAACTAAAATGAATTGCTGAAAGATTGGTTATCTACCTAAAAGATTAGTTTATGCCTCTCCTAATCATCGCAAGCTTAAAGCTATTAGGAAAGAGAATGAATGAGCGTCTTGAATGGCAATCTTACCATTGTCTCAATGAGTAGCATCTACAAAACTGACATTGCCACATAGGACTTCCTACCTTACATTCTGCCCTTCATCTAATATACTGTTTTCCTCCAAGTCTATATACTCACCCTTCACCCTTCTTTAGTGAAAGGTATAAGATATTTCATCTTTTTCATACAGCCTATAAGTAAAACTGTGATGGTCATACTAGGTAGTCTCATTGATTGGAGTATGCGTGAGTAAAGTCATTTTGATTCTCTTTGCATAATGACTCTTTAAAAAGAATATTTTAAAAATATTTAATAAAATATATCTTAATTGGCTATATTTTATTAAATATATTTTTCTAAAATACAAAATTTTATTAAAACAAAATATTAAAAATATTTTTTAAAATATCTTTTGAAACATTCTTAGTAAACAGAGTAATGATTACCTTCTTTAAAGGGAATGGTTTCCCAAGTTTTCCGGCACTGAGGTGAATAGCGCTCTTAAAAACATCTATAAAGCTAAATAAAATGGCAAAATGATTACAATCCATAGGAAACAAAATGGCCTCCTGAGGTTCCTTTAAGACTTTTGTGTCTATGGTCAAATAAATCATCATGTTTGTCATGGATTAATCAGTTATTCAAGGCCCAGTTTTCATACAACTGTGATTTAGTGATTTAGCACTTGGCTTCTGGAGCTATATTACCTGGATTTGAAATCTGTTACGGGGCCGGCCGGGTGGCTCAGGCGGTTAGAGCTCTGTGCTCCTAATGCTGAAGGCTGCTGGTTCGATTCCCACATGGGCCAGTGGGCTCTCAACCACAAGGTTGCCGGTTCAACTCCTCGAGTTCCTCAAGGCATGGTGGGCTCTGCCCCCTGCAACTAAGATTGAACAGGATACCTTGAGCTGAGCTGCCGCTGAGGTTGCCGGTTCGAATCCTGCAAGGGATGGTGGACTGTGCCCCCTGCAACTAGCAACAGCAACTGGACCTGGAGCTGAGCTGCGCCCTCCACAACTAAGACTGAAAGGACAACAACTTGACTTGGAAAAAAGTTCTGGAAGTACACACTGTTCCCCAATTAAGTCCTGTTCCCCTTCCCCAATAAAATCTAAAAAAAAACAAATCTGTTACCTTCTCTTTACAGGCAACTGATTTTAAGCAAGTAAACTAACATCTCTGTCTAGCTTCCCTCATCTGCAAAATGAGAATAATAGTAGTATCTGCCTCATCAGATTATTATAAATTAGATTAATATGTTATTATATATTATATACATATATGTGTATATATACATATATATTTACATATTATTATACTAATACAAGTGAAGTGTTTAGAATAGTGCAAGGAACAAAATAAAAACTCAATAAACAAGAGTTGTTATTTTTCACTTGGAACAAGTTCACCCTCACTCAGCTCAGCATTTTCATTTCCCATCTACTTCATCTTGCCATTAAATTCCTCTTCTGATTTGCCCATGCAAACACCTTGCGTGTTATTGGTAGAGACTAGATCCTTCTCCTCTTTGGGTTTCCCATATGACATAGCATTGTATTCAGCATATGGTGGGTAAAAATTAAGTATTTATTGAAACCAATTGCCCTGGTTGTCTCCCAATAAGAAATTGTCAGTGAGGTACACTTCCCTCTCTGGTATCTTAGAGAGATGACCCAATACTAGTCTTGAGAATTATTAAAGAGATGGTCTATAATTAAGCCATTAATTTTTATAGGGCATGATCTATGATATATTCATTACTTTGTACTCATTGAATTATTGGGCAAAAGCACAAAGGTCAAGAAAACATGTGAAGCTAGATGCCAGCAAATAGACTCTGATATTCATGATATAAACTATGATGGGCAAGCTATTCTTCTTGAAAGAATAACTATATTATTAATAAAAGATAGGCTGAAGAGAAATCAAATTATAAATTTCACTGACATAAATAGTCAAGAATCCAGTCTATGAAAATATTTACTTTCTAGTTACCTACTTACCTGCATGATCTGAGACAATAGCCCAAACTAAACATTACTACAACATGTAGAAAATTCAATCAATGCAGAAAAAATGAATCAGTAAAAAGTGTTTCTCAGTAAAAGTCATGTCACTTTACCACTCTGTAGTCATTGTATTTTTTTCCCCTTCCTTATGTATATAGTGTGGAGGAAAAAGGGGTTCTATGGAAAGTAACCTCACAGGGTGATATATTTCTTTTTAATTAAAGTTTATTGGGGTGACAATTGTTAGTAAAGTTACATAGATTTCAGGTGTACAATTCTGTAATACATCATCTATAAATCCCATTGTGTGTTCACCACCCAGAGTCAGTTCTCCCTCCATCACCATATATTTGATCCCCTTTACCCTCATCTATGACCCCTCTCCCCCATTACCCTCTGGTAACCACTAAACTATTGTCTGTGTCTATGAGTTTTTGTTTCTCATTTATTTGTCTTGTTCTTTTGTTGTTTTTGGTTTATATACCACATATCAGTGAAATCATATGGTTCTCTGTTTTTTCTGTCTGACTTATTTCTCTTAGCATTATAATCTCAAGATCCATCCATCTTGTTACAAATGGTCCTATTTCATCTTTTCTTACCACTGAATAGTATTCCATTGTGTATATATACCCAAACTTCTTTATCCATTCATCTATCGAAAGACATTTTGGTTGTTTCCATGTCTTGACCACCATAAATAAAGCTGCAATGAACATTGGAGCACATGTATCTTTATGGATAAACGTTTTCAGATTTTTTGGGTAGATGCCCAGGAGAGGGATTTCTGGGTCACATGGTAATTCTATTTGTAATTTTTTGAGGAACCTCCACGCTACCTTCCATAGCGGCTGCACCAGTCTGCATTCCCACCAACAGTGGATGAGGGTTCCTTTTTCTCCACAGCCTCTCCAACACTTGTTACTATTAGTCTTGTTGATGATAGCCATTCTAACTGGGCTCACAGAGTGATCATATCATAAATTCCTAACTGGGCAAGTCATAGTAGATAGTCATGCCCCAGGCATATAACTTCTTTAGTGAAAGGTTTGTCTTTGCCTTAAGAAAGCCTTGTCTATTGTTCTTGTGCAGCTAGGATCACTCATCTTTGAAATGCCAGATCAATACCCTTTTTCAGACACCTTGGAGGTCCCTAACTGAGACAAGTTTGTTAGCATGTCGTTAGGTAGACAGGAAGGTCCCTGGTGGAATAAACAAAAGGCAGCCATATCCTGAAACTTCAGGTTCTGGAATGTCTCCTTCACTCCAGGACAAAAATATGAGAATGCTGTGTCTTGAGGTTAATAAATTATCTCATAAATCCCTTTTGGCTGGACAAAGGAGCAGACCTAATAGATAGGAATGGGTTTGTTAATCCCTTTAGGATCTAATAGATAGGAATGGGTTCATTAATCCCTTTAGGATGGGCAAACAGGACAAACCTGATAGACAAATTCCATTAGAAGGCACCAGCCCCCTTCCCCAAGCAGGCAAGAGAAGGTATAAAAGTAAGAACTTTTGCCTCAGTCACTGGGCACCTTCAATGACTTGTGGACCGGTGGCAGACATTCAGGTGGGGACACACACAAATTTGGGTAAGCGCCCATCAGAGGCACAGCCGGGCAGCCCAGGTAAGCACAACTAACCCTGGCACTGTGTCTCCCCACTTGCCCCAGAATCGGTTGTGCTATGTCTGCAGCCCACGTTCCTAGGGGACTCCCTAGATCAAGTTATGGGAGATGAATTGCAAAGGGATGCCTTTCTGCTCTTCCTTTCACATGGGCAACAGCCCTCATGAGCCTTCATCTCCCTGAATGGCATCTTGAAACATTGGGACAAATTTGACCCTCAGACTCTGAAAAAATGGCACCTGGTCTTTTGTTCTGAGTTTGGCCTCAATACAAATGAGAAGATAGGGAAACCTGCCTCCTGAGGGAAGTAACAACTATGGTACTATCTTACAGTTAGATTTATTTTGTAAAAGGGATGGCCAGACGTGCCAAGTTTCTAGAAATCCTCATTGGGGACATAAAAAAGAGAACTAAACTGATAGTTCAGGAAAAAAAGGGAGCTCCACCCATCTCCTAATCCACCTAAAACAGGAATGCCTGAGGCTGAGGTAACTGAAGGGAAAAAGTGGCACTTTTAAGAAGCCAATGGCTAGTTCTCCAGCCAGACCCCTCGCCTTGACTCTGCTTGTATAATTCTAAGTCCTGCAGGGACCACCCACAGTGGGATTCAATGTAAGGGAAATAACCTTTTGACTGGAGTCCCCGAGTACTAACATTCTAAATAAGCCTGCTTCCTATTAACAGATAAAACTTTTCAGTAATAATATAATGTGGATGCTTGGACAAGGTTTCTCACCATCTGTTGGTAACTTAAAATTTCAGTTTTACTAAGTCGTGTTAAATGATAAAAATTATTAAATATCTAAGTATTTCAAAATAACAAAGTACTGAGGTGTTAATTATTAGGTAGGTCTAAGTTAATCTATTGCTGGCTCTTGTCACAGGAATGTTAAGAGAGAAATTAAGATCTGTTAATAAATATATCTTATATTTTTATTACAAAAGCCATTGCTTTTGAAAGTTGCCAAATATATATTTGCCAGTGGAAGTGCTAATTGCTTGCTTTTGGTTGTCAGTAAAAATTAAGGTTCTGAAAGTTATGGATTCTAATATGGAAGAAAATGCTATGTGTGCTTTCAAGGAAGTTGTAAGGTATGGAAATGCATTTTTGCAGGTACTGAAAGAAAGTAGTTTGCCTTAAGATGGTTATTTCTGAATGGATAAAAAGACAAACTAAGAGGGACTAAGAAAGTCGTTAAAGGTTTGAGAAGGAAAATCTTGAGAGAATTTTATATATGGTTTCCCTCTACCAAGAAAGTTTGTTAGATTAGTGGTCTGCTACTGAAAAAGTTTTCTGCCTGAAAAGCAAAGATTGTATGTGTCACCAAAATAACTTCTATGTTCTGTATTGTCTCAATCAGGTCCTTGGTTACTCAAAAATTAAATCTAAAAACTAAGTTTTGCTAGTAGTTAACTTCCATACTTTAGAACCGCTGGAATTCATGTGCCTTCCTCAGTATCAGCTACAGGCCAATATAAGGAAGCTTGGCCTGATGTTTTCCCCTAACTGGCAGGGAATTCTAATGGTTCTGTCCCACTGTTACATCCCTGATTAAGAGGCTCAGACCCTAGAGAAGGCCAGAAATTTGTTTAAATATCTTTAACAACAAAGACAGGAAAACAAGGAATAAGATAACTGTGAGACCAGAGGATGAGACCAGAGACAGGCCAGACTTTTGGCCACAGTTACAGACAACCCAGGGCTGAAGCCACCTCAAGGCACCCCAAAAGCCCCGGAGAGAAAATGCCAGATAAGAGAGCTTGCTTTGGATGTAGAAGCCCAGGCCACTGGAATAAGGAGTGTCCTAGTCCTCCAAAACAGCCGTGCCCCCTGTACAGACTGAAGGGCACTAGAGGAAGGAGTACCCCTTGTTCTGAAGAGAACAGGGACCAACTTCTTACCCACAGGTAGCTGTGATCACTGTTGGGCCTGAAATTCCCAGCAGCTCTCAAAGTATTCTCATCACAAGGGTGAAACTACGAGTGACCCTGACGTGGCAGGTAAGCCTATTAATTTCCTAATTGATATAGAAGCCATTTATTCTGTCTCAACTGCTCACTCTGGACCTTTTTCCTCTGAAAACTGCTTGGTTGTAAAGCTAAAGACAGCCCCCAAATTTGGGCTCATTTTACTCATCCTGTTCCTTATCATTGGTCTATACCTTAAAGAAAATGTAAAATAAAAAAAAAATAAACTTAAAAAGGACTCTAGAAAAGTTTTATCAAAAGACCTCGAAGCCCTGGCTCTAACTGCTGCCCACTACTTTAGATTCTAACCTCAATTCTGTTATTTCCTATGTTCACTTAAGAAGTTCAACAGTCACTTCAAAAATAGAAGGAACCCTCTCCAATCAACATGTTACTGTCCGCAGAGTCACAGACAAAACAATTACTGCATATGGGGTGACCTAATGTTCTCCCATTCAGTCTTAATCATGCCAGGAAGCCCTCCTCCTATATTAGGAAGAGATATTATGATAGTGATGGGAACTATTGTTCTCCTAGCCCCTGGAAGTATTCCTAGCTGCCTCCCAGTAGTAGAAACCACATCAACCCTGATGTTTGGGTATCACAAGGGACAACTGGCCACACCTTAACAGCCGCTCCAGTCCACATCCATCTTAAGGACCCCACTTTATTTCCTTGCCAGAAACAAGGCCCTCTAAAACCGGAGGCACTGAAAGGACTAATCCCTATCATTAACAGTCTCAAACGACAAGGGCTCCTTAGAGAATGCAATAGTCCTCACAACACCCCCATCTTAAGTGTTCCCAAACCAAATGGAGAATAGAGATTGGTTCAAGACCTCTGGGCCATCAATGAGGCAGTCATTCCTACACACCCTATAGTTCCAAATCCATACAGTCTCCTAACCCAAATACCTGAAAGTGCGAAACGGTTCATGGTCTTAGATTTAAAGGATGCCTTTTTCTATATACCTGTGCACCCTGACTCTCAATATCTCTTTGCCCTTGAGGACCCTGAAAGCCAGATTTCACAGCTTACCTGGATGGTCCTCCCTCAAGGGGTTAGGGATAGTCCACACTTTTTTGGACAAGCCCTCTCTAAGGACTTGTCAGAGTTTTCCTATAACAACTGTACTCTTTTACAATGTGTTGATGATCTTTCATTATGTGCTCTATCTGAAGACCTCATCGGCCAAGGCACTACTGCCCTTCGAAATTTTCTAGCCTCGGAGGGTTACAAGGTTTCCAAGACCAAGACCCAAATGTGCCAGACTTCTGTCAAATACCTTGGGATAATTATCTCTGAAGGAACTAGGGGAGGACAGAATTTGTCCCATCTCCACGTATCCCCTACCTAAGACCCTGAAACAATTAAGGGGCTTAGGCATTACCGGCTCCTGCTGCCTATGAATGCTGGGATATGGAGAAATGGCCCGTGCCCTCTACCAATTAATTAAAGATACTCAAACTGCAAATATACATGTTACTTTGGAGCTCAGAGGCAGAACAAGCTTTTAGCCTTTTAAAACAAGCACTAAGTGCCCCAGCCTTAAGCCTTCTTATAGGAAAATTTTTTCATTGACATATAACAGAAAGGGAATGGCTTTGGGCGTCCTAACTCAAGTTAGAGGACCATCACAACAACCATTAGGCTATTTAAGTAAGGAACTAGACCTCGAAGCATGATGCTGGCCAGCTAGCCTCTGGGCCATAGCTTCAGGTGACCTCATGGTTCCCGAAGCACAAAGCTCACTATGGGACAAGACTTAACAGCCTTTGCCCCCACCCCCATCAACTTTGAGGACTTTTAAATGCTAATAATAGTCACTGACTCACTGATAGCCTCCTCCTGCAGTATCAGGCCCTCTTATTAGAAAGTCCTGTAATCCAAATACACACCTGCTCCATCCTTAATCCTGCCACATTCCTCCCAAAGACTGAGGAAGAATTAACTGCCAACAAATTTTAATGCAAACCTATACTGCTAGAGCAGATTTACAAAAAACACCCCTAGACAACCCAGATTGGATGCTCTTTAATGATGCGTTCTCTTACAGAAAATAACATACAAAAGGTTAGATATGCTGTAGTTACTCGACATAATATCTTAGACAATACAAGCCTTTCCTCTGGGGCCAGCACACAAATGGCTGAGCTAATAGCTCTCACCCAAACACTAGAAGAGAGTAAAGGAAAAAGAGCCGTAACTACAGCTAATCAATGTGTTAGTTTCACTAGCTGCTCCAACCAGTGCCCTAATCTTTCAGGTGGTAACAGTTTAAACTGCAGCTCTATCACCTCTATGAGTTCTAATGCACACAAATTGCCAGCTAGATGGTTTCCCATTTGTGGGAAGATTGCCTATTTGTATGTCCCAACTTACAACACTGGGGGACCCTGCTCTCTCAGGAGATTGTCTTCTTACCCCAAAAGCCTCATTAGGTTAAATATCACAATAAACTTACTCTGGACTCCAGCTATAACAGCGATATACATTTATTTGGCCCCGCTAGATATATATATATATTTATATATATCTCCTTATCTCTTTGTAGTACCTACTATGACCATAGCCTTAAATGTAGAGATTAGCCACATTGCTTGTTCAATGGCAAAGGCCCTAAATGCTACCTCACAAGCTATTCACGCCATGGGCCAAGAGTTAGGACAAGTCAGTGAAACAGTTTTCGAAAACCAAACTGCCATAGACTACCTACTCCTCAAACACAATCAAGAATTTGAAAACTTTAAAGGATTATGCTGCTTCAATCTTTCTGACAACTCAGTTAACTGAAGATAAAGTCCAACAAATCCATAACACAGTTTCCAATATTCAAAACGGACAGGATTCTTTGGCTTAGATGTATCCTTCCTTACTTCCTGGCTTCCCAGTTTAGCAGGACTTAAAGAAACTTTTCTCATTTTTCTTTTATCCATTGTTATAGGGCTTACCTCATGCTGTTGCCTACAATGCGTCTCAGTTTACAGACTACCCACTGATTGGCTATGATGGCCTATGAAACAACAACATCCTCATCTGGATTTGTTCATCTACCAGGAACACTTAGATAGACCTCTGGACAAGCCCTAGCTGCTAGTCTCTCTCTACTACTATGCCCCTCCTCAGCCTGAAGTAGCCAGAGCAGTCATTGCCCCTATTCCCTAACAGCAGTTAGGGTTTTGGACAGGAGGTAGGGGGGTTGAGACAAGTTAGTTAACATGTCGTTAGGTAGACAAGAATGTCCCTGGTAGAACAAACAAAAGGCAGCCATATCCTGAAACTGCAGGTTTGGAATGTCTTCTTCACTCCAGGACAAAAATATGAGAACTCTGGACCTTGAGGTTAATAAATTATCTCATAAGTCCCTTTTGGCTGGACAAAGGATCAGATCTGATAGATAGGAATGGGTTGTTAATCCCTTCAGGATGGGCAAACAGGACAAACCTGATAGAGGAATTCCATTAGAAGGCACCACCCTCCTTCCCCAAGCAGGAAACGGAAAGTATAAAAGTAAAAACTTTTGCCTCAGTCAATGGGCAACCTGATTGGGACCCCCTCTCGTTCCGAGAGCTGTGACTCTTTACTCTTTACTTTTAATAAACTATCCTCTTTTACAACTCCTCGCCTCTCCTTGGTCTGTGCTTCCATTTTTTGGTTTCTTGAGACAGGATACCGGCACAAAGAAAATATTCTATACCATAACCACCCTCAAGGGAGCACAGAATCTTAACTACCCAGTAATCCAATCCCCACTTTGCTTTCTCCCACCTTCATTTGATTTTCTTTATACCCCCTCCTTAATTTCAAATACATAAAAGAAACTGCAAACTGTCATTCTTCTCAGTCAGTTTGGCTCAAATAAATTTTTATGAAAATTCTCTACAGGTTTGGATGTTCTTATGTTGACAATATAAACACATGAGAGTTAGACTACAACGTGACATATTCCTTCCAATTGAAGCATTCTGTGATTTGAAGGGGAGCAGAATATGTCACCCCAAAATGTGCCACTTGTGCATGTGGATTATTTTGAGCTGAAGGTAATCAATACCCAGCAGATGCAAGAAAAACTTTCACTCTCCCTTAACTACCTAAAAGAATTTAGACAGGGAGTCTGGCTCAGAAAGGGAGCTATTACCAGAGATAAATTTTATGTGAAAGAATTACCTGTATGCTACGGCAAACATCTAATTACCAAACATCTGCTCTTCTTACCTTCCTGTGAATTGCTCTCTTTCCCTTAGAAGCTGCTAGGCCCCTGTCCCATTCCTTAGCTCAGGATGACACATAAACCTCAATTGTCTGACTGCCCTTTGGCCTCCTAATTTTATAAGCCTCCCATATGTACAAAATTAAACTTGTTTTTTCTTGTTAATCTGTCTTCTGCCAATTTAGTTATTAGACCATCCAAACAACCTAGAAGAGTAGAAGGAACATTTTTCCATGCCTATAGATTCTAACCTAGATGAGGCAACCAGAAGCAGACTACATATTATACTTTTCAACTGCTTATGCTAACATGGTTCATGGCCATAGGAAAATGAAGTGAGACCAAGGGAAATGAAAATGAGTCTGAGTCTTGCAGCTGGAGAACCGCAAATCGCTAATTTAGTACAGATCTAGCAAATGACGAATAACACCTCCAAAAACTAAAATAAAAGAAGACTCTCTGTTTGTTAACCTTATCTCTCTAAGGTTCAGCCAGGCATCTTTAGACTTAGTGGAGTTGACAGACAAATAAAAGTGAGATGCACAGAGTGTGTATTTTTTAATTCAAAAAATATTTTTGAAAGTTTCTATCTAAATCCACATTTTATAAATCCAATCTGTTAAAATGTATTTTAAAAGTTTGGTGTTTAAAATAACTATGATTCTTTCCCCATAGCAAATGATTGACAGCTCACATATATGATTGATATATTCACTTTTTTCATTAAGCAGAGTCCACCTCTACCAGAAAAAGAAATGCCATAATGGCTGGGTTTCTTATCAGGTTTATTCTTGCCTTTGTTTTGTGAGGATTAAGCAAGTTATCATAGGTAAAACTTCCAAACAGAACCTAACAAGCTGTAAGCATTCAAGAAATGTTAGCTATTGTTTTTCTTGTTGCTTCTTCTTTTTATGGTAGTCTCTCCATAAATTCCCAAATATTCCCTAGTGAGGTGGGTTAGAAAAATCTTTCTTATTTACTCCTTTTCTATGAACCTCCCCTTACTACCAAGTTCTCCCTGAAGCAAGTAAAAGCCCTAACTGGAAAAACAGGATTAAGTAAATTCTTTAGAGGATTTCACAATCAAACTTAGCTCAAGTAATGCATAATTCATCATACAGAGTTCATATTTTAGCTAAGATAGAAAGTCAGCTATTAGCTTCAGTGATAGTAAGTAGTAAAATCACACTTGTATTTCCATTTAGCCTTTTACTGTCAAGTCTAATTGCTTATTTAAATAAGTCCATGTGCCTTGTCACTTATGAAAATCAAGTGTTTTGTTTGTTTTTGACTGTTTTGTGTTTCACAAATGTTTTTGAATTTTGAAAATTTTACAACCTAAACCCATGGATATAGTTTTACATGCTACCAGTTCTGACAAAAGGTGTAAAAAGAGGAGTATAGCATAGAATTAAAAGATGGATTGTGGAATCAGACAAAATTTAGTTCTTCCTGTCTACGTAAGAAACGTCCAAATCTGTAGAGAATTTTTATTGTGTTTATTTGAGCCAGACTGACAACAGGAGTAAGATCTCAAACATTCCCAAGAATAATAGTTTTGAACTTCTTTCATGCATTTGAAGTTAAAGAGGGAAAATAAGGAAGATTACATGGAGGTGGGAGGAAGCAAGGTGGGGACTGGATTACAGGATAGTTAACAGATTATATGTTCTCTTGAGGGTAGTTATTCAAAGGTGGGTCAATGTAGATGAACAGAAACAATGGACGGGGCTTGCTGAAGACAAAGATAAACCTTTCACCCAAAAGTTATAGGCCTGGAGCATGACTAGCCACCATGACCTGCCCAGTTAGGAATTTATGGAAAGATCACCCCGTGAGGTTACTTTCCATAGAACCAAACATTTTTTTTTTATCCACATCGCTTTAGCATGAAGCACATTACTAATTCTCTTACAGCTTCAATCTCCTCATCTCTAATATATAGAGACAATAATAGTTCAGAGTTTACGGAATTATTGTTGGAACTTAAATTGTTGGAAATTATTGTATGGAACTTAAATAATTTAAAATAAATGTCAAGGACGTTGTACACGGTAAATTCTCAATGCTTGTAATTCTATAAAAAATGCTGAGGTGGGCAGAATCTCAGAGGTCATCAGATTAGCCTTTAAACAGGAAATTATTAGCCTCAGCAGCTATCCCTTTAAAAAAAGAATAAATAAAAATATAATACATCCGTTCTTTAAATACAGATATTTATTGGATCTTGTCCATTGATGTTCAGTTGCATCTAAGCACATGCACATGTACACACACAACTATTTAAGTAGCTATATATACTTTATATGTGAGTTTGTATGTACAGCATGTGTACTATTGATCCATAACTTCCTTTGAACACATTTAAGGATGCATGGACTGAGTCTCTTCTGAATTCAGGATTGGCTGAGTCTGTTCTCATTGAAACTTAAATTTTCTGCGATCTAATGTTTTCCTACAGTTTTTAAAATACTTATCAATGTATATTCTTGATCCATTATTGGCTGGAAGTTCTTAGTACTTTATCTTTAAATCTGGACTATGAGTCAAAACTTTAGAAAGTGCATCCTCTTCCCACAACTATCTCCAACTCATCAATTTCCAAATACATCAATCGTGTTTCAAGGTCACTTCCAAAACCTAGTGTTTACTTGGACAATACCAAACCTCTCTTGCCAAAAGTATATGAAAATCACTCAAGAATAGGCAAGCATCCAATTACTTCCATGTTGGTAAACATTGGTGTTGAATCACATAGGTAATATAGGATTGAATAACCTATTGATACTAAGCAAATAATACTATTTTATCCTTTGTAATAAAGATGACGCTACCAACTTATTTCACAACACAGATATTTGTTTTTCCAATATAGTAATGGATTATATATAAACTGTGAATGTTCTTCTTTTTAAATATATTTTTCCCTGCCTGCAGCCCACCCCTTGCAAACTCCATTTCCTTCATCACCAAATACACTTACGACAGCTGTAACCGGGGTTAAGACTACCATGCATATTCTCCAACAGATAAAAGTCACCTGCTCCATATTGAGCTCATGACCCGGACTTCATCAAGAGCTTACACTCATTGATGAAATTAACTGGCCTACATTAATTAATGTTAATTAGGTTATTGAATAAGTCTAATTCACTCTAGTATGGTTTCAATGCCCTTATGGTCTCAGAAAAACCCCTGGCTACCAAGTGAAGTTATATTACTCAAATCCCATTATTAACTTTGAGTTTTGGGGCTGAAACAAGATAGTCTTTGAGTCTTCAGGGTTCTATTTTTTCTCTAATTTGTGCCTTTTACATTTTGTGTGTGTGTGTGTTAGCTGTCATTGCATTCAGAATTATTTTAAACCTAAATTTCATTGCTTCTCTTCCCTACCTTCCTCATCCTTCATAACTATGCTGAATATTTTTATGTCATATCACATTTCTGAGTTTTCTATGAAATTTGTTGTCCCTACATTATTTTCTTGCCTTCTCTAAAAACTTTTTGCTTACCATCTGTTTTCCCTTTAAACTTATCTTCCACTTGTTTCTGAACTTTCAACTAAGGCAGATGCTATTAGAGTGAAATTAAGACAAAGGACAAGAAGGTACACACACACACACACACACACACACACACACACAAATTAATGCAGCCTAAAATTTATATTGAAGAGATTCTAATTTCAAGTCAGGAATCCACAGATAAATTTAAGCTATTGCAGGTCAGTTTATAGTCCTTATCTTAAAAAATATAATAGCAATAATAATAAATGTATAGTAATATAATGCTATAAACATAATTTAACGTGAATAGTATAACTATTACAGTAAATAATATAATTGAGTATATAATCATGTATTTGTAATAGAATATACAATAACATAAACACATCCATCAGAATTGATTTGCATGATGTAATTGAAGTCATTTGCTATGATAAATAGTATAATAGTTTTATATTACTTATTTTATTAATTAATATTATTTACATATTAATTCCCTTATGTGATTCATTCCAGGGACAATGCCTTTTATGCTCTATTCAGTGCAACTGTTATACCTGGCAAATTGAATTCAGGTATTAGCAGATACCCAATGATTAATTAATTAATCTCTTAATTCAATTACTAGGCATTGAATCCTTTTCTGTGTACCCTGTGCTTAGCTAAAAACTGAGGACACAACTTAGAACAAGGCAGAGATGCATTCTGCCCTCATGTAACTTGCATTCTCGTGTTAACATTCTTCTACCACCTTATTCTTTCCTCCTCTGGGGAGATGGGCAGCTTACATGACTGGTGAATCTAAGAGCAGGTCCTCAGTATGTATATCTCAACCTTTGCATTTTTTTCTTCCTCTTAGGTACCAGCTTCCCTCTGAAAGTTCTCTATGAAAATTGCCGCTCTAAATGTAGCATTAAATATTAGGAAGCTCTCTGTTACCATATATCTAATCTATTTCCTCCAGTTCAGCATTCAGGAATAAAGCTACAATTTTGATTTCCAGGATTAGTTTTTAATTCTTTGTCTTATCTCTTAAGTGGTTCCAAACTCAGGTGGTAAAAAAAGGTTGCTCTTCATGGGATTTTCTCAAACACAACACTGAGATAGAGAAAAGAGAAAGGACTGGTTCTAGATAAGGTGAGTGGCCGACATGAGTGCCAATGTTTCTGGTTCTCCTCTCCTTCCAAATGTGGGAGTCAATTGTACTTTTTAGCTCCTTAATTTTAGGCCTGGCCATGTTCCTTTGCATTGGCCAAGAAGTAGAGGGCAAGTGTGTCATTTCCATATGGGTATATTTAGGAGCTTGGTGTACCAGCACAATTCTCCACCTTCACTGTTCTGTTCTACCAAGTATACTGTAGGAACATGCAGTGAAATGGGACAAATATCAGCCTATGCCCCTGAATGGTTACAACGAGTGGAACTGTCTCTCTGGGCCATTTGGGCCTGAAATGTGAATGAGAAATAGACCTTTGTTGCTTTAAGACTTTGAGATTTTGAGATGAACAGCTGTGGCTGTAGATGGTCAGATCAAAGTACATCTATCTGAGTAAATACAGTGACAGTGAAGCTTAGGCTAAGGACAAGAAAAAGCAGCCCCAGACAGAGTTAAGAGAAAGATTTTAAACATAAACTGTAGTTTTAAACATAAACTGAAGAAACAGCTGACAGAAAAGACCTGAGGAGTTAAAGAGCCTGGCATATTCAAGGAACTGATGGACTTCCAGCTTGAACAGGGTCTGAAAGCAGAAGACAGTGGCCCAGGTGTTGCAGAGGCCACTCACTCTTGTTTTCTTGCTGTTGAGAATGGTAAGGAAGAGATCATCAACTCCAGAAAGTTAACACCTGTGACCATTATTGACCAAGGATATTACTGCTTGCTCCTGATTTTTCTGTTCACTGAGAAAGCAGAGACATGAGATTTAGGGGAAAAAGAAGAGAAAGTAACTTAGAGAAATAATTTACTCAATAGACTATCACCATTATTTGAGTTCATTATATGCAGGTCACCATACTGAGCATAGATATGGTCAGTAGGGGCAGAATCAAGCTTTGTGGTATCTGAAGAATATATAGTTTTCCAGGAGGGGCCTCTTCGGGGCTTGGAAAGTGAAGATCTCAGAAGCTTAAGTTTCATTAACTTCACAGTCTATTTATCTTTATGTGTTTTTCCGATTTTAAACCTGTGGACACTTCTCATTGTCTACTACAGCATTTTCTAAGCTTTGAAAACCTCTATTTCTTGAGATACACAAAAATCTCATGACTGTTCACCTCCTATCACTGTGATTGTAAAATCTCTTGTCCTTTCCATCCTTACCCACCAACCTCACAGCCCACCAAATCACTTAGATAATATTCAGAGTCTTTGGAGTGACATTTAATGTTCATGGACAAGCAGACCCCAGTCTTCAATTGCAAGTCTATCACCTTCACACCCACCAGGCCACAGAGCAGGTCCTTTGGCCATACTGTATGGTTTACTGTGTATCTTTAGCTCCTGCTAAGTAGTTTCTTAGGCTGTGAATCTCTAACTCCCTTATTTTAAATGACTGGTAAAAATTGTCACCTTTCTTCAAGATTCAGCTCAAATGTCTCCCATTATATTATCTCTAAGCTTCCCAGACCTAAAATTTTGATTTCCAGGATTATTTTTGAATTCTTTGTCTTAATCTCTTAAGTCGTTCCAAACTCAAGTGCTTAAGAAGGTTGCTCTTTGTTGGGTTTCCTCTATCAAAACACTAAGATAGTGTTGATCAAATAATTGATCAAACTCTCTTCTGTGCCTCTCAACATTCTATTTGACACACACTAAATTACACTATTGTTATTTGTAATGGTACCTCTCTCCACCATTGAAATAGAAACTCTTACATGGAAACTACACTTGTTAGGGGTTCAACAGTTGTTTTCAGTTGGAAGGCCTGAAGGAAGGGAGAAAGGGAAGGAGAACCAAAAAGGAAGTGGAAAGTCCTGCAGTTGAGAAGTATATAATTTTTTTAAAGGAAATTTCTATACCAAAATTAGGCTTTTGCCTCCTTCTTATCTTTTTTTTCTTCCCATTGCAAAAATGCGATATGTTACTTGTAGAACTTTAAATATAGATAGTTTAAGGGGAAAAAATTTACCTGCAATCCTCTTAATATTTCTGATAGTGTTTTTTTCTTTGGTCTTTTAAATTTCCCATATACTTTGAAAATTCTTTTCTGTGTAAGATGTGAAAAAAAATGTTATTTTTGGAGATTTGTTCCATTTTAAAAACCAAACAAAAATTCTAAAACACACCCTATGTCTTTACAAGATCTGATTTTAAATTGTGACTGTACTTTTTGTGGGAAAATATATATAAATGGTGAACATATGCTAAATTCTCTCCAAAATTCCATTAATTTAGCTAGCTTAAATAGAAAACAAACTTGTGTTGTATTATGCTATTTTTAGTCATTGTTTTATAATTAACTCTGCAATGATAGCATTATGTTTTATAGTGGAATGGAAGATAAAATTGGCTGAAAACATTTTCTTTTTTAAATGGAAAGCAAGTTTTACTTTTTAAAGTTAATTTTAAAAGTAATATATGGTCATCATTAAAATTTAAATAGTCAGAAAGATATAATAGGATTGTATTATTCAAGACATAATATAATAGCTTCTTGGTATCCTTCCAAATTTTTCTATTCATTTATAAACTTTCTTAATCAAACAATTTTGTGTTATTATAAATTATCTGCAACTTATTCTTTTCATATAACAGACTGTTTTAACCACATCTGCGTGTTGGCATATATACAGAGGATGCCCAAAAAATGTATACACATTTTAAGAAAGGAAAACTGTATTAAATTTGTAATACTCAATATACACCGATAACAAAAAAATGAATACAAGTCACATTTGACTTCTGCGATTACAAGAGATGCTCAAAGTCATTATCATCAGTGTCCAGATACTTCTGATTACGGCGAACTACTGCTTGAGCAACGTTGACCAAAGTGTCCACTTGTATACGTTTTTTTGGCATACCTATATATAGGTATGCCTATATATATACCTATATATAGGTATATATATATGAAGTAGAAAGTCCTGCAGTTGCGAAGTGTGTATATATAATATATATATATTAGATGGATGGATGGATGGATGGATAGGTGGGTGGATGGATGGATGGATGGATGAAAGAATGGAAGATGATAGATATCTGTCTTCTTTTTAACCACTGTAAGAGTAGTCTGCGGTATGGTTGGGCTGAAATATGTTTAAGTAGCCTCCAACTAATTGACATGTAGGATGTTTTGGGGTTTTTATATTTTAACCATATGGATTATTTGATTGTTTTTGTTGTAGTTCATTTTAAATCCAAACTGCAAATCTTTTTTTCTTTTAAAAAGATAATTTTATTTTATTATAGTCATTATTATAACAGGAAAGTTGGGTTCTAAAACCATTTTTGTTATATGTATTTTTAAAATTTCTTTGTTTTCTACACATTGTTATGTGGTACTTTATCTACCTTGTTTCTGTTTTTATTCTTCCTTATGGTAGTTTTCTTAGTGATTGTATCTATAATTTAATATTGAGTATTAAAGCTCTGTTTCTTTACTTTCTTCCACTTTAGGCAATATTTATGCTATGTAATATCTCCAGATATGAAATATGACAGCATTTCCCCACCTACACTCTTCCCCCCTCTCCTTTCCTATACTGTCATGTATCTATGCACCAAATTTTGATTTTACATTGTCAAGGTTTTCAACATTTACATTCAGTCTGTCATCGTATTTCTACTGTTGTTCAAACCATATTTAAATTGATTCTATGTTCTTTGACAATGCTTTCAGGCACAGCTTCTTTTTTTCTGAATTCTTTATTTGATGTATCTCTTGGGAGGCTGAATTTATTCATCAAGGAAATTTTTGCATTTGTGTTTTTGTTTTTTCTTCTATCCAAGGGTTCATGAGTGCTATATTTTGTGATTCATTTCTTGCTTGAAAATGCCATTCTGTGGCATTTATGCTAAACCAGTATCTTGGATAGGTATAGAATTTTGTATGTATATTTAGTCTTAGAACTCTGCAGTGCCAATGGGGAAGCTCTGAGACCACATGACACTTAAAGGTGAACTGCTTCTTCTGTCTCTATGTCTGTAGAGCTCATCTCCCACCCTGACATCCTAGAAATTCTTGTTTCCTTTATTTATGGAGATTTTTCTTCTATTTTATCTTTGAATATACTTCCATTTCTATGTGTTCTATACCTCACATACACTAATTATATGATTGCTCAGTCTCCTTTTTCTTTCATATCTATCAGCTCTCTAATTATATTTTCTTTCGTGACATCTTCAAGCTGGAATGTCATGTCACCGACATGATACTTTTGAAGTTCAAAATGTTTTGAAGAATACCCATCCCATTTTTTGCTGCTGTTTTTAATATAGTTTCTATTTATGCAACGGTGTTATTTATTCTTTAACCTCTTTACCGAGATTTGCCAGAGCCCCTTCTATCTCCTAATATTGTTTTATCAATATTTTTTTAAATTAAAAGAATTTAGTGAGATAAAAGTGATTAAAACATGAGTCTCTTAATCACTTTATCTAATTAATTTTTTTTCCCAAAATATCTCTTTGTGTCTCTAATTCTCTGAGAGTATAGAGAAGTATTTGGCTGAAATTCATAAGGAAGAGAATTTAAACCATGTGTAATTACCCTATAATCTGCATATTTCACTTATTATAAGATGGACATTTTCTAACATTTTAACATCTCCAAAATGGGATAATGCCTCACAATTGGTGGCGTGTCATCATTTAGTGAGCAGCATATTTTATTTCTTAGTGGTGTATGAAATGATGGTTCATCATAGTTTTGATACCATCTTAGATTTAATGAAATATAGTATGCTATATTTTCTTCCAGATAGATATATGTACTATTTTAAACCACAATTGGATCATGTTTATATAATTCTGTGGCCAACATTAAATGAAATGCAACCATACGAACTCCTTGCAGAATAAAATAAATATCATGTTCCCTTAAATATGTTGCACAATTTTATAAACGGATGATCTAAACACCTACATAACTTAGAATAAAGAGAAGAAAGGTATCTGTGTCAAAATCCACATGCCACTCAACTTCTCTAACTCTCACTTTTGCTTCCCTATGAAATAAACTTATTAATAATACCTGCCACCTAGGGAAACCAGGATAATTCAATGAAGTGCTGGCTTCAATGCAGCATGTTAAATACTCAGGAAATGTGAGCCATCAGCATTGCTGTTACTACTTGCAGTATCCTTAGTGATGATCCTTCAGAAAATGGTCCCTTTGCATTTACTTCAAAAGACAGATGGCTATTTCCATTCTATTAACTCGGCCTGCTTGTCTCATGCCAGACACTAGCTAGGCACTGGGGACTACAAGGACGGCCACAATGCTTGCCCACGACCCACTGGGAACCAGATTACTTTCAGGATCTCATTCATTTATTTTAGTTGAATAGACTGATTTTCTCTGAACATTCACTGTTCTTCACCGAGCACAGGTCAGGTCTCTTTCATGCACTCTATACTCTCATGTAATACTTGCTATTCTCTTCAAACACCCTTTGTCACCCTGCAAGTCTTTTATAGTTTCTTCTTCATCTGTAGTGCTCTTCCCCTTTTCTATCTCTCCTAACCCAAAGGTTATTTTAGAGTTAAGAAAGAGGTTCCTTATCATTTACATTCTGTTCAAATGAAAAAAAAAAAAAAGAGGAACAAGAACTGGAAAAGAAACCTGTTCATACAGGGTATTGGGCAATGCCATTCACATGCAACTCTCCTCGCATCCTTCCCAAAACCAGCTACTCTGACGTCACTGCTCCTTCCTCTATACTCCCCAGGGCATTATTTGCAATGCTTCTTATCACATTTTGCATCATAGTATTTGTGTGCAAGTCTTAATGTGGCCTAGATTTTGAGGTCCTTGAGGGAAGAAATGTTATTTGTCTTTGTCTCCATAGGCACATGCTTAGTAACTGGTTTTTGAATTGAATTACTTTAGTCACCTGACTCTTAAGACCATTATCAGTGTTATTTATCCTTGAAGTAAATCACTCCACCCACTTATTTGAAAATAAAAACAATCAATGTCTGACATTTTCATATATACATTAATTATATGGACAGTTTTCCAAGGCTTTCAATAAAAAACAGCCATTTCTTTTGTGTTTCTTTCCAGGTCTCATTCTCAGAGGCAAACACCTGCAAACATTTCCACTTCCTTTAGCTGTTTCTTCCTACTATTTGCTTCTTCATATTTCACAGCATGTGTACAGTGTTCTTTCTTAACTTGTCCCATGTTAGTAGATGGAAGATTTTTACATGCCTTCCCTTCCTGCACACATATTTTGCCTCCTTCCAAACTCTCAATATAGTTCAATTTAATTCTTCTGTGGGTCCTTTCCTCTCTTGTTCCAGCCCAAACTGTCCATCTTCAGGTCTGTTTCACAGCTGCCATCCAGGGACCTTTCCTCATCATCATGTTCGCTATTCCTTTTAGTCCTCTTCTGTGTTGGTTTCCATGTTTCCTGGATTCCAGATTCTTATATTTTTTTATTTTATGCCTTATTTTAGTGCATCATACCTTCTAGAGTTTTTCAAGAAATACTTTATCAGAAATACTATTGACTCTTTTGGGGAAAAGTGATTGGAAGTTTGACTTAGAGTAGAATTCTAGATTAGAAATGATTATCCTTCAAAATTTGGAAAGCGTCGCCTCCCTTAAGAGAACTTGATAAATGCAGGGAAAAGGTCTCTAGCATTATGTGAAAGGTGAAATATCACTTGTCTGTGAGATGCAAGACACAAAATCAGAGAAGGTAATTGGTGAGGAGAGATTACAATGGGCGGGAGGGGGGAACGGGGCTAAATCGAAAGCCAGGCAGATTTTCCAAATCATTGATTCAAACATGACAGAACACAGTAGGAAAGCCTGCTGAGAGCAAAAGGATTGAAAGTAGAGACTGTTATGTGGAGCCAGACAAAACGTCCTGGGACAACAAAAAAATGAAAATAAAAAATATACTATCTGCAGCCACTCCTGACTTGGTGCCAGCAGCTAGCTGAGAGGGAGCCTCCACAGGGGCTGACCAAAATCTTGACAGCTGGACACTCTCCTACCCCAATTTCATTTTCTTAGATGAGGATTGCTGAGCTCTCATGAATTCCTATATGACCCTGAAACATGCAATCACAACAGGGAGCAAAGCCATTCGCGTTTGCTTACAATTGAGGATCTTTTCAGTCCAACTCCCAAGGCCAAGAACAAAATGGTTCAAGTGCTCTTTCAAATGGTCCTGTTGAAGAGGGCCCTTTAGTTCTCCATCATTAGGCAGCTGTTATCTCTGAAATGGGAATGTTAGGGATGTTGGCCAGGCCAGCAGCAAACTAGCTGACTACTGAGAAGCCTGAACAGCCACAAAATTCAGAATTCTGTGAGGACACAAAATTCCATCGGAAGTAACACCAGCAGGTGAGTGTACAGTGATGCCGAGTCTTCCCCTGTGCACTGCCCCAAGCTGCTGGAAAGTTTCTCTTCGGTGTTTGTGCTAATGCACTTCTTGGGCTTTCATGGTAGCCGTGATAGACCTTCAAGGTCATTCCCTAAATGGTGCCTTAATATGTCCTTCCCATACACCACGTAACAGTGTTTCCTAGTCATGGACACCAGATAATATTAACAGGCGAAGACTACCACCTATTGCTATTAAGTAAAGCATATGCGGATTTCTTGCTTCTTTTAAAACAGATGCGCTACCTATCTGTTCTGAGAAATGAAAACTCTTCTCACATGCAAATCCCTCACTTACAGCTTTTTCTTAGAAATAATACCTATTTGAGCTTTGGCTATTTATGATGCTCAAAAAGCATTGAGGAAAGAAATGCATCCTTTTGTATCTCAAGCAAGGTAAAGGAAAACCTAGAGAAAGGTCATAAAAGGGAAGAGAACACTCTCCTTCCACCCCACCCCTCCCTTCACTCCCCCTTTGCTAAAAAAGGGACAGGTTTCTCCTACACACTTTGATTTACAAAGTGTGATCCACTTGGCAGCAGCTGGCAGATCGTTGGAGATCTCACTAGACATTCAGAATCTCAGGCCCCATCCCTCCTCAACCGGCATCTTCATGTTTAACAAGATCCCTACGTGGTTCACATAAACACTAACACTTCAGAAGCACTGCCTAGAAGGACATTGCATACTATTAGGAGGGACAGTCTGTTGATGTTTTATTACTGGCGATGTTACCTTTAATCATTTGGATAAGGTGTTGTCTGCTGGGTTTTTCCACTATAATGTTACTTATTTTCCCTTTGGAGTTAATAAGCGTTTCATCCTGAGATATTTTGAAACTACATTACATGTTCTATTTCTCTTCATATTTTTGCCCACTAATTTTAACATCCACTGACAATGCTTGACTGTAACAATTACTACTATGGTATCTACCAAATGATGATTTAAAAAAAATGTTAATAGACTATTTTTGAACAAATTTAAAACACACATATATTGTACACCTAGTCTCCCTTATTGCTAACATCTTACATTAATATATTTGTTGTAGTTAATCAGCCAATATGTGTCCCTTATTAGCTAAAGTCCAAAGTTTATTCAGATTTCTTTAGTTGTACCTGCTGTCCTTTTCTATTCCAGACTCCCACCCAGATGTCCCATTACATTCAGTTGCCATGTCTCCCTAGGCTTCTCTTGGTTTGACAGCTTCTCAGACATTTATTTTCCACCACGCCTTCCTCACTTATTCATTAGAATTCAACCTAAAGACCTGTCTTCTTTCTACCACTTAATTATTTATGTCTGTATGGACTCGTGGATATTATGTTATGCTGTGTATTTCAAGCCATTATTATCATTATCTATTTGATTACATAGATTGTCTTAGATATATCATTTAGAATTCCTTTAAGTTGACTCCTTGACATGCTCCCATCAGCTATTGGTCACTTCCTTACATGCCAGCTTCATAAAATATTCTAGGCTCACCATGAATGTTCCTGACCCCAGTCCTTGAATTAGACATTTCTCTGAGGAATCTGGATCCTGTAACTGGTGAATGGTATTAAGAAACCAAATTCTTGGACATGAGTGTTTTTTGCTACTGGGTTGTCATTACCTTTAAGCACTCTCAGTGGCAGAACTGGAAATATATGGATATATTCTAACCCATCGATACATAAACACCAATATCTATTTCCATGTCTATTAAAACCAGGAGCTCATACTGATACCTCTGATTCCAGTTCAATGATACAGCATTCTCTCTGGCCTTCCCCTTTCACTTATTTGCAAGTTCTTTTTTCTGACAATAAGAAACCTGGCTTTCATTATCATGCCATTATATTCAGTCCTAGAATACAAATAAAAAAGTTGCAGTGGAGGGTCTTGTCTTGTTGGGGGTCCACACCACTTAATGAACTGTGTGGATGTCTGACCACTGTGCTGTACACCTGAAGCTGAAGCTGAATAGTATGGAATGTCAACTATAATTAAATGTGTATATATGTGGTCACAGAGGTGGAGTGCTGCGTGGGGAGTAGAGCCTGTAGAATTGTGGCAGCTATGTACGGTGTTGGAAGGGCGGTAGATTGGGGGAAGGGGGTTGTCTCTTTGTGCAGGGTGTAGATATCTAGCTGTTGCATTGTTTTGTGCATCTGAAACTAATGAAAAAAGAAGTTGCAGAATTGCTAATCCATATCTCTTTGAACAACAAATTCACCAACTAAGGCACAGATTTGTTTACAGTTCTTTCTATGTCTAACTTTACAGTATTCAGTTGCAATACTGTTTACCAAGATTTTACTTAGCTCTTTCCTTCCCCATCCTCTTTCTTGTATGTGGCTCATTTGTAAGACACTGAGATTCATTTGTTTTTGTTTATCTTCCATTTTGGGTCCTTGAGCAATGGAAATGTTTTGACTATTGTAGTTGCCTGTCATCAACAAAGAGTTAAAAGCGGAGCAGGTAATAGTTCAGTATTCATTGACGTAAAATATTTCGTAGAGAACAAGGGATATTAAACTCTTTGATCAGTATATGATTATCAATATTTTAAAATACCCATCTCAATAGAATCCAAAGAAACAAAATATGATCTAGTCCAGGAAAAAAGAGGCATTCCTGATTTAGGCGTGCTCTAAAACAATGGTGTACCTTCTTTCTAAAATTTAACAGAATTTTAAACCAGAATTCATAAATCCAAATAAAACTTGTGGGTGGGGGGAGGAAGACATGAAAAATCAGTAGTCATTGATGAGAAAACATTAGCTACTTGTTAAAATAAGACCATGGAGTCAAAAACAGTGTGATAGAAAATCCTCAAGCTGCTTATTATTCTATATAGCAGCCAACGTACAAATAAGTAAAATGTTAATAATTTATAAGAGTAAAATACACATCTCTTTGGTCTGAATATCTAAGTCGCTGTAATATTCTGCATTTTTTAGCAGATTCAAGGCAGAGATTCAGGATTCTAAGCCTTATCAAAGTATTAATAGACTTGTCTTCCTTTCCCCTCAGGGAAGATAGAAAAACCATCCTTAACTCAGGGGTCCAATAGACAAAGCACCAAACTTCAGTATGACCCCCTTGGGTCTTATCCAATGCCTTTCTCTATCCTTTCCTACTTGCTCCTAAATCCCAAATAAATCTCTCTCCCCTGAGAAAAAATATGGCACCTGGTCTCTCTCACTTCCCATGGACTGGGAGAAGATGGTTAAATAATGCTCTTTAAAAAAATTAAACAAACATTTGTAAAGACTTTTTTTTTTTTGTAAAGACATTTTAATGTTGATTTTAGTTGTTTCTGAAGGAGCCCAATTGCTTAACAGCCCTTATCACAACTTGGTTTGTCCTTTTTCAATTTCTATTATGTGAGCTAACCCAGCATATTCAATGGTTAATACCATTCCAAAATTTTAATGGCTTAAAACAATATATTTTTTTTATTTCACTCACAGGTTCCGTAGTTGTTGTGTCGCTCCATTAGATGGCTTTTGTTTGAGCAGCAGTGACTCAGGGACTCAGGTATCTTTCATCTCACTCACCACTTCTCTTTTGTGCTTGGAGCTTTCACCACAAAGAGATACAACGCGAAAAGAAAATGGAGTATTGCAGAGGGGACGGATACATGGGTCAGGTCTGGAAGTGGTATATATCACTTCTGCCCACATTTAATTGGAAGAACCCAGTCACATGGTCATGGCCAGCAGTAGGGAAGATGGGAAATGAGTGCAGCTGCATACCCATAAGAGAGGAGCAATGGTTTGTTAACAGCCAACCTGCCTCTACCATAGCAAATAAACTCCCATCTAATAGATTCCCATTTTTGCTCGAACTCATTTGATTTGACATGTTAGCACTTGCAACCCAGGGTACAGACTAATATAGATATTAGGTGTAATAATATAAGTTTGGACAAGAACAAGTCCTGAATCCCCCAGGTGAGCATTCAGGTAATTGCAATATAGATTTCATGGTTTGTTTTTGTTGTAAAAAACAAAAAAGAACAAAGACTCAGAACATAAAGTAAGAGATGAAAGAGATGGTAAACATGCTTTGAAAAGGGTCACAATATCTAGCAACATATTAAGGAACTGTCATTTTGTTAAGAGTTAAACTTTTTCTCTAACCAGTGACACGCATTGTTGTCTTAAGGAGGGATTGATCTATCTCTTTCTAGCAAGGTCTAAACTTAGGAATTCCGCGATTTTATAAACTCTCCCTACTTATTCTCCACAGGTCTCTTCATAGACGGATGGTTCTTAGATTTGGCCATGCATCAAAATAGGATAGGTATCCAGGCCAAAACCTCAGGCATCATCAATCTAGGTTAGAGCCTGTATGTTTGCATTTATTTACTGCCACAGGTGATTCTGATTCACAACTAATTTGGAGGACCACTGTCACAGGGTATAGGAATAGACATGAATTTGATCTTAGTAACAACCATATATTTTCTGTAGTTCCCCAAGTTAAATTTGAAATTTAAATCATTACAATATTGAGTTATAAGGACCACATGGGAGATATCCAAACATCTGTACAAGAGTAATTTTCATAAAATAGATGGCAGGCACTTTGAATTTACGGATGTCCTTGGCTGTCATGGGCTATGCAAGTTTCATGGGGCAAAGTTGTTTGACATGGACCCTGGTGAGTATGTAGAATCTGATAAGAAGAAGGCAAGAGAAGCCATTTCAGACAGGTGGAAGTGGAAGAACATAGCCACAGCTGGGAAAGAAGCAGGCAGAGTTAAGTGATAATAAGCAGACCCAGTGTGGCTGGAGAGGAAACAACAAAGGGAAAATACAAAGCAGCATAGCTAAATGTTAAACTATGCACTCTGAGCTCAAAGTGCTATGGAAATTCCAAAAAAGAGTCATTTGAATAGAACAGCCAAAAAGACTTCATGAAGAAAGCAGAGCTTGAGCTGGGTCATGAAGGACAAGTAGGATTCTATTAATGAGAGGAAAGGGGAAAATTATTTTTTTGACGTTTCTGAAACCCAGATGATGAAATGAAATATCACATGACTGTTTATTCCATTTATCACTTAGATGTACTAAGGTCTCATGTATACAGTTTAACACTATTGCAAATTTTACTAGTTGTTTAAATGTCTATATACCACATAGGGCTTGAGTCAGCTTTCAGGAAATACATGCAATACAAAAATACAATATTTTTTAAAACTAAAATCAGGAAAAAAATACAAATAAAAACAGTCATTAAAGAAAGAGGGAAGAGCCAGACACAAATGTATAAGCACGTAAGCACACGCATATATATGTAATATGATTGATTTATGTTAGCCAAAATTTTTGTCTCAGAACTTTGTGGAAATTAAAACAGAAACATATTCAGTCACACAAGTCTCAATGTCCATAAAAACATTCAAGAAATACTAATTTTTCATAGGAAAGAAAATTCATCCTCTACCTAGCAGTGGAAGAAATGTGTTAACTGCATTTTACATTTTACATGTCCTCACCAAAGGAGTTTTATATGTGCTCTTTAGTGGAACCACAGAAGAGAAGCCAATCATAGAAGTTGCCCACTCGGTAGAACCATTACAGCCTCCTTGGTGAACTTTATGACACATCAATCGCCCACCCATGGAGAGCCAAAGCAAACTTGATTTTCAAACGATTTTCCCTATTGTAAGCCCTAAAATTCTAGAGGAACAAGAATTATCAAAATTGTGTGTTTCTAATGTGTCTGTACAAGGTTGGTTTAGCCGCTTTGATTTAATTAACAAATCAATTCAATCAATTAAAAATTTGATTCCATGAAAAACAGTCGATCAAAATTCAGGAATATGAAAATGAATGAGCCCACTAAGATCCTACATTTTTATCTATTCACACAGCTGTATGGGCCATGCAGACACAACAACTTTCTTTTCCTTTCTTCCTTCCTTCCTTCCTTCCTTCCTTCCTTCCTTCCTTCCTTCCTTCCTTCCTTCTTCCTTCCTTCCTTCCTTCCTTCCTTCCTTCCTCCTTCCTTTCTTCCTTCCTTCCTTCCTTCCTTCCTTCCTTCCTTCCTTCCTTCCTTCCTTCCTCCTTCCTTCCTTCCTTCCTTCCTTCCTTCCTTCCTTCCTTCCTCTCTCTCTCTCTCTCTCTCTCTCTCTCTCTCTCTCTCTCTCTCTCTTCCTTCCTCTCTCCCTTCCTCCCTTTCTTCATTTTTTCTTTCTTTCTTTTTTTGTTTTAATACAGGTCTGAGTATTCCTGGGAGGTGGATAATTATCTGATGATAATGATTTACATCTGCATAATGTTTTCAGAACTTCTTCACGAGTATAACCATCTTGTCAGGTTATATTTGCACTTATGAAACAGTAGGTTCAATGACTTGACCAAAGTCTAAAATCTAGTTATTAATAGAAGAGAGGAAGTATGGTGTGTTATACAAAGAGCTTTAGAGTCCTGGTAAACAAGCGTTTGTTATCCAAATTCTGCATTTACTAGTTAGGTGGTGTGGGGGTCCAGAACAAGCCACCCCAAGATGTGTCTCAGTGGCATGCAGATTACCTTGAGCTAAAGGCAAATTTAGCCACAGGCTCAAGAGAAACTTCTGCCCCTCCCTTTAACTACTTAGAAGAGTTTGAATTAGGGGCCTTGCCCATAAGAGATGTCTTCTTTTGACCTATTCTAGGAGTATACAGAAGGACAAAGTTCTATTTACTAAACATCTGTTCTTATCATCCTGCAATGACTCTTTGAAGCCCCCAAGGTATGTTACCTCACTACTAGCTCAAAATGTCTTATATACCTAGATCCCCCTTTCTCTGAATCTCTCCTGTATGTGGGGTCTCTGATTCTGTCATGTATGTGGGGTTCCCATATATATGTGGCTATTTTTCTCTTGCTAATCTGTCTCATGTCGACCAGCCAAAAGAATCTCGAGGGTTGAGGAAAGTTTGTTTCTCTTCAACAGTGGTAAATCTACCTGATTCCAAATTCTTGCCTCCACATTCCCAGATTTGGTCTCCAAATTTGGCCCCTCCAGATTTAGTGTTAATTTTCACTCTCATTTGAAATTTAGTCCTTGGTTCTATTCTTACTGTTTTTGACTGAGCCAATTCTTGTGGTCTCAGCATCTTTTGTTGTCTTGGATGAGAATCTTTGTCTAGCTGCAGCAATACAGAACTTAAGCACTAGCTGGCCTCTTGGCTAGGCCATCCCCAACTAGCCCCAAAGCATACACACACAACACAGGCAACTCCCACAGGCAGTAAGGACTACAATAGGACTGGTATCACACGGTAGCACATAGAGGAGGGCTTGGAGAACAAGGAGGATTAAGCTTCATATACATAATATACACTGATACACACCAAAGAAAATGCAGATCCTTTAACCTAGAATAACAATGTGTTTAGATGAGTTTCAAGTGAGATTCTAGAAGTAGAGTTCCATAAGCAAATACAATTGCAAAATCCTCTCCACTTTTGCTTACTTCTTCAAATTATTAATAAACAAATCATTTTTCGCCAGAGGAAGGTACATATTTAAAATCATGCTATCAATTGCCCTGCATAAATAGAACCATGTGGAATTCAGCCTCTTATTTCAGTATTGCAGTCCTACTTTTACCTTTCAATCCACAAACATCAGATTTAGGGTATCTGTAATTAAAGTGCTGTCAATGAATAAATAGGCTGAGTGCCACTGGATGGTAGCAGGGACAATTAAAACAAAGTTATTTGGTGTCCTATTTATCTGTCATATGGGCTAATTTATAAGCTTCTTACAAGAAGTAATTTAATGGCTTTTTAATAGAAGGAGGCTTGATAAAATACATGCAGATGGTATTGTGGGTAATGACCCAGGCTACACTGATTTTAATAATGACTTGTCTTATCTATTTACCTGTACTCAAATAAAGGCTGAAGTTGCATATATGCACATACTTGCAGACACATTTTCTTCTGGTGGACTAGGCCAACTAAAAGTCTTCAGTAGAAAGAATGTAAACACACTTAAATAATCAAGATATATAAGTCTCAAGAAGTGAGCAAAACTGTAGAAAACAGCAACAATAGTAATACTAATAATAGATGACGAGGAGGACACAACACAAACAAAAACTACTTAGTATTTCCATTCTGACTTGCCTTGGCTATCCATCAAGACATGTATGGCATTTTCCTGAGTACACGACTTGACTCCCCCTAGCACATTTCACAGAGATCCTGAGTTATCCACTGCCAAAGAGGATGCCTAGAAATAGCTTATATCCTTCAAATAGCCCTTGGCATCCATACACAACACACGCAACTCTCATAGGCAGTCAAGATAGCATGTGGCTTCCACTGATTATTTCTTGGTCCTTATTGTCTCAAATACAGATGTGGCTGCTCCAGTTGGATAGCTTCCCTTGACCTTGCGGGAATAAAAGTATAATTGGGAACTTTCCTTAGAGAAAAAGACCAGGTCAACTGCATCCTAAGCACTGTTTTAAGTATCGGTAGTGTACAAGGGACAGAAGTCTGGGGGCATGCCAGGGCGTCCGTCAGGAGCATAAGAGGGAAAATCCACCATGATTGGCTCCCGTGGCCATCCTAGTCTATGGGACCAAGGAGCTTCAAGGACCTCTTCTCTGTTAAGCCTCAGACAGAGCTGAGTCAGTTGTGGGCACCGTTTATGACTGGTCTCGATGACTGAAAATAGTAGCTCATTATGTCAGAAACGTTGAGCTCGCCTCTGACCTCTGCTCCTGGTGCCCCAGACAGTTCTACTTGCCTCTGGCCAGGATGAGATGGTCCATGAGCTCATTTTTGTGCAACGTTTCTATGGAACAGAGACAGAGTCCACTGGGGCTAATATGTGAAGGACATTTCAGGGACCTGTGTTTTTAAGAGAGCTGGAAAAAACATTAGTAAGCACTGAGAAGAATAACCTGTGGACTTTTTAAATAAAATTAAAAATGAGAATTTTCCCAGGAAAACTTGACTTGAACATACTTTCTACGGGTGGAGCAGCAGACACCGGCACTGACCTTGCTGGCTAGCTTTGAATAAAATCAGGAAACAAGCAAAGCTTGTCATCTGAACTCCTGCTAAGCACCCTTTCTCTGTAGTCTCATCCTCTCCCTTGTGACCCATTCTAAGTTTGCCCTCCTGGAGGGAAGACCACCCTGAAAATTACAAGCTGGTTTTCTAAGGTGTCCAATACAGGAGCCAGTAACCACATGTGTCTACTGAGCATTCAAAATGTAGTTAGCCTGAATTGAAATATGCTATAGAGTATAAAATACATAACAGATTCCAAGGATTTAGTACAAAAAGAGAATGTAAAACATCACCTATATGTGGTTATAGTGATTACATGCTGAAATGAAAATATTTTGGATATGTTAGGTTAAATAAAATATATTATTCAAATTATATTATTTCCCCTTACCCTTTTTTTTAAAATATATGGTTACTACAAATTATAAGATTACATTTGTGGCTCACATTATATTTCTATTGGACCACATTGCTTTCTATCCTTAGGGCTCTTATTTCTAAAATGATAAATTTACCCTTGACAATAACAAGGGTCAACTTTCTCAAATAACACGTTTGATTTTCATCAACAGGAGTTAGTGAAGAGAGGTATGTGGGAGAATAGGTAATTAGTTCTCTTATCCTGGGATGTGTTTCCTTTTTCTTCATTCTGGTAAACTTTTTTTCACCCATCATGATTCAGACAAAATGTCTCCTCTACCAGGAAGTTTTCCCTAACTTTCCCGGGCAGAGATAATCCCCTTTGTACTGTCTTAGTACTCCATGCAAAACACTCTAAATCATACCCTAACATTCTTTAATTTACATCTCTCTTTCTAAGCTGTGAACTCCTTCAAAGTAAGAACTAAATTTTATTAATTTTAATGATAATAATGCTGTAATAGTCATACTAAAAGTGTTTCTGATACCTTAATTTATTCATTTATAAGTTTTATAAATTTAACTCATCCTGAAATCAAGCCTTCTAAGCCATTCAAGCAGAAGAAGACAGCTGCCCACACCCCTTGTTCTTTCCCTAGCCCCTAATTATTTACCTTGCACTGAGTTTTTCCCTCATGAATTTCCAACCCAGCTACTTCCATAGACTTCACTTAGAAAGAACTATCTCCATGATATTTGAATACAGTTTTAACCATGTCCCTTGATGGCCTGTGTACATAAGTGTCCTGGGTTTACCTTCTTGTACAGTTACGTGTGATCCACCCTACGCCAGTTTTGTGCCCTGCTCTTGCACTGTTCCCTGCTCTCTTTCTAGTGCTGTTCTCAAGGTTGTGTCGTAAACCATCTCCTTCCCTCCGCCCTGGGAATATTCTCCTGCTTCTGAATGCAATGTCTATTACATTGGGTGTTGACTTCTCAAAGCCAGTGGAAAATGGGATTCATTAGGAAGATGATGAAACTATGCTCCAAAGACTTAATGATTTATCATGAATTATATCCTTTCTTCCTTTCTGACAACTACCTATCTGAGGGCTGGCAAAGTCAGCCTTCTAACACATCCAAACCAGGCTGTTAATTTGGTCCCGCCTGACTTTGTTAGTCCTTGCCATGGAGACAGGTGTCTTGTGTGTCGTGAAGAGTCAGGACTTGGCTTCACTGGTTGGAGGTATTGCCCTTCGGCATAAACACACCATGGAATACCCAGGAACAGGTCCTGCTCCTGCAGCCAGCTGCCCTCTTTCTAAAGGTTGCTGTGTAAGCAACCCATACCACTTGACTTTGAAAAAAGTAGGCACCAGCCTTTGTAAAGGGTGGCAACATCAGAGTTCTTGTGAAAGGGACACAGTCAAAATTCTATCTTCAATTATCATTGAGACAGTCAAAACAGATTGCCAAACAATTATCATTAAGTTCGTGAAAAAAATAAAAAGCCAGTTTGAAAAGTGTTAAGATTTCTTTGCTCTAAAGAAGATATTAAAAAGACACGTGATTCTCAAAGGAAAAAGTAAATCTACGTATGAGATTTAAGTATGAGATGACACAATTGTGGAAATTTAGTTCTTAGCTTCCTTGACTAATTTCTACTTTTTACGTACATTGGGAGAGTTTAGAGACAAACATTTGGTTGGCTTGGAATACTCCCAGTCCTCCACTTTGCCCAAATAATCGTTACCACTTCTCCCTTTCCTTTTCAGTTTGGACACCACCACTGCTCTGATCTCCCAAGATGGAGAGAGAGGTTCACTACTGTGTGTCTAGTTCTCAGCATACTGCCCAATCCATATAGGTACTCAAGCAACGTTTGTTGAGTAAAGGAATGAATGGGTGTGGGATACAGGCAAAAAAAAAAAAAAAAAACTTGACTTAGAGATCAAATACTAGCTCTGCCATTTATCAAAGTCATTAACTTTTCTGAGGCTTGTGTGCTCATCAGTAAAAAAAAGAGAGAGAGAGAGACAATAGTATCTCATTCATAGAGCTTCTGAGAGCAAGTAAGGTTATGTGTGTCAACGCATTTTATAAACTGAAATGTCTCATAAGATCTGAAGCTATAACTTCCTTTTCCCTTTTACCTACATATTTGCTATGAGGGTTGAAATATAATGCAACATCTCTGCATGTGAGCCAAAATTATCTGGGAAGCAGGTTGGAGAGAGCCTGCCAACCATATTCTCTGCTAAATGCAATTCCACAGTGGACTGTATAAAATCCATGGCAAATATACAGAGAATCCCTTCTGGGCAATTGAGGCAGCCCAGCTAAGAGCTTCCTAGAAATCAGAGAAGACGAACAAATCCTGGATAAAGAAGATGGTTCCATGTCTCTCATCACCTGTGACTGTCCACAGTAAGGATCCACTGAGTTTTGAGACCTGAGGTTAGTGGGGGAGCTCTGGTGTACTGTTCAAATGCCTAGTGTTTCAATAGTTTTACCAAATGATTTGTTTGAATATAAAGTTGAGTTATTATCTTGCCTTGCCAGGAAGCACTTTCTAGCAAAGCCAGAAAGGTGAAAGAGATGCAAACAGAAACTTTGCTCATAGGCCTCTTAATTCAGCATAACATTTAGAAATAGCTAAGAAGAAGGACTAAATGTAAAGAAAAGGAGAGAAAAAAATTAGTTAACCAGGAAAGATTAGATTTGCACATTATACCAAGGGGTGTGTAGCTATTTTTAATAATTTATTGATTGCATTTTAATTATCAGTATTTACGAAGTAGGACTGAGTTGTAGAACAGAACTTAGTATGAGGACAAAGAAAGAAAACCAAGTCAAGATTTCTCACCCAAATCTGGTATCAGTTTTCTGAGTGACCTTGACAAGCTGTTTAACCTCTCATGCCCCAATATTTTTATGAGAGATGAAAGGTCAACATGAGCAAATCCAGTAGAGTCAACTACTGAATCTTAAGAATAATGATTTAAGTTTTCCCAGGTATAGTTGACAAGTGTGTCTTTGTGATTCTTTGTTACAAGGAACAGACACTTAGCTAGTTTATAGAAAAGATTTGTACTATATGAAAGCACAAGTTTTACAAGCAGCTGAGAGAAGAAAAAGGAAAACAGGGCCACATAAGGACAAGAACTAGAACTGGGAAATCCAGGAGTGGGGCAACATTTTTGTTTCTCTTGGGCAGCATGGGCGTCTACATCTTGGCCTCTATCTCCTTTTTATCTTGATTGGCCTCCTGTGGTTGCTTATGGTCCAACATGGAATCTTAGGCAATGCATCATCACTGCTTTCTAATACCTACTATGGTTCCCCCAAAATAAGACCTAACCAGAAAATAAGCCCTAGCATGATTTTTCAGGATGACATCTCCTGAACATAAGCCCCAATGCATCTTTTGGAGCTAAAATTAATATAAGACACAGTCTCATTTTTGGGTAAACACGGTAGGAACATTGGCTCAGGTGCCATCCCTTTGATCCAATCAGCTGTGGTCATTAAATTCAGGGCCACATGATAAAAGAAGATAGTTGGGCTCTGTGTAAAAACAGAGTTTTTAAAAAGGGGATGGAGGTAGTTATACAAGTCATTTAAGTGGTTAAATTTTCTCTTTGAGAGAAGTTTGGGGCTTATGAATGGTGATAATGATATGGAAGGAAGCATGGATTGAAGAGAAGCATGAAGGAAATGGTCTTCTTTATTGAGGAATCAGACCAACATACAGAAAACCAGGGGAGACCAAAGTGTGATACATCTCTTTTCTTGTGTTTCTTTCAACAGGAAATAGTGATTTCAGTCTTCTGTGAGTCACAAAGGGAAAGGAAACTCTTCAAGTGGGCCTCTAATTGTGGTTTAGAAGAAATGTCATGTAAAAAGTCTGGGTCTAATTTTCCCCTTACCAGCCAGTATACTCAGTATGTTAGCACCAGGAGCCAAAATATTAATATCCTCCTAGATTTTGAGTGCCCTTTACCTGTCCTGCACATTGCTTCTGCTTGCCCTCTGCCAGGTATGTTGTGTGATTCATGGCAAAAGTACAAGTGAAGGTCCTATACTGTGGCCCACTCACCTTCCTTTCCACATCTGCTTCCATCTTTCACCACAAAGAGCCTTAGCCACAGGGAGTGGACACCCACCTCAATCCATATTCTTCCTCCAAAACAATCACCCCTTGGCCACCCCAAGTGGGTCAAGGGAAACACAGCAGCATAGCTCATTCTTGGGAGGACAGATTGGGGAAGAGAAGTGAGCAAGCCCAGAGAACATCTCAGGTTCCAGCAGCAGTATAAGAGTGAGGAGGGGAGGTTTAGTGTAGAGGAGCACCCTGCCCTGGGCTCTGCAGACTCCTCATACCCTAAGGGAGAGGCTGACCCTAAAAAGTGCCAAGTCCAGTGCACAGACCTTAATTGCCAGGGTCTAAGAGCTGTGCTAGATGTGAATACTAGGAATCAATTAGGGACTCTTTGACCTGGGTATTGTCTTTGATATTGGGGCTAGAGCTATGTTTCCACACTGAAGGCAGGGAAGGAAGCAGGCACTTATGTGTGTCATTGGCCACAGGGGGCTATCAGGGAAGGGAAAGATCGTTCATTCAATGAGACCTTTCGAACTCCACACTTCCTTTATGGAATGCAGCCACTATCTCATAAAACCTCAAAGACGTGATGTTGCTTCTGCAACAGAAATTTAACATATTTGAAATCAAATTCATCATCCTTTTTCCTAACCCTTTTCCTCTTCCTACTTCCCTTCATTATCCTAACCCTGCTAACAACATCAACGTTCTCCCAATAACTTTGACTCTGTATCCCGTTGGTTTCTGTCTTTTCCAAACTCTAACATTGAATGCTGTCACCACGTCCCCTTGACTCTTCCTCTCTATGATATCAAATGTCTCTCCTCTTTCCTAAGCATGCTGCAGAGATGTCATTCTGGCTCTAATTACTTCCTGTCTAGACCATTACAATAAATCCCAGTCAATTTTCCACTTGAATCCAATTTAAACAATAACAATACTTCTGTCTTAATCTTCTCCAAATACAAATCTGTTCACATCACTTCCATTCTTAAAAATCTTCAGTGGCTCCTCATTGACCAAGAATGCATCCAAACCCCTTAATCTGGAATTCAAATCCTCCACATTACAGCCCCAGCCAAGCTCTCAGTGGCATTTGTTTGTTTTTGTTATAAAAATAACCCTAGGTAATATTAGAAAACCTGTGCAAAAAAATATAAAAAATGACATAAACCTTAATCTTAATTTCACTATTCAAAGATATTTTGATCTAGCTACTACATATGTCCTTATTTACATGAGTGGAAACATCTTTTTTATTTTCATTTGATAGTACATCAGTAGCATTTTTCCATGGTTGAAAATAATTTTTAATTATTTTAATACTATTTGCTTCACTGACTCAAAAATATAAATTATCTCTTTCTATTATATAATTAATTTATGTTTGTTCTAAAATATAGACAAGCATAAAAGGTAAATAAGTAAATTTATTTCATTCTTAGGTAATATAGAACCAACAATTATTAACATTTTAGTATGTATAAATACTGTTTATTTTATTTAATTATAGCATCATGACATTTATCTGACATTATCTTTTCTCTAGTGATTTGGAAGGTTTACATGTTCTCTCCCTAGCAATGAAGAAAAGATTAACTTCTATTTTAAAAATATATTATAACCTAATTTCTCTAGTTATTAGTATCGATGATGATGGTATCCATTTATTTTCGTAGTGATAAAAAATGATTTTACTTTATCACTCTTTCATTTCTTCATCAGTTTCAAAGGTTTTATGTATGTAATCTGACTTTTTAGACCAAATTATTATTATTACTTTTCTTATCATGAATATTTTATTTAAAGATTGTTTTTATATTGCAAATATAATAATAATTATTATTAAAAGTTTCATTGCTTAAAACCAAATATGTATTTTTTTAACTATGACTTTCTTATTCTTGAGTTCATTATTTTGTTTTAACTGTCAGTTGTCTTCCCAGGACGTGTGTTTAAGTAATTTCTCTTTTTCAGGAGGGTACAGTGATGACATACTCTCCTAGCCCCTGAAAATGTGAGATATCTTTTTCAAACATATTAATGACAATTTTTCTGAGTATAGAATTCTTGCATAACAGTCTTTTGGAATCTAAAACCCTTTGTTCATTCTCCATTCTTACTGTCTTTAGTATTTTGGAGAAATATCATGCCAGCCCCATTTTAGTTCTTTTTTACCCAACCTATTTCAATGCTTTTAAGTTTATTTATTTTTTTAATCTTTTATTTTAAAAACTTCAACAAGTTACATATAGGTGTTGGTATATTTCCATTAAACTTACCCGATAATTGGTGAGTCCTCTCAATCAAAAACTTGAATCTTTTTCAGTTCAGAACAATTCCTCTTTTACTTCTTTACTTATTCTTTCTGTTCTTTCATTGTCTTCCTTACTGATTTCCATTCTACTATATGTAGACTTTCCTAAACCTGTGTTCGGTTTTCTTTTTTTTCTCTTAAGAATTCTATTTTTTTTTTAATCCCTTAGGTTCTTGGGGATATTTTCAAAGTTGCAAATATAATTTTTCAATTTTCAGTGTATTCAATCAACTTTTCACTGCTTTCTTTTAAATAAGCATTTTTAAAATTCCCATGAAATCTTTCACGATTTCAGAATATTTCTTTTCACAACTGCTTGCTCAATTTTCATAACTGTGAGTTCCTTAATCATGTTAATAATAAGAATGAGAACACTTCTAATTTCTTCTTCCACCCATGAAAAGGTGGTCTTATCCTTTTGATATAGCATCGTTTCTATGTGTTTGGTGAAAGTTCCTATTTACATGTCCTTCTAGATAAAGAAAAAACTTCGATTGTACTTGGCCTGTACTAGACAGGACAAGCCCAATGAATTTCCTTCATTTCTGTATAAGAAAAACTTTTGGTCCTCTAGTTTTTGCTTCCTGTGACTTCTTACCCCAGGCCTGCCACTTTTCTGAACTACAGACCCAAACTACAGTTACCCGAGTCTCTTCTAATCTCTACTTTCCCAAGCAGAGAACACTTACTCTTTATAGGAGAACATGTTTTAGGTCACTCTTCTATGCTTTATTTTATCTCTTTTTTTTTTTTTAACTTTATCTAGCTGAAATTTCTTGACATTTTTAGAAAGTGAGTTTCACAATTTCTCATTTTCCCACATGTTTGCAGGACCTTGGCCATTTCTTTTGGAATCTGGTGATGGGGGAGTTGAATACCTCTGCTAATGGTACCATCTGTCCAAAACCTGTTTCCAATATTTTCTCTCTTACATTCCTATTATATTTTCCATCAATGTTTTTACTATATGTCTTATGCTTTCTGGAAAATATGCTTTTCCTTATGATATTTCCTTCTCCTGAAAGGTCTTTGTTAGCATCTCTTCTCAATCCACCTCTTCCTACTGAGATAATTATGACTCAAGGAATGTTCAATGAGGAGTAAATAAAAATGTTCATTTAAGGAGCTCTTATACGTGCTCTCATGCTGTCTGTTAATATACATTAGAGTCTACCATAAGTGATAACCACATATGGTTATACTTTACTTCCCCAATTAGAGTATTCAATACTTGAGAGCTGCAGTATCACTTTGTTTCTTCTACAGGGCACAAATGGAAACTTTCACATAGGAGGTGCTTTAAAAGAAGTATGCTAAAGTTAGTTTAAGTTTGGCTATTTATTATACACTCCATATCAGTACATGTGTTATTTGTATTCCCCACAACAAGCATCAGAGGTAAGCATTATTTTCCCTTTTTGCAGAAGAAGTATTTGAGGCACAGATAAGATTAATAACTTTAAGGTCATATAATTAGTGACTAAAATTGGTTCACACCCAAGTCTGACTCCAATCTCCCTGTGATTTTCTGCCACACCATTGTGATTTGATTAAATTTGAATTAAGTTTAGATGACTCACCATGCATGAAACTCGTAGAAGAAATGTAATTGGATCAGATGTGAAACATTTCTCCCTTTGCTCAAAAATACAAACTAGACTCCCAGGTTTCTACTAAATTGATGGCTGTAGTACTTTTGAAGTCCTTTGTAGACCTCTTTTTTCTTCTCCCGAATAATGTGACAGTTCTCTGATTAGGACCTATAAGTAGCCACAGCATACCTTGGAGATCTGAAGTGAAATTTGACCAAAATAAAGTTTTTCCTTATGTCATAACTACAGTATCATCGGAGAACACTAAACCAACACATATAATTATCCAACTCTACTGGACTAGATCTATTCTTTGTGGAGGCAGCAGAAAATAATATGCAGCAACTATATTTCACTGACAAGAAAACTACTTATTGAAAATGGTAAGGACAGAAAAAAATGCTCTAAAGCATAAATTGGTAGCCCATGGGCCAAACCCAAAGAGCTTTTATGTTTAGTTTGGATCAAACAGTGTTTTAAAACTTGGACTTTTTGGCCAATATTTAAAAGTATGAAATTTTACATAAAAATTCAGATTCCTGCTTTCTTTTTTTAAAATAGGAAAGTCAGATCACACCAGACTTGCATCCCTGCATGAAAACAACCTTCTCAGGCTGAGTAACAGCAGGGATGACTTGTGCCTCCAATTGTGGACCAGTAAGTTGGGAACATATAACACATGTGGAATAAGTATAAAATATAGAATTTTAGAGCTGGAAAGGACCTTAACAAAATTAAGCAGCCTCTTAGTGTATAATAATGAAACTGAACCATGAAAGTGATTATCATATGAGGTGATTATCATGCAAAGCTGGTCAGATACAAGAAGAAGCTAGGTATTCTGACCAGTCAGGCCACCAGCCTATATGTTGACAAACTTCATAATGCAGTAAGGACCTCTGATTAAATTACATTATTTGGTACTTAAAAAGTCAGGTGTGTTTTCAAACACCTATCTGTTGCTCCCATGTTCCCTTGGCCCCTCCTCTCTTCTCTGTTTGCAGTAACATATTTCCTTATCGAGTGATAAATAAATCCTTTGAGAAAAGGATGCCAATTTATTTGAATGAAAACATATCAACATAGTTCTGAAAATAGGACACTGTGTAAGGTGCAGCTTCTGTAAACAAAACTGTGGTCCTATATTACCTTACTATAAATATACATTATTTTGTTCATTTATTCAAGAAATATTTATTGAGCACCTACCATGTTCAAGACTGTATTGGGGATAAAAAAAATAAACAGGACATGATCTCTGGCTTCCTAGTTATCAATTAGCAGTGCCATCTGCAACAGAATCCCCAACAGTAAATAATCCAAATATGTGTTTCTCCAAATCCAAAACCAGAATTTCTTTCTACTAGTTCATGGAGACAGTTCAGCACACATAACACACAAAATCCATGATTTTTAAAGCTCAATATTATTAGTGGAAAATTAGAATCAGAGGCTCAAATAAAGACTGTAAATTAATGAATCACATGATAAAACAATTTTCTGAAACTAGGCAAAAATACTAATTTTTAATTATCCATATTTCTAACCAATAATTTGATTTCTTTGTTTGAAGTGGAATTTTAAGGCATAGCTATGATGCAAGAATATTTACATTGGGTGAAAAAGTTCCTGATCACCCATCGAGTCACAGAGTATTTGCTGTCTAAATATGAATCAGAGACTTCACTGCTCAGGTGATGGCAAATGAGGGAGGAATGAACAATTCCCCCCCCCCCAGGAAATAGTCCTCTCTCTACAAGATTTAGTCCAATAACCATGTATTGAAGACTAACTATGAATCAGGCATTATATGTATCACTAGGAGGACTGAAAGATGACCACATGATGTTTACATTCCTATATTAAACTTTCACTAAAAACAAGATTAAGTAAAATAGAAAATAGTTAATGCTTAGCTATGTGTTGTTTTATTGTTTTGTTCAAGAACAACAAAGAGTAAATGTAATAGGTATCCCAAAATCAAAGAAAACAATGAGTTAGAAGATCCCAGTCACACTTCAAGGGGACAATGAGTCTTGAGGAATAGGTAGTAACTACAGAGTCAAGAAGGAGGGAGGAATCTTAGGGCACTGAAAGATAAAAACCTCACTCAGGGTGAATAACCAGGATTCGTTTTATTACAGAAATTAACCCCCAACTGGACGCCTACAGGGAAATGAAGGCTGGCCTAGAACAAAATAAAGATTTGTTTTTAAACAGTGAAAGAGAGGTTAGCAAAAAGAAGCCAAAGAAAAATTTTTAAAGGGAAGAGGGCAATTTATTGACTTATTTAGCTAGGCTATGTTTAAGTATAGCTAGATGTAGTTACTGAAATGATGTCATCAGTAAATCATCTCTCTCAGCTCTGTTTTTCTTTATGTTGTGCTTGTTGTCATTCCCTAACTCTAGCAAACAGTGTAAACTCTTCTTTCTTATTGAAATCACTTTTTTCTTGCTCTTACCCATACATGTATTACCTGGTCCAGTCAATTAAGCAATTAATTATATTTAGCCAATACTTAATTAAATAATAATATGTATGAATTTAGTAGATTACCTCTTCTTTATTAGTAGTTTGAAATGAAGACTCTTAAGGAAAGGGGCAATTAACATGGCTTTTGTATCATTTGTAGCAGCCTGCATACTACCTTTCACAAAGCAGATGATCAATATTTACTAGCTGCATTGAAATTATATCAAATTAATCTTAAGTGAGGTGGTTAGATCTTGCATTCTAGGTAGGAATTAGGAGTGATAATTTATAATATAGATATTGGGGCAAAAAGAGGGGAGAGTGATAGGTTGCATGAAAAAATATGAAGGTACAGTAATCATTTCTAGTACTTTCAAGATTTATTGGCTAAAAGCTAGGAATAATGTTGAATTGTTAAAACAACAAAATAGTAGCATTAGAAGATAAATTCCACTTTAGACACCTTGAGCTTTAACAGCTGATGAAATGTTCAAGTTTAGTTCAATATTAACAAATAATCATGGGAAATACAAAGCAGTTGAAAGTTTACATTTGTAGACATAGATATTGGATTCGTGGTAGTTAGCATAGAATTAATGATAATAATCATTGGAATGGATAACATTCCCAAGGAATAAATAGCATCAAGTTCTGCTGTCCCCAATAGGATTAGTTATCTATTCCAGAAAAACCTTCTCCTGCAGACCATGGCTACAAACTCTGGATAAATCAGATAGACTTTAAAATGCATAGATCACCAGCAAAGAAATAAGAAAAATTCACAGGTTAAAAAAAAAAAAAAAAAAGAAAAAGTAAAAAAGGAAGAAGAAGAAGCCCAAGAGAGTTGGAAACTGAGTATAAACAAGTGTTGTCACAAACTGCCCAGGGGCATCTCCGAACTGCAGGAATCCAGATGCTCAGGTTTTAATGGTCAAGACCTCAGTCTGGGTCACAGTTATAACTAAAAACTGAAACTCTTGCAGAGAGTCAGGTTATTTGAAGGGATATTCTCACAATAAAAATCTAAGGGAGAAAATATTTCATCCACTGGGAAAGAAAGCAACAGAGGAACCAGTTTGCTTTAGAAAGGAAAAATGAGTTTTCCATTGAAATTTATAATGACAAGGCTGTCCTCAAAAGGGTTAAGTACTTGAACACTTGTTACCTTTGCATTCTAGTAAACTGCAAGCAAAATTAACTTTTAAGGGCTTCCAGGTTATTAGTGGCCCGGGACACCTGACAAAAGAAAACACAGATCATGTCTAGAAAAACAATTCTCTTAACCTAAATTCCTCAGAATCTCCATAAACTAATATCATCCAAAAGGAAGAATATAAAATTATCAAAGCACAAGTAAACAATGCACTAATAACAAGAGTCAAGAGAAAAACACCCCAGGGTCTTTAGATGTTGGAATAATAAGATACAAATTATCTTAAAATATGTTTTAAAAGTTTGGGGGAAGAAAAGAGATTTAAAAATAGAACCATAGAATATGGTACTTTCAAGAAATAACCAGGAACATTTGGAAAAATCTCAAAAGAACATTCATAAGTTAATAATATACACTTTAAAATTCAGTGAACTTTAAAATTCAGTTAATTGGTTAATGACAGATTAGACACAGCTAAAGATAGAACTGAAAAACTCATAAGAGAGATCTGAAGAAACAAAAAATAATGCAGCACACTAAATTTTTTTTTTAGGATAAAAGACTTGGAAATAGAAGGATACATATACATCTATCTGGAGTTAACAGAAAAAATAAAGAAATGGGGAAGTATCAACATTAAAATAATTAATGGTTTTGAATTTTTCAGACTCCCTGAAAGTCATGTATCTTCAATTCAGGAATCACAATACCAATAAGAGTAAATAAAAGGAAATCTCCATTTCAGTAAAGAGTAGTGAAATTTCAAAACCCTAATGACAAAGACAAAACTAAGAGGCAGTCAGAGAGAGAAGAAAAAACAATACATATAAATTGGTAACAGACTGACAACAGATTCTCAACAGCAACCTTGGGGAAAAAAACAGTAAAATAATATCTCCTAAAGGTTATTTATAATTATATCTCTGCCTAAACTTTAATTCAAGAACAAGAGTGAAAACATATATTTGTAAATAAAAAAGAAAAAGAAAAGAAAGAGATAAAGTTTACTATCAACACACTTTCATTAAAAGAAATGTACTTAGGATAAAAGAAACGCATCTCATGAGGTAGACCTGGTGTTCAAGGACTAGTAAGCAAATAAATTGCTTACTATAATAATAAATAAATAAATTGATCAATATGTAAGTATATATAAATAAACAATGTCTGTGTATAAAATGATAGCAATTTAAAAGAACTAAAATATTGCACCAAAATAACATATCAGAATATGAGATATTTATTGATACAATTACAAAACTTCATTGAAAACCATTAAAGAATAGTTAAATAAATGGAAGATATACCTTCTTCATGGACAGAAAGAGCCAATACAATATAGATGTCAATTATCCCACAAAATAACTTATATTCAACAAAATTCCAATTAAAGTGCTAAAAATGTTTTTTTCTTGAAACTTGGAAAACTGATTCTAAAATTATATGAAAAATCAAAGTGCCAAAAATAACCTAGATGTTCCTTAGGAATAAAAGTATGTATGAGGAAACTGTAAGGGAGGAATTTGTAATAATAACAAAGCTTATTATGAAACTATAGTATTAGTTTTGAATCACATAAAATTGACATTTTTATAGGCTAAAAACAAATATTGGTAACTTCTCAGGGTTCAATCTAATAATAAGATGTAGAATGGTATTGGTTTGGAGAGAGAAAAATAAACAAGGAAAATCTAGAATAGAGAGCATAGGGATAGACCTATACATATATATGAAAACTTGTCAGAACTGGCATTATAGATCATTGGGAGAAAAGGAATAAAGAATGCCACAATAATTAGCTCTCTGATTGGAAAGTAGAGTCAAATTAGATTTCTTACATAGTGCCATAAACAAAATTATCTCCAGGTGGATTAAACACATACTTACAAAAAGCAAATATTAAAACTGCTAGGAGAAAATAAAGGACAATATCTTTAGACATATGTTTTCCCCTTCTCCTACAGTAATAGAGTTTCCAGGTGAGCACACGGCTGTCCATAATAAAGACTACATTTTCTAACCTTCTTTGCAGGTAGGGTTATCTTATGACAAAACTTCTGGCCAATGAAATATAAATGGAAATGTCAATAAAGCAGCTTCTATGAATCTCCTTATAAGACAGCTGGTAGCCACATACTTTGCCCCTTTCTTTCTTTTTTTATTTCTACCCTTCTGCCTGAGATATGGATATATGGGCTGTGATTGAAAAACATACGGTGAATGTTAAAATAAAAAAATTATTATAGTTAAAGATACGTTGCCATTAACCTTCCTCAAAACACTACCCCTTGCTTTGAACACACTTATCACATAGTTCTTGCCACTTTCTGAAGCAGTTCTGGAATTACCTCTTTTGTGAGTGTCTTTACTTCATCCTCCACCATGACAATGTGCCATGTCACACATCACTTCTGGTATAGCAATTTCTGTCAAATAAAAACATTATGGTGTGTCCTCATCCACCTTATTCACCAGATCTGGCACTGTACAACTTCTGGCTCCTCCCCAAAGTCAAAATGACCATGAAAGGTAAATGTTTTGAATCAGTTCAAGACATCAAAGAAGCCACAACAGCACAACTAAAGACACTCATGACAGAGGACTTCCAGAGCTGCTTCAGAAAGTGGCAAGAATAATGGTATAAGTGTATTTGAAGTGAGGGGGAGTATTTTGAGGGGGATTAATAGCAATGTTTCTTCTACTGTAACCATTTTTTTTATTTAAACATTCACCATATGTTTTTATCACATCTTTTATAAGAACTATGAGGCATCACGAGGGTGGAGCAGAAAGTTAGAAGGAGCCTAGATCTCTAAGGACATAACGAGACAGAGCTTCTCTACCTGCTTCAGATTGCCAACCTCAGGCCTTTCACATGAGAGAGAAAAACACGTTTCTGTCTTGTTCAAGTCATTATCATTTAGGTCTCTGCTCCTCACAGGCAAACTTAGTGCTTACTATAACTAATGGACTCTGCAATGAGATTTCTTTGCACCTTATTTCAGAAAGACTACAAGAGAGAAAAACAATACGTCGGAATAATCCTATAGCAACATCCACTTTTAACAGACTAAATGGGAAGAAGGCGCAGTAAAAGAGAGAGAAGCTGTGTTACAAGTGCCAAATGCTGTGACATACAGAGAACGAAGGCCGAAAACAATTACCTCTGGACTTGTCTAGATTAGAAGGAGGTCACTGGTGACTTTAGAGGACTGTTTTCAAAGAGTGACTAAGAAGCCAGTGAAGCAACATAGTACTCAAGGGATTATTGCCACTTGCACGTTACTTGGAGGCCGTCCAACCCCACACAAAACCAGCATACAAACACGTTTGGTGTTTCTGGGCTATGGGTGGAACTAGATGTACCTGAATCATTAAGAAACAGAAATAGCCCCTACCTTGAGTAATGTCTTGATGTCTTCTCCATAATCATGGCACACCCAGGAGGAATATGCCTGATCTATTCTGCCTGGTCTCTAGGATGGTGACTGTCAATTCAATTCAAATATCTCTCTCCTTAATTATACGAAAGGGATTCTTTTTTCTCTAGGGTTTACAAGGTAATCATTTTATGCCATGGAATGAACTACATAGATTGCCATTAATAATATATTTATAGATGCGTTGACCTGTAATAGAAAATGACAAATCTTTTAAAGGTATAACTAAAATGTGGACCTGATATCACTCGCCAATCTGTATGGAAGCCCTGAGCACCAGAACAAAGGAAGGAATGGATATAGGCCAGAACTTTGAACTTTGTAAAATACGAGTAGGCATTCCTTGATGTATCCACAGGAGGTGCTTTTAAGAACTGTGCACAACTGAAAACACATATGCCAAAAGAAATTTTTCCATAAGAAATAGTGGTAAAAAATGAATTTAAGGGATTTCAGTCATTATAATATATAATAGTCTATATTTATACAACCTTAAAGTATAATAGGGAGCACACTTAAATGGATAGTCACTAGTGGAGTTGACAAAAAGAAATAATTAGTGTTGGGTTTAAGGAAGGAAAATGAAGCAATTACAAAAGCAGAGGAGGTTTGACTCTACAGGATGATGACTGTTGGAAATGGGGCATTAGATTCCCCTAGTACCATCAGAGGGTGGGAGTTTTTAAAATTTCCCTTAGGATTTTCTTTACTTTAAAGAAACTTTACTATGTCAAATATTTACACAATTTCTCCCGTTAGAATTGGTACAGCACCTAAACCCCAAACAGTTAAAATAACAAATGTAACCTTTGTAGCATAGGTGAGCAGAAACATAAAAGACAATGAAAACTTGGTGGCTGAAGCAGATAAATAACTATCCTGCAACATTAAAGTGGAGATGTCATCTCCTATGGCAGTGGCCTATGAGGCTATTTAGGCCTGTGTTTTGTACACATTTTAATAAATTACCTAAATTGCTTCACATGTGTTGTCTAAAATGTATAAATCTTAGGGTCCTTCCTTTCTCTGAACTTCTTATTGGTTGGAATATCCAATACTTACTGAGATGCTCTTGGATTCTTATTTATCTTTTATTATTAGGGAAGTTAAAAATAATGGCCACTCAGAGGATTTCAATAGAAATTTTTCCAAGGAAGACATACAGATGGCCAAGAGGCATACAAAAAGATGTCCAAGGTCACTAATTATTAGGAAAATACAAATCAAAACCATGAAGGTATATCACCTCATACCTGTTAAAGTGGCTATTATCAAAAAGACAAGAAATAACAAGTGTTGAAGAGGATGTGGAAAAAAGGGAACCCTTATGTACTGTTGGTTGGATTATAAATTGATGTGGCCACCAAGGAGACTCATTAAAAAGTTAAGAACATAACTATCATATGATCCAGCAACTCCCCTTCTGGATATTTGTTGAAAGAATATAAAAACACTAATTCAAAAAGATATATGTATCCCTATGTTCATTGCAGCATTATTTACAATAGCCAAGATATGAAAACAACCTGTGTCCATTGATGTATGAATGGATAAAAAAGAAGATGTGGTACACACATACATAGCCCCCATACACACAATGGAATACTACTCAGCCATAAAAAAGATTAAATATTGACATTTGCAACAACATGGATGGATCTTGAGCATATTATGCTAAGTGAAATAAGTCAGACAGAAAAGGACAAAAAAATATGATTTTACGAATATGTAGAATATAAAATTAAAAAGTAACAAATGAGCTAACAAAACAAAACAAATAAATTTATAAATACAGACCACGGTACGGTGGTTACCAGAGAGGAAGGTGGTTGGAGGAGGGAGAATTGGGTAAAGAGGGGTCAAATATATGCTAACGAAAGGAATGTAGACTTTTGGTGGTAAGCACCCAATAGTTTATACAGATGTCGAATTATGTTGTACACCTGAAATTTATATAATGTTATTAAGCAACGTTACCTCAATAAAAAAAAACAGTAATGCTCACCGAGTTAACTTCTCATACCTGTGTATATTCCCAGCACTTCTTGCTTTCCTTCTTCTGGTAACAGACCCTAGTCCCATGACAACAGAGCGTGGGTGTAACAAAAACTGGTCCAGTTTAAGCCCTTCCCTGCAGGCAGGGTCAAGCTCTATCTCAGCCATTTTAGAATGCAAGTGAGGAGCTTCCCCCAGCCAGGTTGCCCACCATAAGAACAAAGTGGTCTGAACTAAAAAGCTGACACCCAAAAATGAGAAGAGACAAAAGACCTAGCAAGCACTGAAGGTTTCTGTTTCCCTGGATCTCGCCGTCCCTGAGGCAAGTTTCATCCCAATCTTTGCCAGAGCTTGGTTATATTAGCCAATAAATTCGGTTTTGTTTTGTAGACTAATTTGAGTTTGTTACTTGTAGAGTCTTGATGAATCCATGACAGTTTCCTTGAGGAAGTCATGTTTTTGTGAGTTTAATTTTACTGCTTTTGCACATCCCATTGCACCTAGCACAATGTGCATCCTACAAAGAATAGAAACTCAATCAATAGTTGTCAAAGTAATGATTCTTTAAATTTCCATTAAAATCTGGAATATTCTATAAGACACGAAAAATATTCACGAAATGATCATGTGTAAGAAATCATGAGCAACAGTCTCAAGAGATATTAATACTTCGGTTCAGTCACCTGTTTTCAGGAACAAAATGTATGTATTTAACCATGTTGCAAACATATTCCTTGTTATTAATAGGCCACCGCCTCTGTAATCCATTCATATCCTTAATACCTTCTCACAGTGGAAAGTGTTTGATTTGAATGTGTTCAGAGGTTGATTTTTTTCATCCCATGTTATTGCACTGACAATCATATAACAAATTGTATACTTATACACACATACATACATGCATACACACAATGTGTGTGTAAATATGTGTATATACGTATTGCTTTAACCAACTTCCTGCAAAGTTTATTTACTGCACTTGAAAAACCGGGGTATAAATACAACAAACTAAAAGTTTGCTTCACAGTCTCTTTAACAGGCCCCTTTCCATGAATTCTGTGTGCAACTTGTTCATGAATATGGAAAGTATCTGAAGATTTTCTTTTAACTTGTCTTGATTTCCTTGAAGACTCTGGCACACAGCATGAGATTAAAATAACCTGGCATGGCTGGCAACTTTGCCCACAAATACCAAGGAATAAATATTAGAATGATGGATTCTCTTTCCCTTGTCAAGCATGAATGTGTCCCAGCCAGGGGCAAGGTCTAGAGAGTAATTCTAAAATAAACAAATAGAACCAAAGAGTAACTTTATTCTTTTATTCAAAGTTTACTAAAATACAAGAACAAATTGTAAAAGCACACATACCACTCAGCACCAATATAATAACACTCGTTCTACTGATAATCTCCAAAGCATTTCTGTTTCTGCGACTGAGAAACAGAGATAGACACATGTGCATTCTCATCACATTTACCCAGTGCTCATAGCATCGTGCCCCGAATAGTCTCCTTGCTAGGAAGACAAAGATGGCCAGAGGCAAACTAATGTGACTACATCCAACCACTGACTGAGTGGATGACTCTTTCATCAGTAGTTATCATTCGCACACTGGTAACCTCGGCACATCCCAATCTCCCTCTTCGGGGGTCGATTACTTGGGCTAGTGATGGAGTCTGGTGAAAATGTGATGCATAACTAACCAAAACTGGCCAACATTCCCTCCCCAATATCTTCTAATTGCTTTGGTTATGAAGTACTGGATACTCATGTTTTCACATCCTCCAACTCTAACATACATAAAAACCACACTGACCAGTGACATGGTCTGGAGAAGTCTCGAGAGAGTTTTATTTATTTCCCACCCCCTTCTGTGGGCTTCTTTCATTCACGTGTTTACCTGTTTGCTTTTCAGGGGTCGCAGGGGGGCAGATAGGGGGAGCTTTGAGCCAAAATAGTGACTTCATTAAACATCTCCTAGGTCTTCGAAGTCTCTTCAGTAAATATTAAATAAACTCCCTGGAGCTCTGGTGCTGCTGCCCAAGACGGGCAACAAGACCCGACTTGCGTGAGCAGTCTTGTTTGGATATTTGTACATGTTTGCTTTCCATTGGTTCAGACTCACCGTGGAACAGAGCTGGGTCTCTTACTTCTGAGACCTTGCTTCTGGTGCTATCCAGAATGTAAGGCATTAGGAAGTGGCCCAATATTTGGCTCCCCCTAAAGTCACTCAGTGACATTCAGCCCTCCTTCAATAGTGAGAAGTTTCTTTCTGAATCTTCCCAAATCAGTAGACCAAGCCGTCAGAGCCCAGTTCTTCCCAGTTAGCAACTTCCTGACCCTCCCAGGTCCTGTCCCCTTCTTTGACAGAGGATCTCAGGACACTACCAAGAGAATGCTGATCACCAAGTGAGGTTGTATTTACGCTCCATTCTGGACTTATAAATGAAGGTTGGGTTTAGCGTCTATTTTTAAGATGAAGGAAGGAGAAGTAGGGAGGTTATAATATATCAAAAAACACTTTAGCTCTGATTTTTGGCAATATCTCTTTTTTAAGCTCCTAGAATTAAAAGTCTCATTGTTAATCTCCACTGCTGAGAGATGACATTGGGCATGTCATCTGAAAAGCTTGAAATGCTGGCAAAGATTTTCATTAATCTTTCAGTGGGACAGAAGTCAATGTCTACATTTTCCCCTTTACAATAGCCATGTGATTTTAATTAAGTTTATTTTCTAAACCATCAGTCAGAGGTCAGGTGGAATAAATATCCAGTTTTATCTTCTTAGGATTTACAGAATGGGAAGTCCTATACATCAGTGCATTCTTCTTGCTATGGACATAGCTCATAGGACATGCTGAGGATACCTTGTATCCAGCTGGGAATTTTCCCAAAGGCCTAGGTATTGTCTCTAACCTGCCCCTCTGGTATTTTAGGCAGCAAGGCAGAACCCATGCATGACCTCACCAGATGTCATAATTTTTATTCAAGAGCCCAAATAGTGAAACACACTCAGGCAAAATGAAAGACAGCAGTCTTCTTTTTTCCCTCCTTGATCATAGAAGAGGCATTACCTTGTTAATGGCAGAATTTAATTAAATCAATAGGCCTTTTAGAAGTTGATATTACCAAAAATCAGGGGATACATTCTATAAACAAGGTGAAGACATAGGACCAGATATCTAAAACATAAATATAAAACATCATATAAGTTAAATGACTGTCACTTTAGCTATACAAAGCAAAAACTGAGTAACTAATCTGCTTCTAAAGAGGTCAGTTAGGTTTTAATATCTGTATCAAACACGTCTACACTACTGTGCAGGCATTTCGTTCATGTCCATTTAAGAAAATAATTGTTGATTCCACTAATATTTTCTCTAAGCAATAAAATAAAGTAAGCTTTGAATAGTTCCAAGACAAGCCTTTCAAACATTACATGTTTGGGAGAACCCAGATGTTATGATACTATCTAAAATTGCTTGGAGAGTATTTCAATAATAGACAAGGTAATTCAGTTTAAAAAGCTAAACTGTAGCTCCATGTAAACACAGAGGGAAAAGATGCTTAAGCACTAACAACTCAAAATTTTGTGTATAAAATTTAAATATATACATATATATAAACTGTTTTTCTTGTGAAAATAAGAACTACAATTCATCAAAGGAACATACTTTATAAAAGACAGGATAGGGTGGGTGGGTAGTGACAATCTAATAATTACTCTGAGAATATCAGCTAAGCATCGATTCCCCTCTATCTGAAATAATGAGTTTTGTTAAGTTCATAAAAGATACATCACAGGAAATCATAAAAGTTTATGTTGAGATAAATAGGTTACATAATTACAGGCTTATCATAATTCTGATAACACCAAGCCATGCTAAATATTATAGGATTCCTGAGCTTTGTCAATTCACTTTCTCCATTGGCCCCCCACAGCCTTTCTTCCAGTGATTCTTCTATGTTCAGTTGAACATCTTTTTCCCTGATATTCAGCCTATGCCTTTGTATGTCTACTTCCACTGCTTCGTTTCTCCATTGGACTATCCTCAGGGAGAGCAATTGCACGTACACAACTCTCTCCTTCTTTAAAAATATATCACAACTGGGTGATTTTTCACCATCCTTTTCCCCAGACGACTAGTACTGACTGCCTTAGCCAAATCTCATCCCCCCACCAGCTTCTCTAACATTCTGTTCCATCATTGTACATGTAGAACAAAGGGGAAGTGTAAGGACAACAGTGTGAGTGTACGGCAACCGATTGTTCACTTGTGTACCACATAAATCTCAACACCATTTTGAAGATAAAAATCAGTGGGGCCCACTGATAAGCCTCGAGTTATAGAGTTTAACAATTGAGGACTCTGAAATAATCTATTCTCAATGTGATTTTCCAGAAATTCGTTAGATAATGCCACATTGTTAAAATCTGCCTTGTTTTTTTTGTGGGTGTGTTTTGTAGGATTTAAGATATTGAGAAGCTTAAATGTTGCTATAAAAAAAATCCAGTTAAAATGGTGTTTTAAAACTCTAAATACTAGACTAACTAGTGACATGACTATGTTGCTCCAGTTTTTTAAAAAAATAGACTTTTGGTTCTTACACACTCAGTTCCCACTTTTTTTTTTTCATTTCAGGCAACTAGTTCAGGAAGATATTTCCAACTTTAGATATCTTTTCCTATTAGTTATATTTTATGATTCAATTATTAGTGGAATGGTCATAAGAACCTTTGATTGTACATATAAATACAACCATATATTGTGAATTGATAGCATCCTTAAATTTACAATAAAAAATTTACGATATAAAATTAGTAGGTCTATTCTTTTAGAGGTTATGATATTTAGATATTACTTATATTATTTACAGGTAAAACTATAATGTCTTCATTTTAAAGAGAAATATGGCATATATATATACATATATTAAAATAACATTATATTAATGTTCTATAGAGGCCTTAGATTAATAGACCTCAGTTAATAGGAACAAAGGAAGACCCAAAGTCCAAATTCAAATGTCAATGGGAATTCCATTTTACCAAATTCCATACTATTGAGGGATTGCCTTATATCAAGGTCTCCAAAATTACTGATGGGAATTCTCTCAAACTAACTTTCTCTTCCTCTATTTTGCAACTGAAGAAACCTTATTTGTTTGCACTAATCATTCATTATAGTTTACTTTGGGAAGAAAACTGCTACAGCTGAATGCTTAAGGTACCTACTTCCCACAGCATCTGAAAATGAATGTGTGTGTGTGTGTGTGTGTGTGTGTGTGTGTGTGTGAGAGAGAGAGAGAGAGAGAGAGAGAGAGAGAGAGAGAGAGAGAGAGAGAGAGAGAGAGAGAGAGAGAGAGAGAGAGAACTTCTACAGAGATTGGGACCAAGAATAACTGGGGCCATATCTTAATTGTAGGGATGGAGAGGGACAGAGAAGCACTAATGGATCCACTGGTTTTACCTTTAGTTGGTATCATGGGGTATAATTCACCCACTGAAAATATACACACCACAAGCATGTTTCAAAAAGTAATTATTCCACAAAAAAAAACCCTCATAAATACAAATATTGAAGAGTGTTTTTTTGCCTTTCAATCCCCCTTTCTCCCTCAATCTAGGAGTATTGATAAGTACATTGATTTCCTATATGTATATTCTTTATGCTACATTTAGTTGAGCTTCTCATTTCTCTGGCCTTGTGAATGTTTCTATGGCTAACAAATTCGTCCCATTCTTTATCACTTCAAGGTGAAATTCTATGAAGCCTCCTAATCTTTCTGACTCCTTTTCCTAGCTTGTCAACTTGATTTTCCTCTAGTGCTTTCCTTACCTGCCTAGAGAGTAACTCTCAAATTTCAGATGACCATTCTAACACTCCAGGTGGGAATCATTCTTGATATCTAAAAATACACCTGTGAGTTCTGGGATATTTAGAATAGTATACAGCACTACCAGACTAGAAACCAGCACATTAGGAACGACTCTAACATGTTAAACACCAAGGTCCTCACCACATGGCCTGGGTTCAAGTCCTCACTATAAAAAAATATTTGGGAATTTTCTAGTTGGACTCTATCCATGCTGAATAAAGCCTATGCAATACCCCTTGTATAACAAAGACAGTAGTTTCCCTAACATAGTAGTGATTCAGGTAAGTCTTTTCTCCAGATTGCAAAGCATGCATCAGGTGTATCAAAGAGGGTTTCTTCCACTTCATCTTGGGATCTTTTCAGTCAGGACTTTTAAATTCTTTTTTTCTTTCTTTCTTTCTTTTTTTTTTTTTTTTTTTAAGTAGAAGTAATGGGGCTGCTATTTAGCCAAATGCCATTTGAGTGGTGAAAGAAGTATTGAGATATTAGAGGTTTATATTCTTCTGACATGGAAATTCCTGTCTTTCAGTAAGGCAACAAGACAGTTGAAATAGTGGAGTCAGTTCTTAGTTTCCCTTCCTTTATATGTATTTAGAGGGGGAAAAAAGAGCTCTATTACAATCATACCTTTAAACAGCTAATCTAGATTTCATCTCTTGTTGAAATTCTTCTCCAGCCAACGCCGGACTTCTTGAAGGTTGTAGTAGAAGGGGCCCTTTCCTCCCAGATAAGCAATTTTCTGTCTCTGCACAATACACACACGTTCAAAGGCTACCCCATAAGCTACATTGGCATTATTGTCCATGCGGTCAGCCACAACTCGGCACTGGGGCGGCAAGGAGAAACGCTCCAGAAGCTGATGGGCTGCTGTACATCGGTCTTCCTGGTTCCGGTGCTTCCTCACCTCAAAAGACAAAGAAGATGAATCCCCAGGCACTGCCCAACCATCTGAAGGATGAGCCTCATCGATGTAGACCAACAGGAAGTCAGCCACTGATGAGAACTCTTCTACCAGTTTGCTGAAGGCTGGCAGCTGGTTAGTGAAAGGAGGTCAAGTGGCTGAGCCGAAGTTGACCACCAGTGGGCGCTCAGGGCTGGCAAAGTCAAGAAGGTGGCACTCAGTTCCATCAATTGTTTTCTCCTGGGCACCATTTTCACTGTTGTCACCTCCTTCAGGATTGGAGACATGCACCACGCTGGAATTGGGGGCATCTTCACCCAATTTCACCTGGTGGTGAACAAAAGAAAGAGGGAGAGAATACTACATTAAACATTGTCACTTTAATTCACTCTATATAAAAACAATGGGCTCTAATAAAATGTAGTATTTCCTTCAGAGACTGCGGTAAACATATTGATTTGAGTAAAGAGGCATCATGGCAGGTAATGTAAAGAATGGCCCTAAAGAGAATCAAAGTCTGTTTCATTCTGTATAGTCACTGAAGGTAATTATTTTTATCATTGAAGGCATTGCAGTTAACGCTCTTCATAATTAAGTTGCGGCTGGTGTTCTTCACTATCCTTACTTTGCTGTCAAAGCTTAGCACACATTATATAACAAATGATTAATTGACTTCATTTTAAAAGTTAAATGGTCTACTTAAAGACAAATTATCAGAGTCCTGGGACATAGTACCTCTTTCTGAATTCCCACTTCATAATTCTAAAATACTCAGGGAAGACCTTTATTTTTCTGCATGATGCTAAGTCATTTAATCTCAATTGATGCAGTGATACCAATGAGCTCTGTTCTTGGCCACAGCGAGAAAACTTGGGGTTCACCATTTATAAAAAGAGCTAGTCCCACTTCACCTCTTCAGCACTTCAGCTTTCCCATTTGTAAAATGGTGACAGTAATGCCTGTCGTCTTCATATGGTTATAGGAAGATAATATAAAAAAATAGCTTTTTGTCCATGATTAATCACTGCATGGGTGTAGGTTGCCATTATTAGTTGACACCCAAACATGTAAAAGAGAATGACATCTTTCCTGGGCAATTCTATGTTTAAAAATAAAAATTCTCCTTAGAAGTGATTTGAACTCTCCTCAGTATGACATCCTTCCTGGAAGTTTCTACAGCTACTGCTTACTTTGGGTTCTTAGGACTAGAACCTCATCATTTCCATTAAACAAACAAACAAATGAACAAAAACATAAAATTATTCCAGAATTCTACTTTTACTTTCTCACTTCTCATGTGTTCTGTTTCTTTCCCATTTTCTATCTAGGATGTCACAAACCATTTACTTTTCTGTCATAGATTTTAGCAACAAGCTCCTCTGCATTATAAAATACTCAGACAGAAGAGGTATAGAAGAAAATTGTTCCCTATGCCCCCTTTACTCATGGTTTAAATAGTTGAACACAGACTGAAAGAAAGTTTGCTGGCCTTTGGATCTGTAAACTGATAATACAAAGCAGGCAACATGAAAGAGCCAATTACTTCAGTTTGAATTAACACAACTGGATCTTCCCCTAGAAAGGTTCCATCAAAGCCAATAACATCAGGGACAATTTACGGAAGTACAATTGATTTTTATACACTAACGTTAATATTACAAAACACTTCCAATTGTATCAACTTATTCCCTTCATATAAATACAGTCATATGGATAACATTGATGTTAACTGAAGTCCCTTAGATGTGAATTGTTAAGACTCAACAATCCAAACTGATATAAAACACTCAAGGGCTTTTATTCAGAAGCTTCTAACTGATGTTAATGCATAACTCATTTTTAACTGTAGAGAAAAAATTGAAGAAGTCCTTTCTTTCCCTTCTGAAAAATCCGAGCAGGGCAGGTTTAAAACAAGTACTATTAGTTTTCTAAAAGAAATCTTAGAATAACACTCTTCTTTCTTAGAAACAGAAGCTGTTGGTGTGATTTAAATAGGTACATTTATTTTCAGTCACTATCAGGCAAAAGGTTATTTTATTTATATTAATTTTCTTGGTTAATTGACAAGTAACACTAGATGAAGAAACCTAATAAGCCTCCTTGAGATGGATTATTTTATATAAGCCACATTCATGTCTAAGGTATTAAAATATACTTAAAGTGGAAATATATACATTTTAAAGATATAAACCTTTTAATCTATGGGTTCTTTTTGTATTTCTTTGTAGATTTAGGGGGTAGATAGCATTACCATCACTTTCCCACTAGATCTTTCCTATTTAAAATATCAGTAAATGTTCTAGGAAGGCTGCTTTTAATGATATTTTTGTGCTGTGTTCCTCAACATACTTTAACATAAAGATCTGAATGCATTCCAATCGGTCTGAATCCATTAGCTGTTCCACTTCTTGTTAAGTGAGCAACCCATACACAGGAGAAAAATCATCTCTGGACTATTAGACTTGTGGATTCTTGGTAGGTGAAAACATGCACCTGCCTTTTAGAGTCATTTTTAAGACCAACAAACAATTGTGGGGTCTTGTTAAATGGGCCTCTGATGCCGCTGGCTCTCACCCAAGCAGAATTGTTGATCTTTGCATTATTCCTGGTTATTCAACTGAATAATCTAATTTGATGCTTCAGTGACAGGTGACTCTCTTGTTACCTGTAGTTAATTTTCTTGGAAAGTTAAAGTACCTTCTTCTTCTTAGTGACAATGTATAATTCAGCCACATAATTCTTTCCAAAACACAGACATACTAGCTTACTTTAGAAAATTTAGAACAAGTATAATGCCTTCACTCTAAAATTCAAAATTAAGAAAGTTACCAAATACAAAATGCTCTTTGTGGGGGGGTGTTTGGCATTTTGTTAAGCTGGGATATATACATTACACACACACACACACACATACACACACAAATACACACATACATATACACACACACACATATATATATTAGTTTTATTGAATGAATTATTGAATGAATGCTAGTGGTTGTCATCATAGGGAGGGATCAGTGAAGAATTTTACACTTAATATTATAATAACCTTGACCTGCAATGAACATAATCATATTTGGGAGATGAATGAGCTCACTGAGACAGATAACTGAGAAATGTGAATCCTGGAAACCTACTGTAGAGTACCGCATAGTACTACAAAATCAGTACCTCATGCTGTTGATCTGTTCTGAATTATCTCAACCAGTTAGTGCATAAAATGAAATAGCCAATCTTCTGCGTTTTGTCGAGCATCCATGGGACCCTACTGCAGATTAGAAGGTCATAAACAGATATCTTATTCATGAGAATGACCAGGCAAGAGAAATGCATAGGTCAGACCAACGCCATTAATAATAGTATAGGGGATGCTGGATTTTGTCTAATGCTTTTCCTGTGTCTATTAATATGATCATATGATTTTTAGCTCTCATTTTGTTTATATGATATATCATGGTAATTGATTTGCAGATGGCCCTAGAGGTATTATGCTAAATGAAATAAGTCAGAGACAAATACCTTATGATCTCACTTATACGTGGAATCTAAAGAACAAAATAAATGAACAAATTAGAAACAGACTCATAGATATAGAGAATAAACTGATGGTTGCCACAGAGGAGAGTGGTTGGGAAGCTGGCTGAAAAAGGTGAAGGGATTAAGAAACACACATTGGTAGTTACAAAATAGTCACAGGGATGTAATGTACAGCACAGGGAATATAGTCAGTGATGTTGCAGCTGTGTATGGTGTCAGATGGGTACTAGACTAATAAGAGGGACCATTGCATAAATTATATAAATGTTTAACTGCTGTGCTGTACATCTGAAACTAACATAAAATAATATTGAATGTCAACTGTAACAGAAAAAAAATAAAGTAAATAATGCTAAAAAAATAATACTATGGGGGAAAAACACCCCCGCATGATTTATAAGTCCAAATATGAGTAGACCAGGAGTCTGTTTTTATAAGCATCACATACTAATTGTAAAATTTGTCCATCTTGGCTAAAACCTGCTGATGAAGGATAATTTAGTAATAATAAGGAAAAAAAATTAGAAATTTTAAAAATGAAAGTTTGCTTTAAACGAAAAAGAAAGTCTTTTAGAAGGACATTATTGTTCATTTCTCATTTTCACATTAGCTCACTATGAAAATGAAATTCCTATTATGACCAGAGTTTCAAATGCAGAATTTCTTGGTTTGCTTGGTTATGCACCCTGCAGAGATGGAACAGGAGAATCACCATTGCCTTCAATGATGGTAGATTCTTTGCTTCCCCCAGGAGTAAAGCTCCCCTTGACAAAGAGCCAAAATGACGAAAAAAAATAAAGTTGGTCTCATAATAATAACATTTAGGCTGCAGGAAAGAAGCTCAACAAAAACAAGTTATCCCCTGGTACTTCCAACTTTGTTTTAATTTCCCACAGTGGCACAGAAAGTCTCCTGGCCACAAGTTACCTATCATCTTAATTTCTCCTTCTTAGAGGGTTTGTGTTTGGTTTTTGTCCTTAATGAGACATATTTGCCAAAGAGCCATTCAAAAGGCATTTTTTACTCTTGCGGAAGAGTAATTAGGTCGGTACCTCTTTCCCTGCCAGCATTAGCTGCTCTAAAGAGAACCCTGCCTAGTATTTAGTGCCCAAACACAAGAAGCATCATTTCCACTAATTGGTCTTGAAGTTCCGATGTTCCCAGAGGGTCCCTTTATTTTGCAAAGATCAGAAAGGACATACGTAAAATGCAATATCGTCATCATTGACTTTTATCTCTCTCTCATCTGCACGATTACAGCTGTCCTTCCTTATGTTTTTGTAATCAACATCAATACAACACCAATAAGGAAGGTAAATAAAAGATTTGCATTTTTACAACAGTGGACATCTCTGGGCCAAGCTCAAATGTTGTAGTAGCAATATTTATAAATATGAACAAGTGTCAATATACGGCATACTTAAAAATTTGATTCCCTTGATGATGAGATTCCTTTTACTGACAGTGTTCAGTGCATAGGGAAAAGAATAATGCTGCTTTAGCATGTAGACTGTGAAATGCAGGGCAAGGGAATAAAAGAAAGGACCATTCATCAAGTAGAAGCTGAAAATAAAGCATATACTACTAACCTTGTTCCCCCCCCCCCCCCCGACCCCTTACTCCATAGCCTGATAAAGGCTTCTGGACAAAATATCACCTAATTTCATGATAGAAAGTAAAGCAAATGATAAAAATGGGGTGGGGGGAGGGTAGCAGAACAATATTTACACATCCTTCTTGCTATCCAAAGCCCTGGACTGCCTTTGTTCACTATCAGGAAATTTCAAATTCCTTGACATAATGACCAGTCTACATCAATGTCCTTACAAACTTAGCCAAACAATTATTAAGCAGTGTTAACCATTTACATTCAAATTGGGCAACTAAATTAGAGTTGGAGAATAAGCTACCTACTCTTTTCCTCTGGATTCAGTTCCCTTTTGACCATTCTCTTTTCGATTCCTACCTTAAAAATGTAACTCCAAGCTCTATCATTTCCCACTGTTTTATCCAAGTGATGGACAAGCTTGGCTGTGGCCTCTTTGTGTTCTTTGAGAATGTTTTTCTCTTAAAAGAGCCATTTTCCATTGTAGAAACTAGTGTCAAATGGTTTGAGGTGAATGAAGAGGAGGAGGAGAATGTTAAAGAGAACCTTTCAAAACCAAAATTATATGTTCAAATGAATATGTTTTCTGTGCCACTGCAATATTAACCATGCGGAAGCTAAATTGCTTGTCAGCATCTATACTGTGTGTTTACTTTTACACTTCATTTAGGTAGGAGCTAGGCTCCCAGACAGGGTCTTCTGCTTATTGGTTGCATTTCTGAGTCCTTAAGCACCAGCAGGAGGATGCAGTGTTAGATGTAATGACACTGATTAGGATAGCTTAAATAACAAATATTTATTATTCATCTCAATCAGCTTAAGTTTCTGGAGGCTTACATTTTCATCAAAACAGTGCATGGAACTCCCTCTAACCAATCCCAAATTATCTTTAAAAGCTTCCCTACAAAGTTAATTTTAAATCCCATTCAATATTTTGATGAAGTGTTTTGTTTTGTTTTGTTTTGATTTGTTCTACTTTAATTTCTTTGTTACCTCTTGTAGGAGACAAACACAGGGGTAACAGTTTTACGGCACTTTCTCCCAAGTATCTGACATTCAACAACAAGGAGAATTAGAGATAACATGCCTAATTGTACCACATATGCATATATCCCTCATCCTGGAAAACTCTGTTTCTCGGGGTGGCATCTTCAAAATAATGCAAGTCAGGATTGTGAAATGCAGTGATGCCATCTCAAACAGAACCTCCTCCAGTGTGTCTCTAGAAAGGGCTACACCTAGAGATGGTAGCACAGATGACAACAACATTCAGGGAAGTGATTCGACCTGTTTCAGAGTGACCCTCAAATGCCACCACAGCAACCACCACTCTTGCCATACTTGGAGACGGAAGAAAAACTGAATTCAGTGCCGTATTTGCAATGTTTCCGTTCATTACATACCCAGTCCAGTCTTGTCTCTGGACATGTGGGTTCTTGGGTTTCTTCTTCTCATGGTAGCTATTATATAAATCATTAAAAGAAAACTTAATAACATTGGTAGTGAACTTGGTCACTAATCAAATCAATAGACATAAACAGTACAGGAGAGGACGACATAAACCATATGTAGAAAAAAGAAAACAAATTGCTCATCCTTCTCAGTTTCTTGGAATAGGAAAAACAAAGTATTCATAATAAAGCAACATGTTGGAACCCTATACATTAGTGAAAGAGAAATAAATAACAATGTTTATTACAGAGGCATTTGTTTGTTTTTCCCTTTTAATTTCAATAAGCTGCTTAATGAGAGAAACAACCTCACTTTATATACGTGGGTAACATTGCAGTCCCTGTGTGTCAGGTGAATGATATTTATATAAATATGTATACATCTAAGTTAAATTTTCCCAAGTAGTGACTTTTCTTTATAGGCAAAAGTCAATTGTCTTTCAAAAAAGTAAGGGTTTCATATGCTGAGATCAAACCACTGACATTGCCATTCTATCTCCTGAGACCTACAAAATACAGATCTAGATGATGAATCTTCCTAATTAGTAATATGCCTGACATGCCTATGCTCTCCCCACCCTCCTCCAAATTCTCTGGTCCCAAAACAAAACAAAAATCTCACATTCAACGTATACATTTGTGGGAATGAAATGAGCATTTCAGTGTCTCTTTATCACATCTCCCATTGGCCCCACATACAGAAGTGAGTTTTACTGTTAGAACTTCGAGCATCATTTCATATTATTTTTCACTTACTATCATGAGCTGTAATAATTCTCCTGACTTTAGAAAAAAAAATGCAAACCTTCTACAGGTTACCCTCAATAACAAAGACATGCATTATAGTAAAACTTCCTTAATTCACAATTTTTCTGGAACACTTGTTTGCTTTCCATTGGAATAACCCTATTCTGGATTCCTCGTGACTAGAAGTGACTTCTTTTCCTTTCCTGATACATAGATTTAGTTTTCTAGTATTTATTTATGGAGGACGCATTGCCAACCCCCTCTTTATTCTGAGTTTCATTTCTGTTTCTGAGGTGTTGTCTCACTGTAGCATACCATTTCACTGGCTTCCATAATCTTCTCAAACTCCCCTTCCTGGCATTTTGGAAAAGGTTCCCCAGTACTGCTGCAGATAACCAAGATTGTCTGCTTTCGTAGCAACTTTTGCCAAATGAGTCAACTCTTCTTTCCCGGGGACCTTCAGGAGTCGTATGGGCATAGGGGGAGGGGGCAATTGACTAAGGACCAATGACGCAATATTCCACTTTGCCCCTTAAGATCTGAGTTTAGGACACTCCAAGCAGCAAAAAGGTTAGAATGCCAGCATTCTTCACTGAGAAACAAAGCTCCTATATCTGGTTTGGAGAGAACAGCCCTTGGGACACACCTTCCACAGGTAAGTGAGGCCACCGCTCCAGTGCTCAAGGCATGCCTTGTAACAGCTTTGAAATTGTAACAAACCATAGACCTAGCTGCTCTTTCTAAGACAACTTATTTTACTTTTGAGAAAGAAAGCAAATGTGGTTCTTACAAAGTCTGGATTTCTGACAGCCAGCTCTCAGATCTTTCTTGTGCAAACTGATATCTAGTAACTCGGGACTCGGTGCCTGATAACCACTTCAAAAGCATCCGTGTAAAGGATGACGCCGCACACAGTCTTGCTTACATTAACTCTTACCTCTACCGGAAATGGAGCGGGTATTATGCCAAATCACACCTGCTGGGACCATTTTGATAAGTTCTTGTCAACGCTCTAAGAGTTCTGAGTAGCATTTTCTTTTCTTTTTCCTCGCTTCTCAATGCCCACCCATTGAACTGTCTTTCCTAATGCACTTCACATAGCAGTTCATCAAGCAAAACATCAAAATCGCAGTTTATAACAAGAGCAGATTAAATGCAGCAGTCTCCCCTCTCCCAATATTTTCAGTCTTTTCCCAAACGTATTGTGTCAACACAAATACCCTCTACTCCAAAACGGCAGCAAGTCATTAATGCCCCTTCTTTAAAAAACAAAACAAACAAAAAAAACTCCTTATTAGATCGCACTTAGTCATGGCTGACTACCTGTCACCCCCAAATCTAACTTGTGTGACAGGTGGACAAAGTAAAGGCAGGAGTTCATCTGAGCATAAGCACTAGGCCCCCGGATGGGGTTCCACAGTTCTCACTCCAGTGCTCCCAGGGGCCTCCAGTCCCAAACATTCCAGCCCCTGCCCCTGCTGACCTAAGGAGAAGCCCCTCAGGGCAGCTCACCTGTTTGTAGGCATCGAGGAGGAAGCTCTTCCAGATGCAGCGCATTCCCTCTGAGGTCAGCATGCGCCTCCACTCCCCGCGAGTGGACTTGGAGCGGCTCAAGAGCAGCACCACGTGCTTGAGGAGAATGACCGAGTCATAGAGCGCCAGGAAGAGGCAGTTGGAGAAAAAAACTGGCAGAATTTGCAGTGTGATCAGCAAGTCTACGCTGAGGATGCCCATCTTCTCTGCCTCCTGAGTCAGTTCCCTTGTGCGCTGTGGTTCACCTTCACCCTCTTATTTAAAAGGGGGGTGGTAATACAGGGAGTGAGGGGAAGTAAAGGGGAAGGCTGGGGGGTGGGAGAGAAGGAGAAAAACTAAATTAAAAGGAAGCCCAAGCTGTCTCCTCTTTCAAAGAAGCAGAAATGGCAAGACCAAGTCCAGTCTCTCCAGCCCAGCAGTTGGATTGTGCCCATCAATTCATTCAATTCCGAGCTGCTGCCTTTTTTTTTTTTTTCAGGATTTAAGATGTTAAAAAAAACAAAACAAAAAACAACAACTGGCGTCCCCGTCCCTAATCCAGTTACCCCTCTCAGAGTCGGTTAAAGACAGGCAGTTCTGCTTTCATTTCCAAGCACCTATGAGGCTGTGGCAGAAACTGCAAAATTTTCTTTAGCTTTTCATTGTCTCTATGTTCAGAAACGTAGCCTGTTTCTTTCTTGAATTGCCAGAGTTTTTAAAATGTGCTTTTAGGGTAGTTTTTTTCTCCCCCTTCTTTACTCCGTTTGACACACACTTTCTGTTCTCCTTCTCCCAGCCTGTCTCACGCTCACCCTTCCCCAGGAGCGACTGACTCCTCTCCTTTTGCTCACTCCCTCTGGCTTTCCTTCGTGCTATCTGTGGTGCAAAGTGCTCTCTCTGCAGCCTAGTGAGTCTCCCTGAAGCCTTTTATACATTCCCTGGCTAATTGCTGCAATAGAGAAATGAAAGCCTAATCTTGGTAAAGATCTTGACGTCATTGAGAAAGAGGGCTTTACTTTGGCCAGGACTGCAGTGAATAGAAAAGCAAAACTCGACAACTTTTTTTTTTTTTAGAAGTGGGGGGGAGGGACAGTGGAATTTTGCTTTGTGATTTAAAGAGAGAGAGAGAAAAAAAATTAATACCTTTGACGGTTTTCAGGAAATGCTTCCAAACTTTGGGAAATGTAATTTAATATAATGTGTAGATTTGATAGGTTAACACTCTCTCCTCTGATTATTATTATTGTTATTATTATTCATTTATGATGAGGGGGTTTGAAAAGAAAAGATCCTGGAAGACAGGTAAAAAAGAGAAAGATCATCTATGCTCTAATTCTTACATTTGATCTTTATACCTAGATATTCTGGTCTCTCATCAAATTTGTGACCTAGGTTCCTTAAATATTTTTGAGTCACAATCTTACTTAAAAAAATTCAAAGTGAGTTGTGAGGTGAAAAACTTTTTAAACTCTTTGAGTATCATTATCATCATAGCATTTCTCTAAAGCTTGCAGAAAATTAATACAAGTATTCTTTTTCATTTTACCGAAGTTTCCAATGCAAACAAAGAAAAGAAAAAAAATCTTCCAGACATGAAAATAAGCCAGGTGACCAGACCTCCTTTTAGTTCCGTTTTGCCTATATGCAAATTAAATTAAAACTTTCCATCAAATAGCATTAAGATGGCATAAGATTGAGAAATAAATTCTTTATGGTAAGAGAGCTCTTTGCGTTCTGCACTTTCCCTGTTTCTGGTAGCATAACTCCTAGAAGACCCGACACTTTAGGGAATCTTCCTTTTTGCTTGAAAAAAATTTTTAATTAAATTTGTAGGTGGTTAGGAACAGACTTTGAATTGGTTCAAGACCCACACTGACCACTGCTCAATGTCCTATCTCTCACATTAGTCTCCAAGATGGACAGGTATTTAGGCACACAAGGCTTTGGCAGAATGCCATGACCCCACCTCATTTCAATTTTCCTTCCTCACTTACCTAACAGCTAATCTCTAGGAATTACGTTTTCTTGGAAGAAGGAGTGCCAAGTACAGACACTGGGTTGGGTAAATAGAATTTTAATTGAAAATTAATCAGCTGACTTTCTTATGTACACAGAGCTGTCACTAAGCATGAGCTAAACTAGTGGGCGCTAACCTGTGGTCAGTACATTTGTTTTTGTTTTTGTTTTTTTTTCTGGGCCTAAAACCTACAAGATCACAGAAATAATTTAAAAGACTAGAGCAGGGTCATTAATTGGTGGGCCCATGAGCCGAGTTCTGCATGCAGATGCATTTTATTTGGTTGGCATGGTGCTTTCTTTCTGCCTTTAAAAAAATAATTGAATGAAAATGCCTTTAGGTTCTGTCAGACCAGGTATTTCCTGTCTGCTTTCTCCATTGCAGTCTAACCAGCAGTTAGAATCATGCTTGGCACATAGCAAGTTCAAGAAGGATGTACTGAATGGATGAACGGGCAGGGCATCCATTGCTCCACACTAGGGGGCACCACTCACATACAATATGATATGACTGGAGTGCTCCAGAATTGTAAACCCTGGTGGACTTGGGTGTGTCCCTCCCCAGTAACACAACCCTCACCAGCCCCCATTGTCTGAAAAACCTGATTCTTTCACTTTTATCTTCAATTTAGTCCATGATGAGTTTTGGATTTGCATCCCATGGACTACATTTTTAGAGAAGACGTTCAGAGCTGAGAAAAATGAATATAAACCACATAGAAAAATACTTTTTCCTATGATTAGCAGACATTCTTAACAAAATAATACTATTTGTATTTATAATACACATTTACTCCATTCATTTTCTCAATCTTCTGATATCCTTATGGAAGAAAAGAAAGGATGAAAAGAGGGAAATGGTATTTTAACTGGTGCAGATGGGAAAGCTATAGTCTCAGCCAACAATGACAGAGGAAGGTGTGCACTCGGGAAATGATGCTTCCACTTACTTGCTTCCCCAAACCTTAAAATCTCACCCCTTCTCAGACATTCATTTTGTCCTATTTGAATTAAACCAGCACTTCTTTGAGGTAGAGACTTGGCGTCTATAAACCAATTCTTCCTCACTTGTCATTTGCTTTCAGGGATAGAGGTGTGTTTGTAAATGGTAAGCTAAGGAGGGGGCTTGGTAGAAAATCAGAAAAATGCTTTCTTTTTAAACGCAAAGTTCAAGGCACATCCAGACTATCAATTGTTATAAATCAAATTGTTTTTTGCTTTATATTTCTGAAATCAAAGTGTTTGAGTGTTGTTGTTTTTTTAAATAGAAGAACAAAAAGGCATCTAGCCAACCTGATTGTGTCATTTCTTAGATTTCTTTTATCATTTTTTATAAATGAATAAATAAATTAATCACAAAACGGAGAGTCATTCTTTTACCTGTTAGACAATCTGTCCTTTCTAGAAATTACATTTCTCCAAAGCTATTTCTCTTTTTACACTTGGTTCGGAGTTGCTTGTTCTAATTATTAATAATATTTAGTGCTTTGATCTTCAAGTAACTTTATATTTAAGTAACAAAAATAACCCATAAAGTGAAAGAGTATGATCTGTCCCATCATATAGATAAGAGAAAGTGGATTATCAAGATTGTAGAGTCAGAGCAGGTGCTGGGATATTTTTCCCCAACTCTAAACCTCACTTTTTCCCTACATGACTATTTTCTGGGTCCTGGTCATTTCTCTGCGACTCAAAACCCTCGCCCAAAGTGGTTGTGCTAAGTAATTTTACCTTCTAAATATCAAAGGATATCTGGGATTTCACATCTGTTTAATATTGCCCCAATACAAGCTCCTCATTTAGATTTTATAAGATCATTTGAAAGAAAGGCTTGGATATCTTCTTGGTCATGTAAGTGTTCCTAGCAATCAACATTGTAATGAGTTAAATACAAACCAATATGTGATGTGTTGGTGGAAGGTACCTGACAACGTTGTACACACATTTCAAATTCCAAAGACAGGCATCCTGGGGCACAATGCTTTGGACTTCTTAATAAGTGCTGAACCACTGTAAAAGTGTTTACAATTTTTCTCTTTACACAGTAAGAGAACATCATGTCCTGATATTGCCTCCTTCTGGTTGGAAAAATAACACGTATCTGAGTGATAAGTTTTCCGTTAGTCCACGTTTTGACTTTCAAATTGAGACTGAGAAAATGAAGTTGGATAATCTGAAAGTAGACTTAAACATTTCAAGGATGGAAACCACCACCACTGTTTCCTTATTGTTATCTGAAGGAGCCAAAAACCATTTAAAAAAAAAAATCGAAGTTAATAATTCATGCCATGGATTTTCAAGTAGTCTTAGTTTTGTAGAATTTTATTCCTTTTAATTCAAGTGATTTTTTAACTATAACGTAAAATGGAGTTTTATTTATACTTGATCGAAAACTTGTCAAATAAATACATTATAAATCCAAAAAAACGTCTGGTCAGGATAGGTGTATTGATTTGGGGTTTGGGAATATGATTGCCCTACATATCCCCCCAAAACATGCAGCTCTTATCAGAGAAAGGAATAACAAACTGTGTAACTTTCTGTCTCTAATAACTCCTGGTTGTGCCTGAAAGTGAGGTGTAATGAAGGGTTTATTACTACTGAATCACTCAAAATTCCCTGTGGGCCCGTCCATTCTACAAACACAGTCATGTGCCCTCCCTTGTGATGAAAGGGGAAGCCAATGGATAAAATAGACAACCAGAGTAAACTCTGACACACCTTGAGCAAAGCAACTTAGGGCTGGGGCAGAGAAGGCTGACGCCGTGGGAGGTATGCGCGTTTTATCCCCACAGCCTTGTTTTAGGTCTTTTGGCAAGCCCTGGCAGAGAGCACAGCCTGAGGTGTTAACACATTCTTCCCAAAGGAGCTGCTGCTACTCTTTCTTTCTTCAGGCCACCTACTGGTAAGACAGAGAAGGAAAAGAAAAGGGAAAAGACAGGAGGTGGAAAGCAGAAATGAAAAGAAGGAAGATGAGCAGGTTGGAGAGGAGAAAGAGGAAGGGAGCAAAGAGAAGATTCAATGAATTGTCTGCAGAGCCAATTAATGCCAATTGTGGCAATGCATGTCGTGAAGAAGACAGCTGTCCAGAAACTGGATGGAAGCCACAACCTCATTTCATAAAGGTCACTGAACAGCTGTTAGGAGACAACAGCCTTCATATGCTATTGACCTGATCTAGATCTAAGTTGATGGCCAGTCTCCACTCCCAGCTGCCCACGCCTCTCCAGGTGTCATGAGGCTGTCTAAGAGTTATTTAGGTTTGAGAATAGTTTATTAGCCTCCAGAAACACCCAAGGGTGGGGGGAAGGTAAGAGGATAGCGAAGAATACTCTGTAAAGTTACACATGGTGAATTCCTTCAGAAAAAAAAAACCCTCAAAATAAACAAACTGAACTCACCCTCTCTTTTCCTAAAATTTGACTCAATGTCTCCATTCTCCCTAAAGCCTTGACCCAATGCCATAGAAGAAAAGAAACAAAGGAAAATGGTCAAAAACAGTCATCATATTTGGAACAACCTTTCCTCTACTTTATTTCATTCCACAGCTCATAGGAAACCACCAGATGATATTAAGTTTTAAAAATAAAATAGGTCATTCTTTATAAATGGTTTTACAAGCACTTTTAAAAATATCACTTATACACTGCCTCACTCATATGCTGAGTACATGAACACTGCCTCACTCATATGCTGAGTACATGAACAGAGAGCATAACAAAATATGTTAAGATACATGCTGCTTCATGCCATTGCAGAGGTAATAGTCTAGTTTGTTCCCATCGAGAGCAAAGGGTGCCACACCTCCTCTCTCAACAATCAGTAGATACTAATGTACAGAGAAAGTAAGCTAGATATTCTATTCCATCTCTAGTGGAGATGGTAAAGCTAATAAGGGAGGTTATGAAAATTTTATCACTGGACCTATTTTCAAGGTAGGGAGGGAGGCTAATAAGATAATCTCTCGAAACCTTTCAAAGCCTGTGGTGCTATTTAAATTATAGTTTAGAATAAGTTAATACATAACACAAACATGAAAACATCTAACTGGGCTAATGGCAGAATACCATAATCACAAATTATGGCTCTGTTTCCATTTCAATTTTGAAGACTAATTTTTGTGTGTGTGATTAAATAAATCTGTATGCTTTCCAAATAGGCAATAGATAGGAAAGGATTAGCATGTCTTCCAAGCACAAAATATAAGGCATGAAATTCAAATCTATTTTTAAAATCCAGCCTCATATATCAGATGAACACTGGTAGTCTTCTATCAAGACACAGCCATATTGCTAAATGCTTATTTTAAAAATAGGTGCATACAAATTCCTGAATAGTCTTATTTTGTTTTCTCAGGGGAATTTTCTATCATGTATTAAAGATTGGAGATCCACCTTCCTAAAATAAAACCAATACACTTTATGATTTTTGTGTCAGTAATGAGCTAAATTATACACAAATCGAAGAATCTCAATCTCTCCAGAGCAAATGTCTCTATTGCTTCCTGATAAGTGTTAAATAATATTAGCTTACTCAGCAAATTGGCATTCAACTCTTATTCAATGATGTGTTCTGGCAGACTTCATTCATCAGACACAGAATCTATTTCTGGGGCCATACTGGCCCATACGACCAGAAGCAAACCTCTGACTTGATTTTTCTACCTGTAAAATGGAGCTAAAAATGTCTTTCCATATTTATCTCATGTTGGTGGCTAATGTATTCATGTTTTTAAGAAACTTGGTCTTGTTCTAAAAATACTACAAATGAAAAGCAATCGTGGCTAATAAGTTTATTTGGATCTGTCTAAGTCAATAGATTTCCTCTAATAAAACAGTCTTTTTTGCGGGGGGGGGGAGTTTCTGGCAGGCCAGATCTGATATTAGTATGAATTACCAACCTGTTCCACTTGACTTTAAGAAAACTTTGGTTACTTAGTGGAAAACAGGAAAGATTACCAGTAATTGGGAATATTAGGGAAGGGCAAACTTTGCCTAAAAAATAATAATCAACCTGACTCTTTGCCCAAACTCAACCCTGAATTGAACCAGTTTAAGAGCCCTCCAGAGGGGCATGTGCCTTAATTCTAAATTACTTACCATGTAACACTTCTGCATCTTCCATGATTCTAGGGAAAATAGAAAGAATAGCTACCCAAATACCCCTGGTGCTAGAAAAAAATTGTTCTCCTATGGTTTTTGGACCAGAATAGAGTAGAAAAATATTCCGTAACAAAAGAGAAAAAACCACTGATTTTAATGGGCAATGTGCTTGATAAATTGAAGCCTCAACACTATTCAGTGCCTGCCATACTTGTGGTACTATTTGTATCTTCTTTAAAAAATTGTTTTATTCATTCTACACAGAAACATTTTCCTACTACCCTGGAACCTCAGGACTCTGGGTCTCAAAAGAGCTATTAAAGTTTTTTGTTTGCTTGGGTCACAGAATGACTTTTCTAGAAGGAGTTAGTAGGCAATAGGGCAAAAAAAAAAGGCAGAGGGCAAAGCAAAAGCATAGAAGGCAGGGTAGGTTTTAGAAAAATGAATGTAATAAAGATTGGGGAGGCGGGCAGCGCTTACAAAGCATTTGCCTTGATCACAGTTGATGCTAAATAATCAGAAAATTGAGAATTACAAAGAATGGAGAAGTTAGTTCATGAAAGGACATGGAAGTGAAAGTCAGAAGGTAAAATACTTTTGTTTTCTGTATGTAGCCCCAGTGAAAGGATATGAGAAATGTGAGAAAAGGGATAGGAAAAAGCCAACGACATCTGCTTATATTAGAAAATTAGCTCTAAATTGCTCAAACGATTAGCTACCATAAGACATTTATTCAGTTACTCATCCACTTACAACATCTCCTGAAACCTACAAAGAGCCAGTCATTGTGCTGAAGACTGAAAAGGATTCCTGGTCTAAAACAAATTTAGAGTCCAGTAGAGGGAGACAGACATGTAAACTAAAGAAAGCAATGCAATGTTACAGGTGCTATAACAGAATTGCATTGTACAGTATTGTATAAAGGAAGGATTTGCCAATTCTATGTAAAAAGAGTCAAGAAAGGGTTAATGAAGAAAATACACAGGTCCCATTAAATATAGTACTGCAAAATCAAATACAGAAATCTGGTGCTTGATAACGGAATAGGTTTAAATCAATGGTTTTGTAGACATCCTATTAGAGAAACTTAAATTGTACTTTTTGACCTTGAAACATAAATTATTTAGGATTATTTCATCTTTCCTCAATACACAAAGTTGTTATAGTTATTGAAAATTTAAAAAATTCTGCTTAAAGCTTTGTTTTGACAGATGTTGTCAGTAACAGCAAGGAATAGGGACCTGGAGATATCTATATATATATCTATGTCTATATATCTATAGATAGATAGATAGATAGATAGATAGATAGATAGATAGATAGATAGATAGATAGAAATACAGAGGGTGCCAAAAAATGGATACACATTTTAAGAAAGAAAAAGCTATTAAAATTGTAATATATAATATATACCGATAAACAAAAGATGCATACAATCACGTTTGACTTCTGCAGTTACAAGAGGTGCTTAAAATGGTTACCATCAGCATCCAGACACTTCTGATTACGGCGAACTACTGCTTGAGCAACGTTGACCAAAGTGTCCACTTGTATACATTTTTTTGGCACCCCATATATATATTTGCATCTACTTCATATATACATAATGTACATTATATACATGTTATATAGATAAAATATATAATATATATGAGGTCTGACAATTAAGTTCATGAACTCATCCTAGAAAAATTGCTGCATACCTCATTGCTGAATATCACTATGGTCAGCTTTGAAGTACTCGCCTTGGGAAGCTATGCACGGACGCCAGTGCCTAGTCCACCCTTCAAAGCAATTTTGGAACTCTTTTTCTGGAATGGCCATCAGAGCTGTCATCATATTACCCTTGATGTCCTGACTGTCATCAAAATGTCTTCCTTTCAATATTTCCTTTAACTTCAGGTAAATAAAGAAGTCACTGGGGGTCAGATCAGGTGAGTAGGGAAGGTGTTCCCATATAGTAACTTGTTTACTGGGTAAAAACTCCCTCACAGACAGTGCCTTGTGAGCTGGTGCATTGTCGTGATGAAAGAGCCATGAATTGTTGGACAGAAGCTCAGGTGGTCTAATTTTTTCACCCAGCCTTTATAGCACTTTAAAATAGTAAACTTGGTTAACTGTTTGTCCAGTTGGCACAAATTCATAATGAATAATCCCTCTGATATCAAAAGGTTAGCAACATCATTGCAACAAGTTCGTGAACTTAATTGTCACACCCTGAGTGTGTGTGTGCATGTGTGGTGTGTGTGTAAGCAAAGAAGCATTTCTTGGCAAAGCTGTTCATTTCTAATTAAAGAATACATCAGTGGCAGGGATGGCAGTGACCAAATTAATTTTAGTTCTCCACGACCACACTTGTATAATTTCATTTTTGGGTTCTACAGGTACCTCATCAAGCAAGCTTATAAAGCACATTGAGATTACAACTTAGTGATTATCTAATATCGTAGCCTCTGGAACATTTATACTGCTACAAGAAAAAAAGTGGGTCTAGTTACTCAACATGACTTTACTCCAAATTTTCATTCTTCCAGTTCTCTTCAGTCTATACCTTAGGGAATCACTCTTATTTCTTTATTTGCAATTTTTGTTACCTTTGTCCTCTTATGACAAATCACCTGACAGTGTATATGAAAGTAGAGTTAGAGATGCTGAGAATGTTTACCTGTTAGGAAATTTTATGAGCTAGCTTCAGAAAGATGTGGATATTGGAAATATGTATGAAATACAGAACACATTGTATATACAACGAACATTCTTGTTTCCATGTTTAGAGTAAAAACTCCTGCTAGGAAACAGTTAAATCCTGGGATTAAAAAAAAAAAACAAACAAAACACAAAAAAGCTTTTTATTATGGAGAAATTCAAACACATGCAAAAGTAGAGTGGTAAGTATAAGAAACCCATGAAGCCATCAACCAGCTTCAGCAAATATAAACTCATAACCAATCTTGTTTCATCTCTACCACCCCACCTTCTTTCCCACTTCCCATGTAATTTTGAAGGAAGTTTTAGTCACGGTTTTTGATTCTCCAAAACATGTACAATGTTTTGTCTACAGAAAGCATCATATAAATTAGTTACCTAATTGATTTATTCTCATATCTTCCTTTTTTACTAACTCTTTGACTATCTGCCAAACCACTAAGAAAGAGACATTTTCTCGTATCACTTCTGAGCTTGAACCCAAACTTTTATTTGGTATCCTTGTGCTAAGGTGTTTTTAAAATGTACATAGATAGAAAATAAAACTGTAACATTCTTCATAAATTACTAAACCACAGTCATTTCCTTTTTTTCATTTATTTTTACTGGTATATAGTATACATGCTGACTCAGAGTGAGATTGCTTTTTAAATTATGAGATGGTCTCAGTTTACTCATTTACATCCATTCCAAAATGCAGTATACTACAAGATATGATATGAAATAGCCAACTAGGTCATAAGAATCTGACAATTCTGATAGAACAGAAGCTGATGAAAAGAATTCATGGAGGTGATCAATGACAAGCTAATGTGTTTCTCAATGTAAAATTTCTCATACTGAAACTTCACTTACACAAGAAAATCATGAAATTTACCAGAAAAGCAAATATCATATGAATGTAAAACTTAATTTCGTAGTAAAACCCATAATAACAGGCCTTTACGCCTATTCCCTAAAGTCTTTCTGCTCCCTTGAGTCATCAAACACTTCCCCAAAGGTAATAATCCCTCCATTAGAGAGCTGGCATCTTCTCAACTACTTACCATTCCAGAAAAAACCCCAACCCAAGAAGTGATAAATGGATGTTTTACAGGGTTTTATGGAAAATATAATACCTTTCCCAATATCACTGATCACTAAGGGAGAGGGTGGAAGGTGGGATGGGAGAAGTATATGCATTTATTTCATTTTCTTCATTTTCTCCAAAAGAAAGTATAAAATTTTACCCAATGCTACTCCAGAATAGTGTACTTGCATATGCATGTACATTAAATTTTGTAGGTGTGCTTTGCTATATTGGAAAACATATTCAAATAATAAATCTCAATAAATGAAAATGACTTTCTTTTCCTACAGTATATAAAAATGCCAGGGCAATCTGCTTTCCGTGTTCTGACACCAAAGAGCTAAACATTGAGTGATATCCAACTTTATGAGTCACATAAAAATGAAATAAAAATGGGTAAGAAGATAAACATTTAAAGAGATAAACACTGTCAAACAGAAATGATTACAAAGTTTGTAACAATCTGCATTTTTCATTGTTTTCTGTTTACCTAGCTTTTCCCACTGTGAATTTCTTTCACTCATTTCCGTTCTTTTAATGATGTATGTTCCCAAGATCATTAACATTAACGTAAAGGATGTGAAACAGGACTTAGTTTATATTTACTGGGAGAAATATAAATAACATGGAAATGCAAAAATTTCCTTATACGCTTAAATGTTTCATCTAGCTACATTCATTTAATAGCTCTGGAAAACTGAGCTCGTTTTTCATGGGCATACTGTCTGTTTACTTTGTACTATATGAAACACTACATTCAACCTTTATTGACCTACAAGAACAGCAATTTTATATTGTTTAACCTAACAGTATTTCAAATACCAAAAGGTTTACAGATTGCCATTGTACTTGAGTTACACATGGTTATTTCTTGATGAAATGCACAAAGAAAAATGGAAGTATCGTTTCCATTCGTGCACCCTTGTACATAATTAGTTGAAATTTCATTTTTTAAAAATCATATCATATTAATAATGAAAAACAAATTAATATTGTATTTTAGTCTGGTCTGTCAATGTCTCTGTCAATAGCCTAACGTTACCCTAAAATAAATGACATACCCTTCCAATTGGTGTGTGCAGTAAGCATACTAGCTCCTTCTTCAATGGATGACACCTAAAATGTATGTTAGAACACAGAATGTCAGTATTTATAAAACCCAGAAAAATTTTTGACTAGAAAAGTTTTTTGTAAACAAAGTATTGTTTTGTTATTAACAAACATGTGCTTAGCATACTACAACAGTGATGGGGGGGGTACAATTTATAGTTTTATAAGTAGAAAGGTCAACCTGAATGGGAGACACATTAAACAAGTCAAGTTATGGAAGGATTGTGCTCAATTTAGCAGGAAAAGACTTCTGTTAAATCTAAAAGTTTGAGATTTTACTTATGTCTATAAAAAGTTGAAAAGGTGATTCAGACATTCTTAGAGTATAGAATAATTTCTTTTCTGAGTGAATAGCATATCTCTGCTACTGCCGAGGCTATTATTCTTAATAGGAACTTTTGTAAAACTTGGTTTTTGAGTTCCTACTCAATTTTAGGGGTTAGCCTATGCTGTCCCTGTTGTAGACAAAGTTAAATAAACTCCACAAAGCAGATCAGATACATTCTTTAGACATCAAGTCACTACTTTAACTACTTCTGTAGTTAAATTTGTCAAACCAAAAATAACAGTAAAGAAATGTGGATTATATCATAGGCCATGAAGCAAGTACCCAATTACCTTTTCACACAATCCTCCTTTTATGTTAAGGATAATATCAACATAAACAGCACTAACAAGTAATGCCAGTTGACACTTATTGAGAAGTTCTTATGTATGAGCCACTCTTTTAAATTGTATTAAGTCATTTAGTCTTCATAACAATCTTCTGACCTAAATGCCATTATTTTGTAAGTGAGAAAACCAAGGTTTATGGAGGGGTTAAGCAAATTGCCCAAGGTCACAATCTTTGAATCACAGAATCCTAATACTGGAAGTGCCTATGAAGAACTCAACAATTTATCAGTCAATTTTTGTGGTAGGGTAAAAAAGTCCCCTCTTCCTCCAAAAAGATAGTAAATGCTAATCTCTGGAGGCCATAAACTTTCCCTTACTTGGAAAAAGTGTCTTTGCAAGTGTGATTATGTTAAGGATATTGAGATGGGGAGATTATCCTTGATTATTTCGGTGGGCCCTAAATTCCATCCCATGGGTTCTTATAAAATGAAGGCAGAGGGAGATTTTATTCACACACACAGAAAAAGGCAATGAGAAGACAGAGCAAAAAGATATTAGAAGATAAGAGATTAGACGATACTGGCCCAGAAGATTGGACTGATGTGGTCACAAGCCAAGGAATGCTGGCTGCAAGATGCAAGGAAAATATTCTTCCCTAGAGCCTCCAGAGGGACAGGAATCTACTGACACCTTGATTTTGGCCCAGTGATACTAATTTTAATTTCAGACTTCTGGCCTCCACAATGTAAGAGAATAAATTTCTGTTGGCTAAGGTCAATCAGTTTGTGGCAACCCATTATAGCAGCCACAGGAAAGTGACACCAGCTGCAATTCAAATTAAAAAAAAAGAAAAGAAAAAAGTTAACTGTTGAACATAAGTTAAATGTTTTTGTTTTTAAAAACTTCAAAGAAGAGACTCCAAATTGTTTTTCTTTCCATAATAATACACTACATTCAACCATCTCACTCTCAGAAAACAATCCTTTCTAATTTATAAATCATCAACTTCCTTTTGCTCTACCTTCTACAGGAACAGATATTAGCTTATTTTTGTCTTTCCTCATAGTCCTCCACACTCTAAGTGACTTCACTGTTAAATTCCATCGGGTGTATAATGCTCATTTGTCTCTTTATTACATGACTCATTTCTGGTGTTACAATTATCTTCTAGTTTTCTTCTGGTATCTCACTATAGTTGTAAAACCCAGACATGATTCCAAAATTCAAATAAACTAAAGTTTTTTAAAAAGATATAAGTATAATGGAGAGATATATGGAATGGGGTGTGTAATTATACTATTAAGTTCGCAAACTTGTTACAACGATGTTGCTCAACTTTTTTGATATCAGAGGGATTATTCGTCATGAATTTATGTCAACTGGACAAGTTTGCTTTTTGGAAGTGCTGAAAAGGTTGCGTGAAAAAGTCAGATGACCTGAACTTTTCGCCAACAATCTATGGCTCTTGCATCACGACAATGCACCAGCTCACATGACACTGTCTGTGAGGGAATTTTTAGCCAGTAAACAAATAACTATTGGAACACCCTCCCTACTCACCTGATCTGGCCACCAGTAACTTCTTTCTTTACCTAAAGATAAACGAAATATTGAAAAGATAAAGGAAATATTGAAAGGAAGACATTTTAATAATATTCAGGACATCAAGTGATGATGTCATAATACGAGGATAGCTTGGATGGCCATTACAGAAAAAGAGTTCCAAAATTGCTTAGAAGGGTGGACTAGGCGCTGCCATAGGTGCATAGCTTCCCAAGGGAAGTACTTTGAAAGTGACTGCAGTGATATTTTGAGCAGTGAAGTATGTAGCACTTTTTCTAGGATGAGTTCACGAACTTGTCATACCTCATATGATTTTCAAAATTGATAATGGGACTTTAATTTTAAAACATTTATATTAATTCCACCAAAATCCCTCAAACATTAATAGTGAATATACTATATTCCATATGCTTTCCTATCAATTCCACAAAATTGCTTTTAGTTATCCAAATAGACTATCAAGTAATTGTTAAATAATATCGTCTGTGACTTCTATACTTAGAAGTTAATCTTACCAGTAGTATAACAAATAGAAACAACAAATATTAACTGAGTAATAGTAGACAAAATTCTTGCATAACAACAATTACAAGAGACATCATGATCTCTTGTCTATTTATGAAAGTTATAAAACTTTCATAACTTTCAAAACTAGATTCTGGCAGGCTTTACCCCTACCTGAGTGATTACTCTGAAACAGCAACAAGATTACTCGACCACAACAGGGTAGCCAACAGAGGCGAAACTGTCCACTCCAACCCATTTCTCTTTTCTAGTGAAAATAAAAATAGGGTTCAACAATAAAAGCTGTTTTACTCAAGTCAGCTGATGAAGCCATAATTAATGATGACACAAGACACTTGGGAGCTCATGGCAGAAAGGATGCATTTTCAATTGCCTATAAAACTTTTTGAACATGTCATCATCGAAGTGACTTTACTCTTGGTACTTTACATGTATGATTTTAGAGCAGGATTCCTCAAACTCAGCACTATTGATATTTGGGGCCAGATAATTCTTTGTTATGGTGCTGCCCTGTAAATTCTATCATGTTTAGCAGCATCACTGGTCTCTATCTGCCTAGATGCTAGTTGTACCTTCCCACTTGATCCCCCAATCAAAAATGTCACCAGATGTCATCAAATGTCCCTTGGGGGAACAAAATCACCCCAAATAAAAACCACTGTTTTACAGCAAGCGTAAACACTCATTTGTATAACCGACTGGCTGAATTAGGATATGTTAAGAAACAAAGAGTTAAACTGATGCCTCTTTTACATTGGTCTTGCTTTAAAGGCAATCATAAAGCTGTAAGACAGGCCAACAAATATCTCCTTTAACATTAAAGATAGATTTCTTTAAAGGAGCTGTGGAGAGTTTATTTTTAATCAGCCAATTTTGTGACTGATCTCTAGGCCTAAGGACAGCGTGTTAAAGTCCCATATCTCTTCACCAATTCTTACCTTAGGTTTCTGGGAATGAGGATTGTAAAGTCAATGTTTGTTTTACATGGATTACACTGACATTCAGGGCAAGTGTGCCTCCACAGTAGTTCTATTCATATATGTATCTAGAGCATACGGAGCTGATGTTCCTGCATTACACATTAGCAGTTTCATTAATTTAAGTGGCCAACAGGCGTATTTTTGATTCCCTGGGTGATTTAGGAGTGAAGGTAAGGAGGAAAGGACTTAGGAAAAGGCCAACTGAGATGACTTCCCCGTTTTACTCCAAAAAGGGATCTCTGTTCTTTCTACAGTAGATAAAAATAAATTTAAGTGATTTTGCTCATGAGGTCCCAATAGTAGAATAGAAACTTATGGAAAAGACTCTCAGCCATTTATTTTCAAAATAATAGAATATATAAAGACACAGAAAAATTTTAACTCCATCAATAGGATAGATTTTTGTGAACGTAGAAATGATACTGTCTGAGATGCTAGAACTCTTAGAAGCTTCGACTTGCACTGTGATTTCTCTTTAAACCATGTAAATACTTGATATATTTAATAATACCAGTGGTTACATGATACTCTTTAGCTGTCGATCCCATTTCTCTAGAGTCAAAAGATTACACCTCTGCTTTCAGATCTAAATAATCCTCACAACCCCAAAAGATAGTTCATTACAGTCTTCGTCTTATTACCAAATGAGAGCAAAGCTTAATGGCTGGCTTTCATTTCTAATATCTTTAGCCAGTGATTCATTTCTGCCCATCCCACAAAGATAATGCAAGTACAAACAAATATCGGCATGTGTTTATTGTTATTCTTTTTAATCAGACATCACTTGTGAGAGTATATAGGCAAAGTTGTTTTAACCTTCCCGTTCCTGGCACCATAGCCACTCCCTTCCAAGGCAAAGGATGAAAGCCCAGCCCTAACTCTTGTACCAGCAAGTCAAAGGCTCCTGTTGAGGATCTCTTTCACAGTCATGCAAAAATGAGTTACAAGAAGCTCTGGAGACTGAACGTCAATAGGGCCAGTGCTGGTTGCCAGAGATATGCATTCCTGCCCCTCCTTCTGATTAAGTGTTTGGCTCTTTTGACTAAGGCAGTTTCTGTGGGTGAGGAAAGCTACCCTTGAATTGTCATCTCTTACAAGGAAGCTGACAGTGCTAACAGTTCAAGTACAGGTTGATTGATGAGACTCTCCCAGCCTGAGAGGCTTGCAAACTCTGTCATTGCCAGAATCAGGTAAGCAGTTTCACCTGCCAAAATTCTGTTTTCCCTCCCTCTATTCTTACCCCGCCCATAAAGAGAGAGGACAACTACTGTTCCTGAAAATGGAAGTCTCTGTGATTTGAGTTTGTTGATTTTGCAGATCCAAGGACTTTGCCTTGCAAACTGGAAGAGTTTTCCACGAGTTTTTCTTAATGAATAATGTAGCACAAAAGAGAACACAGGGGTAAACCAGATTTTCTGAAAACCTGAGGTTTCTAAAATTTGGGAGGACTCTCTTTAATAATAAAAATGCATAGTTATATATATACACAAGAATTAGGTACAAAGGTGAATAGCTATTCAGAATGCTGAAGAGACATCACAATAAATTACAAATTTTAAATTAACTACCTGATCTATTTCTTACATTTTGCAACTATAAACTCTTCGTTCACTTCTTTATAATACAATAATATTGTCATATAATTTTCTATGGAGAGACTAAAAAGGTAATAGTCTTTTCTATAAACCTGCAAATAGGAATAAAATTCCTTATTATTATTGATTATTTAGAAGATTTTTCTTTCAGCTTTACAACCCATTAAAGTCAATGTAAACTTTTAGGAGGGATGTCAAATTTTTCTTCCTGTGAGAGTTATAAGACAGAATTTTTCAGTGATGAACTTCTGATTTTATATATTTCCAACCATATTTTTCCTTCACAACCACATCTCTTAGTCCTCTGGTCCTTTACTTTGCTGTCACAATACCAGTTGAATTGTCATGGAGGGCAGTATTCCTAGAAGCGATCCCACAGCAGGATAGCTAGCAATAGCTTAACTGTGCATAAATGACTGCAAATAACATAAATGCATCCCATTAAACCTGAATTAAATGCATTCTACTAAAAAATGTCTGCTTCTCTCCAACCACTAAACACAAGATGTATGAAAAAAAGAATAATGTCAGGATATAAAGAGACAATTGTTTTAACCAATAGTTAAAATACTTCATTTGTGTAAATTTAGCAGAAATATATGACTATGGGAACACATTGCAAGTGAGAGGCCTGAAGCTGAGTTTCATTAGCATACCATAAATCTGCCTTGTGGAGAACTGTAAAGTCTGGACCCTCTGTCCACACATTCCCATTCCTTTCTTATTTTCCCCTATATATTTTGCAACACCTTATACCACCCAGTGACTGGCAAGAAAGTTATTTATGTAGTTTCTATCAGGGAAATTCCTAATCCTAGAAATACTATATTAATTGTAAAAAAAAGATACCATGAGGATTAAGAGGTTTCCCTCCCATTCTTCCACTTATGCTTCTAATGAGGATATGGTGAATATGGTTCTGGCAGCCATCTCAGACCCTGTGACAAACTCAAGGATGGAAAAACACATGAAAAGTCTGATCGAACAAAAATATAAAAATGTCCTGGGTTGCTAATGACCATGGAAATGCCAAATAAGCACTGGGTGAATCATTTCTGGACTTTTATAGTGTGAGAGAGATATATACCTCTCTCTTATTGAAGTCACTGGTTTGAGTTTGCTGTTATAAGCATCCAAACTTCAATTTAACTAACAAAATAGTTATGTAAAAATTGTGTTTGGTGATATTGCCAAAATAGGTATAGATGCTCCTCAACTTACGATAGGATTATATCCCAATAAACCCATCCTAAATTCAAAATATTGTAAGTTGAAAATATAGCATAGTATTTTCCTAACCTACCCAACATCATTACTTAGCTTAGCCTACCTTAGATGTGCTTCCTATAGTAACATTAGCCCACAGCTGGGCAAAATCATCTAACATAATGAACACACTACAGAGTGTCAGTTTTTCACCCTTCTGACTGTGTGGCTGATGGAGCTGCCGCTCACTGCCATTGCCCAGCATCACCAGAGAGTATCATACTGCATATCACTAGTCTGGAAATTATCTAAATTCAAACCTTGAAGAATGGTTTCTACTGAATGTGCTATCTCTTTCACAGCATTATAAAATTCAGAAATCATAAGTTGAACAATTGTAAGTTGGGGATGGTCTAAGTCAAGCACATCTTCTCATTGAAAATAAATAGAAAACTTAGAATATATATATATATATGACTTATCATATACATATATAAATCATATTATATATATAAATATATATAATATGATTTATTAAAGATATGAGACCTTAGGAGACAGTAAAAAATTACAGGGCAAAGATTTAGGAGAAAAGGACCCAAAGAGATGTGTCTGGCATCTGGGACCAATTTAATTGTTGAGTGTTTCTAGACTATAGAAAGACAGCTGAGAGACTAGGAACCTAAGTAGAGGTTTTGAAAAAATTTTAGGATAGAGAGATAAAAATTAAAATGCAAAACCTTGATGTTTTATATTAAGAACTCAAAAAGCTACACTAGAGTAAGAACAAATTTAAAAATATACAAACCCTTACAGGGAATAAAGATAATAATCTCAAACCCTGAAATTAGATTAAGGTTACCCCAGATTGTATGTGCCCCTAGCCACCTGTCACACAATTGTAAAGTCTTGCTGAGAAAAAGTAACATCATCCTGTTTACATATTGTTTCCACAATTATTTATATACAATATCTTATGTTCAATCAAAACTAAGTAGATACAAAAAATAGACAAAACTATGATGCCAGGGGTTGGAAATAATAGCCAATGGAAATAAAGCAATCAAATATCTAAGCAATAGAATTATCAAAAATAAATGCTGAATCAAACATCTAGATAATCAGCTTTAAAACTATGCTGTATATGTGCAAGAAAATAAAATTCAAATCTGAAATATTTCAAAAAGAATCCCACTAGAAATTGTAAAATAAGTGAATCAAATAAAACTACAATGATCAGAATTAAGAAAATGGATAAATTTGAGAAGAGCTAAGTGGCAATTAAAGAAAGAATTAGTGAATTTGAGGACAACTGGGTAGAAAGAGACTATTCAGAATAAAGCACACATTTTTAAAAGCATGAAAAATACAAAAAAAATTAAGAGAGTAAGATACTTAGGAGATACATTAAGAAGGTCTAAAGCAGGGGTGTCCACACTGCGGCTCGCGGGCCAACTGCTGCCAACAATCCATTTTTTATTGGCCCGCAGCAAATTCGAAAAATATATTTAGTTTACTTAAATAAAGCAGGTGAGGCAATATGTACTTCACTTCGAGTGAGTGGCCCGGCTGTTTGTGTATTTTACCACATATGGCCCTTGGTGAAAAACATTGAAAAAAGTTTGGACACCCCTGGTCTAAAGTAACTTCCGAACTACTAGCAGAGGAGAAACAAAATGCCAAAAACATTCCCAAACTGATGAAATTGTCATAGTTTATAAAGTTTATAATTTTTCTTTACATCATTTATCTTGCTTGGAGTTTTCTGTACTGCTTAAATCTCTGGGGTAATCTCTTTCACTTGTTTTGGAAAATTCTTGCCCATTATACCTTCAAATGTTGCTTAAGTCTCATTCTCTCTCTCCTTTTTTTCTGAGACTGCATACTCGTATATACATTAAACTGTTTGACAGTGTTCTTCAACTATCTTAAACTCTTCTTATTAATTCATTTTGATTTCTATTGACTTGCCTTTTAATTCACTAATCTTACCTAGTGTGTACAATCTAATAATAAGCCATTTTCAGTAAGTTCTTAATTTTGGATACTCTTTCTTTTCAGATCCATAACATACACTTGAAAAATTTTTTAGATTCTACTTATCTGTCAAAATTCTTCATCTTTTTTTTTATCAAGTTTGTCAGTTTTTTAATTCTATTTTTCATAATAAATTTTAATCGTCATTTAAAAGTCCTTGTTTTCTAATTCCAATATCTAAATCATCTGGGAGTCTGGAGATACGTATTTTTCTTTGATTATGGATCATGTTTTCTACCTTTTTCGCACATTATATAATTGTTTTTTGTATGCCAGGAAGGACAATAGAGACTTGGAATCAATGTAATTCACCCTCAGACAGGGCATGACTTTTCCTTTGTCAGGCAGACAGGGTGAATGGCTGACCATCTTGAACTAATTAGGAATTGAGCTGGGTGAGAGATGGGTTGCTGCCTTAGTTAGAATAAGTCACAAATGTGTGAACAGTTGTGTTCATTACAAACTTCTCCATCTTGCAGAACTTTGGCTTCTACTAAAATGTGGAAGTAGTTTTTAATGAAACTACAGAAGGGAACTAGTCTCCCTTCTGCAAAACCCTAGACAAGAGTCCTACGGAGAAATATGGTGGGGGAAAATCAGCTATGAATTTAGGACTCATCCAGATTCCAAGCAGCTATGCCATCCCTCTGGTGAAAGCTCCTCTGCTATCTCTTTCCCTCAGTAATATCTGCCTGTCTGTATTGGAACAAGAACCTATGCTTGGACTTGGTAAAAGCTGCCAGAGAGGAAATAGATGCCAACCTCTGCTCATCTAGAAGGTATCTTCAATCTCTGGAAATTAATTCCTCTAGGTCTCTACACAGTCACAATTTTCTGATTTTTGTAGGTTTAGAGATATAGATATAAATTGCATATTTTTAATTTATCCAGGTTTTCCAGTTGCTACAGAAGGCACAATTGTCTGTCATTACTTTATATCTTGTATGTCCTAAAGTAAAGTGGAAGCTTCTGTAACAATAAAATAATCTAATTCAATTACATTCAGAAAACTCATGCCCAGATGACTTCATAGATAAATTATACCAAACATTTAAGGAAGCAGTAATGCTAATTTTATGCAAACTCTTCAAGAGGATAGAAAAAGAAGAGACAATGTCCAACTCACTTTTTGAGTTAGCATAACTTTGATATCACAACTTATAAGGAAAATTACAGTGCAATCTCACTCATCATCACAATTGAAAAAAACAAAAAAATCTAAGTGAACTATTTGCAAACAAACACCAAAAGGATAATACATCACAATCAATTGAGCTTATTTCAGTAATGTGAGGTTTTTCATTTGAAAACTTAGTATAATTTCCCACATTAATTGAATAAAGAAGCAACATTATATGACTATCTAGATGTATGTAGAGAAAATATTTAATAAAATTCAACAGCCATTCATCATAAAAGCTCATTGAAAACTTCTTTAGTTATCTAAAAAAAAAAAGTTACAGCAAACATCCTACATAATAGTGATATGAATGTAGGATATCATCAGTAAATATTCCTCTGCTATCAGTAAAAAAACTCTCCCTCTGTTATCAGTAAAAACACAAGGATTTACATTATTACCAATTTCATAAAAATGTATAAGTACAAAACAAGAAATATAAATGGACAGGAATTTGTACATAGTAAATAAAAGAGAATCTATAGAGGGGTACAAAGTCAATAAATAAAAATCAATAGTATTTCTCCAAATATCAATGACCAGAAGATGAAATTTTAAATATCATCTACAACATACAAATACATTTCATTTCTAGAAATTAATTTAAGAAAATATTTAAAGCATTTTCACACAGAAAAATATAAAATATTATGGAAAGAAATAAGCAAATATCCAAATGAGGGGCCAGCAAATATTTTCCATAAAGGGTCAAATAATAAATATTTTAGCCTTCACAGACTAGATAGTCTCTGACAACTATCCAGCTCTACATTGCAATACCAATGCTGAAATAGACAATATGTAAACAAACAGGTGTGGCTGTCTGCCAATAAAACTTTACTTTTCTCATCGACACAGACAGTAATTTAGTGGTTACCAGAGGGTAAGGGGGTGGGGGTGGGTGATGAGGGTAAGGGGGTCAAATATATGGTGATGGAAGGAGAACTGACTCTGGGTGGTGAACACACAATGGGATTTATAGATGATATAATACAGAATTGTACACCTGAAATCTATGTAAATTTACTAACAATTGTCACCCCAATAAATCTAATTAAAAAGAAAAAAAAATTAAAAAACAAAAAACAAAAAACTTTACTTTCAAAAATTGTCAGAGGACTGTATTTACCATATGTCTCCGAAAACAAGAACGGGTCTTATATTAATTTTTGCTCCAAAAAATGCATTAGGGCTTATTTTCAGGGGATGTCTTATTTTTTTCATGTACAACAATCTACATTTATTCATTTATTCATGTAGAAAAATCTACATTTATTCAAATACAGTCATGTCAGCTTCTTTTGGAACATCATCATAACTCTCCAAACCCCGAATTCCAGCTTGAATTTCTTGCAACTCCATTTCCTGTAGAACCATTGGCCTCAAACTCTCATGTCCAGCAATAGAGTTCTCTTTAAATGAGCACTTCTTGTCCATGTAACCTGCTCGTAGCACATTGGCAACACAGTTGCCAGTGATTCTATCCCATGAATTCTTCGCCCAAGTCACAACTTCTTGCGGGCTAGGCTTCACAAAGTTTCCACGCTGATTTCTCTCCATTCTCTTTTCAATGTAGTCATTGATTTCCATGCGCAAATGGTCCTTGAATGGCTTGTTTATTGCAACATCAAGAGTCTGGAGCTAGGCAATCATTCCTGCGGGAATCATTATTTCTATTCTTCTCTCTGCAAGAAAGTTCTTCACGTCTTTAGCACCGTGAGTGCTGGCTGAATCCCAGACTAGCAGACCTCTTTGGCCACCTCACAAAACAAGTGGCAGCATTAAATCAACCCACTTCCTTATAACTTCTTGTGTGCACCAGGCTTTTTCGGTTTCCAGAACATAAATGCTTGAAACACATTCAACCTTATCTTTCTTGCCCTCAGTGATGATTACAGGTGGGGCTTTCTTTCCATCCAGGTGAATTGCCAAAATACAGGTAACACATGCACTTTCATAACCAATGGGGGAATATAGATTGACGAGACGTCCCTCTGATCAATTGTCATTTGAGATCCTTGGCCCATAAACACTGCAGTTTCATCCATAGCAATCATGTTGGAGAGTTGGTATTTAGAAAAGTCGGTGCCATCAACAAAGGAATTGAATGCAAGTGCACGTTTAATATCTTCAGTATCTTCCAGCTTGAACAGTGCTGTCAATCTTAGAGACAGTTCATATGACTGAAGGAAGCCATCCAGCTAGTGTTGTGATGCTTTGAATTCTTCTGGGGATATTTCTAACTGTGGTGCCATTGAAGGGCAAATGCTTGAATATCAGCCCTGCGCACAACCAAAGCCTTTGCTCTCCTGTCAGCAATCCATTCACAGATGATGTCTTCCAGCTCTGGAAATAATGGTTGCCAACCTGATCCACAGTTACGCTTCTTATCATTTCTTTCATCCATCTGCTGACTGAGGTTACTGTAATCTGCTCTCCATTTTCAGACCATTTGGATATCCAACTTCTCTTTGCAGAAAGCCACAAGATTCTTGCCCCCAGAGTCCTCCACGATTCCTTTCTTGTACTCAATAGAATAGCTCTTTCTTTCTGCACTCATTTTGTCTGGGGGGGTCAAAATATTATTCCCTTTAAATCTACCATTAAATCAAGTGTTAATTGAAGACTTACAAGACAGGAGTAGCAACAAAAATGATGACAGTTAAGAATGATGATTCACACAAAAGCGATGAACAATTGCAGGCACCAAAATTCAGAAAACGTTTCTTTATTTCACACAAGTGCATTAATACACTTGTGTGTCCATTACAACATACAATGTATTGAATTATGAAGATTCATATTAGACACAACCATGTCCGTTCGTTATCGAGTGTGCACGTTTTCTTACATTGTATCTGTACTCTGGTCATTCAGCAATAAGTCTTAAGTTCATCTGTTTACATAGGCATTTACCTCTCATCCAAAGGTGCCCACTTGGGTATTTACAAATACTTAATTGTAATTTATTTATCATTTATTTTAAGTACTAATGATAATAATATTATTTATATTTACTTATATATTAATATTATTATTTTATAATTCAATACCTCCATTGTATATTGCAACGGACATACTAAATGCGTCCGTCTGGCTGACGAGCTTAACTGGAGCTTATTTTTGGGGTAGGGCTTATATTACGACCATCCTGAAAAATCATGCTATAGCTTATTTTCCGGTTACTTCTTTTTGGGGAAATACAGTAGCTCATGGGCTGCAATTTGTGGCACTTGATTTAAATAATCAGAATAATGAAATATGTTAATATGTAATGAACATATAATAAAGATATCTATTGTCTTCAAGTAGATCTTTTCACATTTAAATCTCTGGTGGTCAAAATTCAAGAAATAGTTTTTGGTTTTTTTAATCATTGTTTTGTTGGGGGTTTTTTGGTAGGTATTGACAAGCTCATTCTAAAATGAAGTAAATATTCAAAGGGCAAAATTTGCCAAGATAATCTTGAGGAACTAATTAAAGGACTTTAACAGATGTTGAAACTTATTTTAAAATTCTAGTAATTAAAAGAGCATGGTATTACTAACAGAATAGATGCCTAGATCAATAGAATATAATAGTGCATTAACACCCTTACATATACATACAATTGGTTCATAACAAAAGTGACATGGCAAACCACTGGAGAAAGAGTGGTCATTCTAAATACATTACTCTGGGTCACCTAGATAGGCATACTGCAAAAGAAAACATTTCCCACATAATATACAAAAATCAATTATAGGTATATTGCAGACCTAAATGTGAAAGATAAGGCAATGAAGACTTCAGAAGAATCTATGGAAGAATATCTTTAGTACTTTGAGGTAAGCAAAAATTTTTTAACCAGGACATATAAAGCACTAATCCTAAAGGGAAACACATTAAAATTAAATTTTTGATTTATAAAAGAATACATTAAGAGAGCAAAATGTAAGCCACTGCCTGGGAAAAGATATTTTTACAGACAGACAGATAGCACCCAAAAGAAGATCTCCAAATGAAAAGATGCTCAGCTTTACGACACATCAGGAAAATATAAATTAAACCACAAGAAGATATCAACATATACCAACCAGTTGAAGTAGCTCAATAAGACTGATAATACTAAATTTTGGTGAGAATGTGGGACACCTAAAATTCGTATACACTGCTGGTATGTTCTAAAATAAAACCACTTTGGAAAAAATACGTTATATATGAGGTCTGATAATTAAGTTCATGAACTCGTTGCAACAATGTTGCTAACCTTTTTTAATATCAGAGGGATTATTCATTATGAATTTGTATGAAGTGGACAAACAGTTAACCAAGTTTACCATTTGAAAGTGCTGAAAAGGCTGATTGAAAAAGTTAGATGAAAACGACCTGAACTTTTTGCCAACAATTCATGGCTCTTGCATCACGACAATGCACCAGCTCACACGGCACTGTCTGTGAGGGAGTTTTTAACCAGTAAACAAATAACTGTATTGGAACACCCTCCCTACTCACCTGATCTGGCCCCCAATGGTCTCTTTCTTTACCTGAATATAAAGGAAATAATGAAAGGAAGACATTTTGATGACATTTGGGATATCAAGGTTAACACTACGACAGCTCTGATGGCCATTCCAGAAAAAGAATTCCAAAATTGCTTTGAAGGGTAGGCACTGGCATTGGTGCATAGCTTTCCAAGGTGAGTACTGTGCAGGTGACCATAGTGATATTCAGCAATGAGGTATGTAGGATGAGTCCATGGATTTAATTGTCCGACCTTGAACTAAAGTTGGATATACATCTGTCCTATTAACCAATTCCATTTTTAGGCATATTTCAAAGAGAAATATATATACACATACACAAGAATGTTCATAGCCATGCTATTCATGATAATCTCAAACTAGAAACAACCCAAATGCTAATCAACACTAGAATGGATAATGTGACATATTCATTCAATGGAATATTACACAATAATGAAAATGAATAATCTACTGTCCCACACATAATGTGGATATAACATAAGATAGAACAAAACAATTTACTAGACAAAAATTATAAAGGTTATTTCATTTAAATAAATGTTTAAAAAATAAGGAAAACAGATTATATAAGAATAGAAATGTTTAGCGAAGGGGAGAAGATAGTACAGAGAGATCATCCAAGGGTCATTTGGGTGTTTGCAATAATCTATATCTTGACATGGTTGGTTGTACAGATACTCTCTTGAATATTCTATTAGTTACACATATTCACAATATATTAAAACTTTTGCGCACTCAGGTAAGTGAATAGTGATTGTGTTTAATGCACGGAACAATGACTAGAAAGAAAAGACATCAATATGACTGCTCATTTCTGGATGCTGAAGTTATGGATTATTTAATTTGTAATTGTATTATTATGCTATTTATTTTCCTTTTTTTAAAAATAACAGGATGGGGCCGGCCCAGTGGCTCAGGAGGTTGGAGCTCCGTCCTCCTAACTCCGAAGGCTGCCGGTTCGATTCCCACATGGACCAGGAGGCTCTCAACCACAAGGTTTCCAGTTCGATATCTCAAGTCCCGCAAGGGATGGTGGGCTGCACCCCCTGCAACTAGCAATGGTAACTGGACAAGGAGCTGAGCTGCGCACAACTAAGACTGAAAGGACAACAACTTCACTTGGAAAAAAAGGCCTGGAAGTACACGCTGTTCCCCAATAAAGTCCTGTTCCCCTTCCCCAATAAAATCTAAAAATAAATAAATAAGTAAATGAGTAAGTAAATAAATAAATAAATAAATAAAAATAGCAGGATCTTACATTCTTTTACACTAAAACAAAAGTCAATATAATTTTTTAAATTAAAAAAGAACTACTTCAAGTTTGTGAGAACTGATAGGATGTGAAAGCCATTAATCAATACGGATAATAACAAAGGGAAAGGGCAGGTTTTGGCAAAAAGAAAATATGGCACATAGTTAGCTTTGTGGAGACTGAGGTATCACAACAGAGGAATCAATCACAGATGAAATTCAGTCAAGGCTGAAGGAACAGATTTAGGTCTTGCCAACACAGACATGACTGTTCATTCCGAGAATGGAGAAAATTTTACAGGAAAATGATAGGGGAATATGGATTGTAAATGTATGTGTCAGCTTTTATCAAACATCAAGAGTTTTTGATTATGAGTAGACTGACTCATGGAGAGAAGTCTTTACATTTGGATGTTTCCATTTTAATGTTTTTATTAACCACTGGGGTGAATATACATTATCTAGCATATTTCCTCACGCAGGGTGGTTTTTAAATAAATGTTGGATTAATCAAATTAAGTGCTTACCAAATTGTCTGATGATACAAATCTAGGAAGAAAAATAAATACTTAGAAATCAGAATCAGAATTGCAAAGACCTTAACAGGCTGGAACAGTGTAACTGAATTCTAAGACAAAACAATAGTAATAAAGGTAAATTTCCACATGTAGTTTTAAAACAATTAAGCTCACAAGTGTAGGATGAGAAAATCTTATTATATAGACTTTATGTGAAAAAGACTTAAAGGTTTGAAATGATGAGGAGCCCAATATAAACTAATGAGGTGCTCAAGGCTACAAAAACCTAGGTCAGTTTTCGGCTATGTCAATAAATGTAGTGTCTCTAACAAGAAAGTTAATAGTCTCATCAGACATTTTACTGGCCAGAACAAACTGGAATGTTGCACTTGGTTCTGGCTGCATGTCCAGAGGAAGGTAGCCAAAATGGTGAGGTGTTTGGAAATCTGCTTTAAGGATGGTTGATTTTTGAAAAAGAAGAAATCTAAGGGGAGACAAGACAACTGTCTTTGAGAACTTAAAAGGCTGTTATGTGTAAGAAAGATTTGATTTTCTCTGAAACTTTGTAGACCAAACAAAGAATAAATGCTCAATATTTCAGCTTCATGTAAAGAAATAGAGTATAATGTAGACGTGCCCCAAATTAGAACAGCTTATTAGTGAGAATGTGTTACTGAAACTTTTATTTTATAATTATTATGTTGAACCATTTTATAAAGTGGAACATTAAACAAATCTCAACATTTTAAACAATAACAATATAAAGTCCCATGTATTTACCACTAAGGTTAAGAAAAGAAATGTATCAGTAGTATTTTAGAAGGCCCTGTGGAATAGAGATATCTTGAATTCATATTGATCATCTCTTTGTTTTTCTTATAGTTTTACCACCGATGCAAGTTGCCCTAAGTAATATATTGTTGGTTCCTATACTTCAAAGGAATTAATCATGATGTATATATTATATTCTGTCTTATGTTTTTTTTCCCCTCAGTTTGAAGTTTTGCTGTTCATCCATGCTAATGTATAGGGAAGGTTAATTTCTTTTCATTAGTGAATAGTTCTCCATTTATATGGATATATCACAATGTATTAAACTACTGAGGCACGTTTCAGTTGTTTCCAGATGGCTCTGATGCATAACCCTACTAAGAAACTGCTTATTTTGTGTATGTTTCCTAGTGCACACTGAGAAGTTTCTTGGGATTCTAGAGCAAGGAGAATACACACAAGTTCAAATTCACTAGGTAACTTCAAACAGTTCTAATGTGGTTGAGTTAATTTACCTTCCTGTCACCATTAAATGAGTTCCCATTGCTTCAAGTTATCTCCATCACTTGATATTTTCAGACTGTTAAAGTTGCCCATCTGGTATGTGTGCAATGTATCTAATTGTGATTTTAATCTGTTCTTCCCTTAATACAAGTAACATTGAGTGACTTTCATATATTTATGAACCATTTCTGTTTTATTTTCTTTATTATGTGTTAGGTTCTTTGTATGTTGGTTTTGCCTATTTCTCTATCGACCTCTTCTTATCTTTTTCTTATTGATACCTAAATACTAATCGTTTTTTTTTTTTTTGGTTTTTCATTCTGTAGTAATCTTTTCCTGAAATATACATTCTCATTTTACATTCTTTATATAATTTTTGTTAATTTAACATCTTTAAATGTTAACTTAGTACTACTTATCAGTCTTTTTTATGGTTTATGTAAACCTTCTTTAAAAATTCCTTTTCTACTCTGAGTTAAAAATACATTTTCTTGTCTCCTACAGTTTTCTCTAGTTTTGACTTTGATATTTAAGTCTACATTCAACCTTGAATTGGTATCTGTTTATGGTAAATGGTAAGGATTTATTTTTTAATTTTCATATAATATTCACTGATATAAAAAAACTATTATTTAATAAATTGTTTCCATATACAAAGTCTGACGATTAAGTTCACAAACTTGTTGCAATGATGTTGCTAACATTTTTTTGATACCAGAGGGATTATTCATTATGAATTTGTACCAACTGGACAAACACTTAATCAAGTTTCCTATTTGGAAGTGCTAAAAAAGGCTGCGTGAAAAGTTAGATGACCTGAACTTTTCGCCAACAATTCATGGCTCTTACATCACGACAATGCACCAGCTCACACAGCACTGTCTGTGAGGGAGTTTTTAGCCAGTAAACAAATAACTGTATTGGACCACCCTCCCTACTCACCTGATCTGGCCCCCAATGACTTCTTTCTTTACCTGAAGATTAAGGAAATACTGAAAGAAAGACATTTTGATGACATTTAGCACATCAAGGGTAATATGACGACAGCTCTGATGGCCATTCCAGAAAAAAAGGTCCAAAACTGCTTTGAAGAGTGGACTAGGCACTGGCATTGGTGCATAGCTTCCCAAGGGGAGTCACCGTAGTGATATTCAGCAATGAGGTATGTAGCACGTTTTCTAGGATGAGTTCCCAAACTTAATTGTATGCCCTCATATGCATAAGTATATGTGAGGACTCTCTTTTCTGCTCCATTTGCCGACCAGTCTATCCCTGCATATGTTATCACATTTTTTGAACTATTGATTGCTTTGTTTAGTCTTAACATGTGGCAGGGCAAGAAGTCCTCAGATACACAAACACACACACACACACACACACACACACACGTGGGCTTTCCTGTTTATGAGTATAGGGTTTTAATGAATAGTGCTGCAATGAACATAGAGGTACATACATCTTTATGGATAAATGTTTTCAGAATTTTGGTGTAGATACCCAGAAGAGGGATTGCTGGATCGTATGGTAATTCTATTCTTAATGTTTTGAGGAACCTCCATAATGTTTTCCATAGTGGCTATACCAATTTACATTCCCACCAGCAGTGTATGAGGGTTCCTTTTTGTCCACAACCTCGCCAACCAACTCTTGTTATTTTTTGTCTTGTTGATATAGTCATTCTAACAGGTGTGAGGTGGTATCTTATTGTGGTTTTGATTTGCATTCCTCTAATAGCTAGTGAAGTGGAGCATCTTTTCATATATCTATTGGCTATTCATCTTCTTGGGAGAAGTGCCTGTTGAGGTCCTTGGCCCATTTTTTAAAAAATCTTTATTAAATTTATTGGAGTGACATTTGTTAGTAAAATTATATAGGTCAAGTGTACATTTCTATAATACATCATCTATATATTGCACTGTGTGTTCCCCACCCAGAGTCACTTCTCTTTCCATCACCATATATTTGACTCCTTTTACCCTCTTCTACCACCCCACCCCCCACTCTGCCCATTTTTTAGTTTTTCGTTGAGGATTCCTTTTAACCTAAAATTAACATGGATAAAACTAACAACTTTACACCATGGAGTCTTCCTATCCAAGAACATTATTTAGGGTTGTTTTTTTTTTTTTTTTATTGTACCTAACAAGAAGCTTAAGTATGTTGACTTTTGCATCTAGCAATGTTAAATTCATATTCATTATAAACAAATTTCTATAGAGTTTGTGGAATTTTCTATGTAAACAAGTTTTGACTTCATCCTGATATAAAAGGGAACATTTTCAAGATTTCACAGTTAAATATGATGCTTCCTACAGGATTTTTATAGATCGTTATACTAGGTTAAGAAAAGTTTGTTTTATTGACAGTTTGTTAAGAGTTTTTAATTTTAAATGAACATGAAATTCCACCAAATGATTTTTAAAGCCTTTTTAGCAATTTGACATTTCAGTTTCTCTAATCTGTTTAATGTGACAATTTATTTAATTGACATTAGACTATCATTGAGTTAACCCCACCTTGGTCATGATTATCTCTTTCATACATCACTTGATTTAAATTGCTATTATTTTGGTCCATGTTTGCTAATGAGATTGGTCTGGTGTTTTTCTTAACAGTTTTACCCGGTATTTAGTATCAGGGTAATATTAGCCTTATTAAATGAGCTGGAAAATAATCTTTTGTGTCCTCTTGAAGAGTTTGTGTAAGTTTAGAATTATCTTTTCAATTAAAATTTAGTATAATTTGCCCTTATATCCATCTGAACCTGATGCTTCCTTTTTGGAAAGATTTTAATACTTCAACTTTTTAAATGATTACATAGTTAGTTATATATTGTATTTCTTCTTGGGTCAGTTTCACAAGTTGTATTTTTCTGTAATTTATATACTTCAGCTGGGTTTTCAAATATTTTGGCATAGTTTACTTATAGTATCCTATTAATTTGCATAACATCTGTCCCCTTTTTCATTTCTAGTACCAAAACAGGACTGCATTTGAATATCAAGATGACAAAAATCATGACTATGGGAGAAATACATAACTTTGACCTACACAATGAAGACATTGAAATCATTAAAGATTTTGCTTCCCTTTGTTCAGTCATCCATTCAAATGGAAACTAACTGCAGCTAAGAAATGAAGACAGGTTGAGACTGGGAAGGGCAGCAATGGAAGAACTAGGAAAGATCACCAAGAGCAAAGATGTGTCATTAGAGACCAAAGCTAAGATCATTAACATACTCACCACATTCCCTGTTACTATATACAAATGAGAAAGCTGGATAGTGAAGAAGACTGATAAGAAAAAATCGACTCATTTGAAACATGGTGTTGGAGGAGAGCTTTATGTATACCCTGGACCACCAGAAAGATGAACAGGTGGGTCAAAGAGCAAATTAAGCCTAAAACATCACTGAAGGCAAAAATGACAAAACTGAAGCTGTCCTACTTTGGGCACATCAAGAGAAGGCAGGGTTCTTTGGAAAAGACAGTAATGCTGGGGGAAATAGAAGGCAGCAGGAAAAGAAGAAGACCGAATAGAAGATGGGCTGACTCCACAAAAGCCATAGGCATGAGGTGCTGAGCAGGGCTGTTGAGGACAGGACACTGTGGACATCACTCATTCACGGGGTGGCCAGGAGTTGGAGCCGACTCAATGGCACCTAATACATGTTGTTTATTTGTGATTTCAACCAAATTTTTCTTGATCAATCTTGTCAGAGTTTCATCTAATTAATTAGTATTTTTCAAAGAACCAACTTCTGGTTTTATTGGTTTTTGCTATCTTTCCTCATACTCTATTTTACTACTTTCTGTTCTTACTATTTTCTTCCTTCTATTTTAGGATTATTTTTCTGTTCTAACTTCTTAAGTTGAATATTTAAGATGTCTGTCTCATTAATTTTGACCCTTTCTTCTTTAGGGCTAATAATTTGCCTCTAACACCATGTCAGTTGCATAACAAAGTTTTGACAGTAGGATTTTCATTATTATTAAAGTCTAAATAGTTTCTCAACTTATGATTTACTCTTTGACCCATGAGTATATTTGGTAGCATTTATTTTAATTTTCAATATTTTTTCTATATTTAGGAAGTTAATGATCTCTAACTTAATGGCATCAAATAATGTGATATTTATGCTATCAAGCATTTGAAATTTATTGTGGTTAATTTATGGTTAGTTTTCAGTACATGTCAGCACATGGTCAGTTTTCATTAATGTTTTATATGTGCTTAAAACGAATGTTTGCTATGAGACTATTGGATGCAATATATCTCATGGGTAAATTACAAGTTTGCTGATTTTGGTGTTCAAATCTTTTATACATATAGATATAAAGTATTTTAGTTGGGTTATACTATCAAAAAATAAGAAATCTATCAACATTGATCGAGTTTAGTGTACATTTCTCCTTGCAATTCTATAAAATTTTGATTTAAAATTTGAGGTAATTATGTACTTACAAATCGAGAATGCTTTATTTTCTTAATGAATTTAGCCTTTCATCATTTTCAGTGTTTCTTAAACTCTCAAGTAATTCTTTTTGCCTTCATGTTTACTTTGGATGATATTGCTATTGCTATAGCATCTTTCTTTTGGAACATGTTTGACTTGAAGTCCAGGGAAGATTAATGATGGGTTTAAATTCACACCAATAATTCACAGAAGTAGGACCCAGACTTCCTGACTCCCCTATTTAAGTGCTCTTGATAAGTTTCCTAATAGAATGAGCATGATATGGTACAGAGAGCAAAAGAAAAACAGAATTGAATGGATGATATGTGCAAAGAGCAATGGGGACCAGAAAGTACATGTATGGAGGAGCAATGGAAGACAATTAAAGCCAGGTACAAAGTTTGAATTTTAGGGCAAAGTGTCATGACAAAATAGAATTTAAGGAAGCTTATAATTTTAGCAATATTTAGGGGAGAGAGAGAGAGGGAAAGAGGAAGAAGAAGAAGAAAAAGAAGAAGAAGAGGAGGAGGAGGAGGAGGAAAAAGAGGAAGAGGAGGAGGAGGAGGAAGAAGACGAGGAGGAGGTGGAGGAGGAGGAGGAAGAGAAGGAGGAAGAGGAGGAGGAAGAGGAAGAGGAGGAAGAGGAGGAGGAGGAAGAGGAAGAGGAAGAGGAAGAGAAGGAGGAGAAGGAGGAGGAGGAGGAAGAAAAGGAAGAGGAAGAGGAGGAGGAAGAGGAAGAGGAGGAGGAAGAGGAAGAGGAGGAGGAGGAGGAAGAGAGGGAAGAGGAGGAGGAGGAGGAGGAGGAAGAAGAGAAGAAGGAGGAGGAAGAGGAAGAGGAGGAGGAGGAGGAGGAGGGGGAAGAGGAGGAGGGGGAAGAGGAGGAGGAGGAAGAGGAGGAGGAGGAGGAAGAGGAGGAAGAAGAGGAGGAGGAAGAAGAGGAGGAGGAAGAGGAGGAGGAGGAAGAAGAGGAAGAAGAGGAGGAGGAGGAGGAGGGGGACGACGAGGAGGAGCAGGAGAAGGAGAACTATGACAACAATGACATGCGGCTGTTTAGGAGGATCCTTGTACTCTTAGTCCCATGTAATGTAATTAATGAAATCTTGAATCATTCATGGCAATAAAGAAGCAAAGGTAGATTCAAGAGCCATTTTGTGGAGGGAACAACATGCCAAAATGACTCAATAGATTTCGGAGATGAAGGAAACTGTAGAATCAAAGATGCCACCTAAGTTATGTCTGTAGTACCCCAACAGTGTCATTATTATTTTTTTTTTTTAAAGTGTCATTATTTCTTGGGTTAGAAACCGCAGAGTTGGGAAGGAAGAGTTGGCCTAGAGGAGGAGAGAAAAATAATGACTTTTCTCTCCATGCAGTGAGTTTGGTATTTCTAGTAGACAGGTAGAAATATAGGACTAAGAACAGATCCAGATATGAATATAAGGGTTTTTTTAACCTGATGAAGGGGACTCCTTGTATAGATATGAAAGGTGAACCTTTGGATTAGGCTCTGTGTTTCTTAAACACATCTGTTTCTTAAAGACCAAGAATCATTTTCCCCATAATTTATTACTTCCATCTTTTAAAAATTGGTATCAGGGATGATGGCTGCATGAATAAAACTTCTGGACAGCCCAGGAACCTTCTTGGACAACCACCATACTCCAGGTCAATCTTGAGCACAACTGTGTTAAAAAAAAGTAAGGTTTATTGCTGCAAACCTTTAAAATTCCTTGTAGAGCTCCCCTTAAAGTATTGACAAGGCTCAACCTCTATTTAACTCACAGCCATTAAGATCAAAGCATTAAGTGGTACATCTGCTTGTGCAATTATCAGCCATGCCAGGGAACAGCTTTGTGAATTTGGTCACGATGAACTCTGAGGAAATAAGTATCTGGAAAGGCTCTAAGAGCTTTCTCCCCAGAAGCTTAAAAAAAATCTGTAAGCAACCCAGTGAATTATTTTTTCTTCAGTGAGTTTGGTTTTGTTTTTTGTTTTTTCCACATGGATAATATAAAAATGTCTGAGATTTTGCTACATAATAGCAAAATTAGGGAAGGGTCAACAATAATGTTTTAAGCCAGTTCAGTAGACTTGAGTTCAACTCTGGAAGTCCAACAGGATTCTAACAAATCCACGCAAAAGAGCCATCATTTGTCCATAAACTATTTATGTTGAGTCCCTTCGCTGGTAAAACAGGGAAGCCCTGGGGGAATCATTTAGTTGTCTGAGCATCAACTGTAAAATACATTGAGGCTCTGAAATCACAAATTGAAATGCCCCGAGGCCCATTTAGCCTTCATTACATGATCCATTCATTGCGTACAATGCTGTCTGCTATGGAGGCTTTAGGATGAGACTTTTATATTAATACAGACCACATAGAAATTTGGTTTTAAAGATCGCATGCCATTTTTGATACCAGGAGGGGCTTGTCTTCGTGTTCTCAGCCTAAATTTCTAGGACTCAGCTGAAGTTTTGGAGCCCTCAAGAACCTGACTATATATATATAATCTCAAGTTAACAATAAAGACATATTTCTTTATTTCAAGGCTCAAAATGTAATTGTATCTAGAGTAAATAAAGTGCTTCAAAAATGTCTACCTAGAATAGAACTTGAAGAATCTCTAAGGGCCAAGTTTTCACCTCTGAACTTTATATAGAACCATGAAGCCCTTCTAAAAGTTTCCAAAAATTTCAGTAAATATAAAATTCTTTAAAGCTTTTCGGGAAAAGATTTTCTTTTGTTTGCTTCCTGTCTATGTTCACCTAAAAGCACCATTTCTTGCTACTCTCATTCCTTTTTAGTTTGAGAATAAATGGGGCATGAATGAGACCAATGGCAGTTCTCTAATGTCTCTCTCTCTCTCTCCATTTTCATGTGTGGCTCCTCTTGCTGCTTGGGTTGACCTTTTCTGTACTCTCAGATAAATCTCAAGAATCTTTTGCCACTCAGCTGAGCAGTCACTTCCAGAAAAGTCTAGAAATTCTAATTGTCTTTCTCCCACTTTCATCTTCTCCTCTCCTTTGACCAAATTAGGAATATTCCCCTGACTTCCATCACTTTTGCTTCTTTCTTTCATAACACTTCACTATCTGCCTCCCTCTCCAGTGACAGTTCCTCAAACACAGGTTGCCTTATTTGTACCTGTAGTCCCAGCACCTACTTTAAGTTTAATACTTATTAACAAGCACATAATGGAGCTCTGATTACTTTTTCACTCACTTGGGGGTGCAAAACAAACGCGGATCTTTGAAAGTTGTAAAAAAACAAAAACGCATTTATTCATTAATCCATTGAAGATATTTATTGAGAAACTGTTATGTGTCTGGCACTTTAGGTACAGAAAACAGAGTGAGGAACAAGCTAGAAATGGTCCTTCTTCTCTCAGACCTTATGTTCTAGAAGGAGAGACATACGATAAAGAAACCAAAACAAACAAACTAGAAGTAAATCAACAATATGACGCCAATTAGTGTTAAGTGCTGAAGAAAAATCATTACAGCAAGGGATAGAAAGTGAATTGGGTGGGGTGGGGTGGCTACTCAGGGAAGCTTATTTTGACCTGAATATTGTGAGTATGAGTAAGCCATGGGAGGAAGAGAATTCCAGTTAGGGGAACAGCAAGTGCAAAAAAATCTGCTATGTAAGCAGGTTTGATGTGTGGGGAGAGCTGCAAGGAGCTCATGTGGCCAGAGAAGGCAGAGTGAGGGCAGAGTAGAAAGGGATTGGTCTAAAGATAGGCAGAGTTTGGACCATCCAAAGACCTGCAGGCTCTTAGGGACTTTGCATGGGTTGCTCGTCATGCCAGTGTGCAGGGGGCCCATTTGAAGGTTTCAACGAGGGACATAATGTGGCCTGATTTATGTTTTTGAGGGAGCACTCTGGCTGCTAGGTGGAAAAAGAACATAGGAGGACGTGGAAAATTGTTAAGAAGTCCTTAGTGTAATCTGGGCAAGAGATGATGGTGGCTTTAGCTTAGGTGGTAACAGTGGCAGAGCTTTCAAAATTGGCTCTCAGCATTGTGAAGTTACGTTTTAAGTTTATTACAGAGTAAATTAGGATCAGGCTAATCTCATGATTCATCACAACACTAACAACACACACACACACACACACGTGCATACGGATAAACACACACACAACACACACACACACACACACACACACACAGGCATAAACCTGCACATGCCAAACAGATACAGCTAATGACACAAAAGACATAAAGCCCTTGGTTTTGTCTGATCTGAGGCTATCGGCACTATTTTCAGATGCCAAACAGATACAGCTAATGACACAAAAGACATAAAGCCCTTGGTTTTGTCTGATCTGAGGCTATCGGCACTATTTTCAGATGCTATGGATGATTCAGGATTCACCTCACAACTGATGAACAATTGCTCTCAATGATCTACGTCTGGCTGCCTTTATCCAGCTCACTAGTCTACAATTATAGTGTGTCAGCATTCACCTCACAAATGTGTTGCCCTATCTTGCCTGAATGTTAGCGTGCCCATGAGGAAATACTTTTTTACCCCTCTGCCATTCCACACCCTTAGTTTGGTGTCTGCCAAGAGAGGCTGGGCTACCCCAAGCTCCACTGCAGAGATACAACAGAAGAGGAGAGGTTTGGAGTTTAAATCTTGACTCTGCTACTTACTGGCTGAGTAACCTTGGATGACTTACTTAACCTCTCTGAACCTTAGTTTACTCATTTGTGAAATGCAGAAATTTAACAAACTTGAAGAAGATATGCAATAGATATTCTCTCCCATCCTGCCTCCTATGCTTCTGCACCTCATTCCAAATCTTATCTGGGAAAATATGACATCAAGGTAAAGTTGGTAAAACCACCAACAGGGACACCCATGATATATTCAACGTTCACAGCCATGTCTGAGGTCAGAATCTGCCTCTGCTCCAAAAACCTTTAGCTTGGATCAATTCCTGTCTATGGTAGTAGCATCACTGCTTGCTGCCTCTGTAACAGAATCTAACAACAGCATTCTGTTTTGAGTTTCCCTTAAAACCTTTGGCACTCTTGAGGTTAATAATAACATCCATAGGGCAATCCACAACTACAGATAATAATCATATCTCAGAAAGGAGGCATCAAACTGAGACGTTATTCAAGATTTGGCAAGTCAGTCTCGTTATGCCGCCCTTTTGGTCACAGAAGGGCTAAGGCCACTTTACTTTCATTAATTTTAAAGTAGTGTTTTAGAAGAAAAGCTGAAATTGCTCCAGTGGGAAGGAAGGAAAGAGAGGTCAGACAACAGCCAAGGATTGAGAGCTGAGCAATGTGTCAATTCAAACAATAGAAATCATCAGCAGACACTGAGGGCAAATTACTTTCATATATAGAAATTATACCACAATAAAAGAGACAGATAGATCCTTACACAGCTGTGGTTAATAGCATTTGTTCAAAGAAAATAATGGAGTAGCAGCAGGCTCAGTATGACAGGCTTTCAGACCTTATCAACAATAGCAAAGGGACAAGTAGCAGATAAGCAATAAAATAATAGGGAAAAAACAATAAAGGTGGAGCCCTGGATTGTTGTGATGAAGTGGGAATGATGTGAGGATGGTTTTAACGAGGTTACCTTTCTGGTATATGAGGTTAATTCTAAACATCTAACAGGTTAAGAGACAATTTTCAAATATTTTTACAACCTGTGTACAATTGAACTTCTGTTTATTGTGAGTTTGCTTTCTTTCTAATTGAAATTTGAAATTTAGACTGTGTAATGATTGGTGTCAGAAGAGAGATAGACTATGCAAAGACTTGGTAATTTGTCCTCTAGGTGTCTGTGAGACCCAGTCATAGATAATGTATAGTAACCCAAAATATTCTTTCTTAGCAGTGCTTCAAAATGTGTCATTTGGATTAAAAATATTATTAGAAATGGTGGTAAAGAATGAACTAAGTTTGTGTCTCTTCTGTTAACATCATCTCTTAATCCAGTGCCTCAATTAAAACTTGCTTCTCTTTTCTCAATAAATGATATGTTTTCTTCCCTTCCTCGGACAAATTTTACCTGAGCAATAGCATTTGGTTTCGATCAATATATGCTTTGATGTCATGAGAGAGACAATCCCTTTATTTACTTCTGTTTCAACATGAAATGTGGCTCTGGAATGCTACTTATTGAATATGCCAAGGAGAGGAAAAACTTTACCTATTGTATAAAATTGAATATTATCACATAGTGATTATTACATAGTCATTTTTACAAATTTGTAGCAAAAAGCAAAATCTATAGCTATTGTTTAAAACTTAATTGGTGTTATCAGCCAGCCAACTCTAAAGAATATAGAGAAAAGAATAGTAAAGAATGCTATAACCCACTGACAATAAATCTCCTCGTTATAGTTTCTGCAAACTATTTTTCAGGCCCTATGACACACTTAAAAATGTTTTTTTTCTTCTGAGCCCGAAAGCCCACTGGTAATGGAGGAGTTAATCATGAGTTTGTAAAGCTTAAAGCCTTCACAGTCTCATTTGTTTCTTTTTGTTCAACAGAAAAAAGCCTTGAGAAAGTTTGACTGACATTTATGATAATTACATTTGGAGATTAAAATAATTTAGGGTTTCGAAAGGTTTAAAATTTATACACCATATTGGCCTCACATGATTATGGCTACCTTCGTATCATTTTAGTCATGTGTTGAAATCCATTTGATGTGACTATAATCGTCATTTTAATGGATATTTTTAATTCCTTGTTTTCAGCATAATAGATAAAGGGGGATTTAATTAAATTCATTGTGCAAGCACTTATCAGGGGTAAAAAGGTTCACAGAATTATTATTTTTCTGGCATGACATGTAAAGAACATTGTAAAAGACAGGAAAGAACTATCAGAGTGCAGCTAGCATTAGAAGTCAGGCCAGTTTCATCTCTCCTGTATATGACATGGAGATTTCAAACCAACACTAAAAAGTGGTGCCTCGAAACCATAGTTTTCATAAGGGACCAATTTTCATATGTAACAACACTGTTTTCGTTTGTCTTCAAACCTGATGGCACTCATTAAGGTCAGAGTTCAACTAAAACTATGGCAAAAACGGGCAAGAGCTTTTTCCCCAGTAGTTTCACTTTCTCTGCCAGTTCTGAACACCGAAAGAACAGCCTCTCCCTGGGGGTTTTAGGATACTCCTGGTCATAATCTCTGGAAAACTGAAGGGCTCCAAATGTCATTGATCTGGTTACAAAGGAGCTATAACATCATGGAGGGTAGCATTCAGGAAATGAGATGTCCATCAAGAACTGCTGAGGTGGTGAGTTTATTTTGGTACAAGAGGAAAGCCTGAATTATTTATTCTGTAGAATTTTTACGTTTCTTTTGGAGTCATTAAGTCATTAAGTCATTTTGGAGTCATTAAGGCTAGAACCTCTGCCGTTAGCTTGCTATTCAGAAACCTTTGTTATAAATTTCTCAGTGTTGTTAGACTACATTCAAACAGCATAATAATTAAATGTAAAAATGTACTGGGAGCTTCCACAGGGGAAAAAAATATAGTTATAAACAGTTCTAACTAGTTTAAAAGCAAATGAATTCAACAGTGAATGAACCCACTACACTTCTATCTAATCTTTAAAACTTTGAGTTAGGATGCTAAAATTAAGTTATGCAATAGGTATATTTATACACATACACATGCATGATGTGGATAAACTAATAGTTTTCTCTGGACAGAGGAATTACATGTGATTTTCTTTTCTTTCCAGGTGACTATATTATAATGTGCATTGATGAATGTGCATTACTTTTAAAACCTGGACAAATGACTTGAAAAATTGAAAAAGTAACTACCATATATTAAGGTCTCTTTCCAACTCGTGTGTGTGAACACATGTGCGCGTGTCACTTTTCCCCAACTAAACCCATTTGGATGAAAAGGGGCTACATACTAAACCTGACAAGCTCAGGGGAGACCAGCATGGTGAGCCTTGCAAACCCAGAGATCAAAGTAACCACACAGAGTGGTCTGCACGTAAAAATTCCTAACTAAACGCAGGTCATGGTGGGTAGTCACTTCCTAGGCCTATAGCTTCCTTGACAAAGGTCAATCTTTACCTTGGAAATTGTCTATTGTCTTTGTGCATCTAAGACAGCATACCTTTGAAATGTCAGAGTAATCTTTCCAGAATCTTCGAAGGCATAACCACCAGCACCAGAGTTCGAGACCACATTGTTATCTTATTGCCCACATACCATCTCCATGTGCTGAAAATGTTAACTATCCTGTACCCACCAATATAAAAGAAGTATGTATTTCTCCATTTTACTTTTTATCCAATCCCAGAGATTTCCCTGCTTTGCTTTCTCCTATTCCCTAATCTATCACCAATGGATTTCATGTAACCCTCCTTATGTCTCCTTCTTTGATTCTAATATATGAAATAAGCTGCAAAACTGCCATTCTCTGGATCATTTTCTCAATCTTTTGAGATTTTGCTTCCCAGCAATTGCCATCAGTTTGGTTTAAATAAACTCTTACAAGAATTTTTCTTAGGCCGGATGTTCTTTTGTTGACACCCCTTTCCTTTCACGCTCCACATTTATCCTAGCAATCTCTCCAAGATTCAGAAGTAGTTGGTATGGAAAGAAATGTGTAAAATGTGACATCACATTCTTTAACTTCCACAAATGAAGTGGAAGGGATAGTTTTAATACACATTCTTTCGGGGAGTTAAAGGGACACCATTCACCTCTCTTCTACCCTCCAACTTCTAACATCAGCTCCGTGATATTGCTCTTTCTTCCATGATTAAAATTCTCAAGGGTACTTCTTGCCTCAATCTCCTTGGCACATATTTCTCAGTGTTTATCATGTGGCTTCTACCTCCTACCCACTTAATTTCTTAAAACTCTTCTCCCAAATTTCTAGTGACCCAATTAAAATGCCTTTTCTCTCTCCTCTTCTTTGATCCTTCTGCTATATTTGACAATTTTGACTTCCTCCTCTTCTTTAAAAACCAAAAGCAAACTGATTTCATTACACAGCACTCTTGTCCTTTTCTAATTTCCATGGCTATGCTTGTTTTCTCTAACTTTAATGGCTATTCTTTGTTTTTATCACCCATTCTCACTCTTTTCCTGGTTCTACTTTCTCCTCCCCCTTCCCGTGTGAAAGGCATTTCCAAGTCTGTTTCCAATCTTTATGCCATTTTATTTTGGCAAAAATTAATTAAAAACCTGCTACATATTTGGCACTATTTTAGGCACTGGGGATATGAACTGAAAACAGAGTAATGTACGAAGGAGAAAGTGGAAGATTCTTCTTGAACAGGGTCTTGAATAACCTCTCCTGGGAAGAGGCAAGGATAAGATTTTGCATGTCTTTGAAAACCATGTTCAAGAGTTTAGATTTCTCTCTCCAAGCAATTAGAAGAGATTGAAGAATTTTAAGTAGCAGAATTACATAAGACTAACATTTAAACCAATTTAAATGTGGCCTCCACACCACTAAATAAATAAATGTAGTCACCCAGTTAATAAATGGTCAAGTAAAAGATTAAACTGTGTCTGATGCCTGCCCGTCATTTGCAGAAAGTTTGTAATCTCAGTTCAAGCCTATTAGCATAATCTGAAAGGCAAGGTCACCCCCCCATCCCCCACCTCCCCCTGCTTGGTTTGAGTGGTCTCAATTTAGATTCTGATGTTTTTGTTCAAACTCAGAGACTTTGCTGGCGATCTCCTGAATGACATAATTTTCTCTTTGCTATATAGAACCCTAGGGCTGTCTTTCAAGTGATGGGTGTCTTTTACATGAGCTTTTGGCAAAGGCAAACTCGTCTGCCTTTCAACGCTGTATCATCCCCCAGAATAACAACTGAGGTGTAAGAAGGTGTTTGGGATGGTGCCGCTGCTGTTAAAATCGGGCCCATCGGTACTACAGCTTACTGGGAACACATCTCAGTTAACCAAAGTCAGTATAGGGTGAGGGAGCCTGATTGCCTAGGTTCCAAGTCTGATTTACCGTTTATTAGCTATGTAACCCTGGGTTAAGCACTCCGAGCCCATTTTCTCATTGATAAAATGGACATGTGACAATAATAACAGTACTTAGCTCATAGAGTTGTGAGGATTAAATAAACTAATAAATATAAAATCCTCGCAACAGTACCTAGCTGTATAAATTATATGCTATATGATAGTTATACAGGCATTCATAATTTAGGGTGTTTCTTAGAAAACAATACATATATCCCTTTCTAACACATTGTTTGTAACTAGACTGGCCTTTTAATGAGAAGAATCCAAAGCTAACAGACATGTTCTTTTATATCTCTACTATACAATACGTAAAGCTACTGCTTGCCAGATGCTTCATGACCACTTTTGTGCTTCTGTCCCTACATGAGAAGTAGAAAAGCCCAGGCAAGTGGTCTCTGTTTGCATCCAGAGTCTGTTGGAAGGTATATCTCAAAGCACCCCCTCTGAAAACACAGTGGCTGGCAGGATCTGAAAGCGATCCAGCAACCTTCTAAGACTGTTTCTGATGCTGATCAACTCAACAGCCACCAATAAAAAATAGAAACAAACCTAGAGACTGAACAGTTTGAACAGTTCACTAAGATTGAACTGTGTCAGATTGAACAGTTCACTAAGACAAGAACTCACAGATTCTAGACTAGATTCTAGACAAGGTACTTGGGTAGTTATTATGACTGGCTTCCACACCTGATCCATGCAACACAGAATGCAGAGCTGGGCTTCCCTGATCCTATTACTACATTGAAGAAATGAAAGGCTCTGAATCCTTTGGTTATTTAAATGGAATGAGTTCCTCTGGTTTATCGCTGCCATGTTTGCCAAATGTAGAAGTCTAGCCCAGTTGTCCAAATTAACCTAGGAAGAGGAAAGAAAGGGGAACCTCAAATATGTTTATAAAATTAGAATGAAAAAGGGTTGAAGAGGGAGAAAGTGGATAAAAATCAGGGTAATCTTGACTGGGGTGGGAGGGGCTGTTGTGGTCAGGAAGGGAGGGAGAAATATAGTGAATAAACAGAAACACAAAATTTTCACATAGTACAGATGAAAATTGATGTAAAGAGCAACAAGGAGGGAAAGGAGAGACAGGCATTTCCTCCATCCTGGCCTTGTTGCCTACTTGATGCAAGGGGAACTGACTAGAGACTGACTGATAAGAAGTCAAGGTATGAGACTCAGCTGTGTCTTAGGAAGTCCGACCTACAGCTTCCTAACTTCAGCTTCCTATTTGGAACATGGACATGGAAGTTAGAATTGCAGCTATCTTTGGAATATATATATATATATATACTTCTTGTTGGTAGTATATTTGGTAGTAGAGTAGAGTAGGTGATAGGTACATATTTGAAATACTTTCAATTTTTTTTTTTAAGTGTTTTGGAGCGACTGAAACACCATTGCATGAGATGTACCCATCAATTATATAATGTTTCATAAATTCCAAGACTAAGGACACAAGGAGTAAAAAAATCTGAAGTACAATGAAACACAGTATTTGTGGACTGCTTCAAACAGTATAACAATGAGGAGAGCAATCTCTAGAACTTTTATGCTTTTTAAAAATCAGAGTTTGGGTTTTCTTAGAGAAAGGTGTCCACAGCTCATTTGTCCTGTTGCCTTTATGTCAGGCAGCTTCCTTAAAACATTTTTAAGGTATGGATGAGTTTCCTTCATGGTTTATTTGGAAATTTGATACAAGTCATGAACAAAACAATTAAGCTAAAAAGAATCATCAGAATATGTATCTTACAACATCCATTCCAAACTAGAAACAGGTAGGAAAAGATGAGCTGAAAATGCCCCAAAATTTGATTCTTTGTGTGACTTATTTGTTGATATAAAATTGGAAAACATGTTTTTAAATTCACAATCTTAATATTTTTAATTATGTATTTAGACCACAACGCAACATATGTTTATTGTGTAAACTTTGGAACTGCAGACAAAATTGAGGAAAAACTTAAAACCTTCCACAATACATCTACCCAGATCATTATCATTAACCTTTTGTCATGTATGCTTATATTTTTTATAGATTTATATAAACTTAAATAAAGTTGGAATCACACTTTATACATTGTTTTATAAAACTTTCATTTAATAGTCTTAAACACTTATCTAAATTATTCCTCTTCTAAATTATGATCTTTAATGGGTGCATAGAATCTCCTCATATGGCTATACTCTAAATTATTGAACCAGTAACTCATTGTTGGTCATTTTGATTGTTTGCAATTATAGTAATGCTGCAATGAGCATCTTTCACATAATTTGGGAACACATCAGATTATTTCCTTAGACCAGCTACATGGAAGAATTATTAGTTGAAGAATATAAACTTTTATAAGACATGATATATATTGCTGACTTGTGCCCATTAAGGTTGTACCAATCTATTCGCTAACAGTAAACAATATATCTACATTGATTAAAAAACAAAATATAAATTCTTAAGTCAAAGGTGCATAACAATTTCTGCTTCTAGCTAGAATCAAACAAGAAGAGGGCAAGAATAATAAAATTATAATTAAAAGAAGGAAGCCTAGCTTTTCTTAAATTAGTGAGTATGTAAAACTGATATATTTATTCAGAGGTTCATTCCAATGCTTTCCAAACCCATTTTTAAAAAAGTCTCATCTAGCCCTTTGAAAACATGGTAGATAATAACTCCGACAGGCTTTAGAGTGAGAAAGCAGATTCAAGTCCTAGTTCCCATTTGAAAACTGTGGGTGAATTACCTAAACTCTGTAAGGTTAAATTCATTCATATGTAAAATGAATATAAGCAAGCATCTCAGAAATGTTGGGAAGAGCACAGGAGATAATAAATGGAAGTTGCCTAGAACAGTGTTTGGTTCTTAGTAGGTCTTCACTCCTATAGAATCTTCCAACTACTTTAAACATGATCTATTCATAGTATACATATGTAATACATATAGAGGGTGCCAAAATGTATACACATTTTAAGAAAGAAAAAAATTATTAAAATTGTAATACACAATATATACTAATAAAAAAAAGATGAATACAAGTCAATTGTAAGAAGTACTCAAAGTGATTATCATCAGAGTCCAGACAAGTCTGATTACCAGGAACTACTGCTTGAGCAACGTTGACCAAAATGTCTACTTGTATACATTTTTTTGGCACCCTTGGTATACATATACTATGTGGAATGTGCTGGTAAATTGTTGAAATGAATCTAAAAACTGTTGTACCCTTTTTTAAAAAAAAATAATTTGGTTTCTTTCAGTAGGAAATATGAAGATATAGGCCATAAATCCTGATGTAAATATTTCAAAGAATGCTTTATTTGTTTAATATTTTAAAAATTAAAACTACCAATTCAAGCTGGGGAAAAGCAGGATCCACCCAGCAAATACCAACTGTGTTGGGTACATTTTTAGGTTCCTCTTTCCCCATTACGTCTCTGTGGTTATGAAGGATTTTTCCTCAAGGGATCCACCAACCGAAACAACCATTTTTCGTCTCTTTGTTCTCATTGTTTTCATATATTTTTCAGATTTTCTGTTAATAATTTTTCCCATGTCGACGAAAAAACATCTAGCCTAAGAGAAAACTTATATAGAGTTTATTTGAGCCAAACTGACGAGAATTGCCAGGAAGCAAATCTCAACGGATTGAGAAAATTCTCTAAAAAATGGTGGTTTTGTAACTTATTTTATATATTAGAGGAGGGTTACATGAAATCCATTGGTGATAGATTAAGGGGGTGGGAGAAAGCACAGCAGGGAAATCTCTGGGATTGCATAAAAAGTAAATTGGAAAGACAGGTACTTCTTTTACATTGGTGGGTACAGGACAGTTAATAGCCTTTTATAGCACATAGAGATGGTAATCAAGGAACATGAACAACAATGGGGGATTCTGTAGTTTCCTGCTCTGGTATAGCAGGTTGTGCCCTGGAAAAAGGGATTGTTCTCATATTCCAAGGATGTGTTATCTTAGATGCAAAAAAATAAAAAATAAAAAAAAAAATAGGCAGGCTTACTTAGGATAAAGATTGACGTTTGTCAAGGGAGCTACAGGCCAAGGATGTGACTACCGGCCATGACCTACTTTTAGTTAGGACCATCCTATGTGATTAATTTCAGTCTCTGAGTTTGTAAGGCCTGCCAGGCAGGCTCCCATGAGCTTGTCAGGTTTAGTATGTGGCCCTTTTTCCGTCCACACCCATATATCCCATGCACCCTATTTCTTCCTTTCTGCTTCATTTTGTGATTTAAATTCCATTAGGCAGTAGGGGTAGGGAACCAAAAAGCCTACAATGAGAGACACTGAATGATAAAGTAATAGAGACTTGTCTAATACAATGATGAATAGCTAACAAAATTGACTGAAACATATGAACAAAAGAAAGTCATGAGAACTAAAAATATGTGGGCATTGAAATATGTCATAAACAGGGGGAATTAGCCCAATGAGTCATAGAACAATGCTGTCTGAATATTAAAATGTGGATCAAGAAAGGAAAATAAATGAATTTTCACTCTTTGCTGCAGAAACTTCATTTTTTCACTGTAAATAAACTAAGCTTTAACATTTTAAAAATCCTCAATACTATGACTATATGTATTGACTCATATCATTTCAACAGCATTTAATGTTCACTGCAAAATTACCCTTGAGAATTCACATCAGATACAAGAAGGCTACACACTGACCAAGTGTTAAAATAAGCTTTTGTAATGGCACAGAGATCAGTGTATTTCAAGACAGGATGCTGAGCGTTTTGTTCTTTAGGATTATATAAAATTAAGGGATGTTTTTTATAGCAAATTATTAGTTGTTGCTATAGACTAAATATTTGTTCTCGCTCCCTGCAAGAACAAAATTATTCCATTATCTGTGTTTCTATATAATTTATCCACTATCATTATACAAGAACTCTGTGCCAGACATTGTGCCAAGTATTTTACATGTTTTATGTGTATTACATCTTGTGGTAGATTGCATTATTTTCATAAATATTTATTTGCCATCCACTGTGCCATGCTCTTAGAAGGCTAAGTATTCTTTCTTGTCTATTAATTTTGGGTTGGCCGTGTGCTTTGGTTTGGCCAATAAAATCTGAGTAAACCAGATGTACCCTATGTCTGAGCAGAAGCTTTACATGTTCACACATAGTCTGTCTCGGTCTCTCTTACCCTTGTCTTTGCCATGAGAACAAGAACTTCCAACACGCTTCCTTAACATGACTCCCAGAATGAGAAGACTCCTGGAACCCAGCAGAGACCAATCAAATCCAGCAAAACTGCAGATAACCTGCAGCCCTCATGTATCAGGAGAAAATGGGTTTTTAGAAAACCATTGAGATATTGGGCAAAAAGTAACAGGATACCATTTAATCTAAAGGTCATAATGGTATGAAGTACCTATTGTTATTATTATCTCACTTAACAGTGGAGAAAATCAACTCCAGTCACAGGACTTAGATTCTTCCCTATAATATAATGTATATCTGTTTCTCTTCTACTAGACTTACCTCCTTAAAATTAAGGACGATATATTTTTTCACCTTTCTTTCCCCAGTACCTAACACACTGTCTACTTGATTAATTATGGTATTGGAAAGAGGAAGTTATGATTCCAGAACACATCTGAATTATTGACACATCTTCATGACTGTTATATTTAAACACCTGGTACCAATAGCTTGGACTATTCACTATTTCCTCCCCAATATCCTTTTATTATTTTAAATACAAAATGAATTTCTTGTATTTTTTTTAATAAATGAAATAATCTGTATTGTAGTCCTATACCTTTACTTCATTAGAGCCCATGTTATTAAATTTTAAAAAAGGTGTCAAAATCTTATCTGGATAAAACTCTACTTATTTATAATGAAATACATCTTTAGAAAATTGTTGGTCCACTTTTTAACACAGGTTTGTGTGAAGAGGAATTGAATAAAAGAAGATACAGTGAGCATTATTTAAAAAAATTTACAAGAGCTTCAATTCAGTAAAATCTAGGTTTGGAAGATGCCAGATATTTTGGAAGCAAAATTCACAGCTTAATGATTAATTGCATATAGGTGAAGAAAGAAGGATTAAGGGGAATGCTACAAAAATGTATTAGGGTTCTTCAGGGAAACAGACCAATAGGATGGATGGATGGATGGATGGATGGATGGATGGATGGATGGATGGATGGATGGATATTATAAGGAACTAGCTCACATAATTATGGAGGCTGAGAAGTCTCAAGCTCTGGAGTTGGTAAGCTAGAAACACAGGAGAGTCAGTGTATAATTTTAGTCTGAGTCCAAAGGCCTAAGAACTGGGAGAGCCGATGGTGTAAGTTCTAGTTCAAATGTTGGCAAGCTTGATACCCAAGAAGAGCTGACATTTTAGGCTAGAAAAGATCAATGTCCACATTAAACAATCAACCAGGAGAAGTCCCCTGTTAGCTCTTTTGTTCCAGTCAGGTCTTCATTTGTTTGGATCAGGTCCACCAACATCAGGGAGAGCAATCGGTTTCTCTCAGTCTACCAATCCAAATGTTAATCTCATCCAGAAACATTCTCACAGAAACCCTCCGAATAATGTTTGAGCAAATGTCTGGGCATCCTGTGACCCAGTCAGGTTGACACATAAAATTTCCCATCACACAGTATTCCTTCATTTAACAAATATGTGCTAAATGTTTATTCCATTTTTGGAATAAATCTTTCTTTCAACATCCTTGCAGTAACTGAATTTCCATCTTTCATCAAAGAATTTTAAAACTAAACTGATCTTAGAAACTATGCTGTCCAACTGATGCATTTATACAGGTAAGAAAAACAAGGCCCAGAAATACTAATACTTGCTCTAAGCGACATAATTTTACTGGTAAAGGCAGAGGTAACACTAGAACCAAAGTGTCAAGAACAAATGTTCTTTCCATTATACTGCACAGTTCTACTTTTCCTTCTCAGTATTTGATTGTGAATTTCAATCCCAGAAGGAAAAAAAAATGAATAGATACACATACGTACATAAGCCTTGTGGGGTGTTTATCTTGTTACAGACACATACACACAAGCATTTATGAACACAGGGAGAGATAAAAGCTTTATTTTAGCTTCCACGCAATACTAAAACACATTTTTGGTATAAAAGACAAGATTCTCATAGATAAAAAGGCATCCTTTATAGTTTACATCCATTAGAGAAAAATATAATAAAACACCCAATTTCGATTTCTGAATGAAGCGTTTCAGAGGTTTAATTTTTCTTCCTAACATCCAAGTAACTCAATAATGTTCATCTAAAAATGAGGGCAAAAGGTATTAAATTCATCAGCATATAAATGACTTTCCTAGATGTAAAGGTGGATCACAGCAAAAGATATCCATGATTTCAAATGTTATTACTCCTCAAGGAAAAATAAATAAAGTTTTTCACGCAATCATTAACAAACGATTTCACTGAACTGTTCTTGATGTTATCATTTTCTGTTTTATGGTCTCCCCCCAGAGAAACTAACTATAAAAGAATGTATGTAACTCAATATACTTCAGACTCTTCACACATTTCTTTTCTCGTTGTTTCTTTAAAGAATCTTGTTAGCAAAAAAATTATTGGTAATTGACCCACACCAATTGAATACAAGTGGTACCAGCTAAGAGTGAATTTCAAAATGTCTGTCATCTTGTTTCCATTTAACAGGAAACATGATATAATCCTGAAGATTGCTAACAATAAATGGAATAAATGGTAGCACATACTTATATACTCTAGTTGCTTTAATTCGAGTACATAGATAATTCTCGACTATCACTTTTGATATCTTATGAACTGTAATAAAAGTATATGAACAATCAAAAATCCCTCATAAATTGGCCAAAGTTCAATCGTTTATTTACTCATTCATCTTTATTCAACAAACATTTATTGTTAGGCTAATGTCAACAAAAAAACATCCAGCCTAAGAGAAAGCTTATAAGAGTTTATTTGAGCCAAACTAACGACAATTGCTAGGAAGCAAAATCTCAATGGATTGAGAAAATGCTCCACAAAATGGCAGTTTGCAGCTTATTTTACATATATATAATCAAAGGATAATCAAAGGAGGAGGGTTACATGAAAACCATTGTTGGTAGACTAAGGGGGTGGGAGAAAGCAAAGTGGGGAAATCTCTGGGATTGGATAAAAGTAAATTGGAGAGACAGGTACTTCTACATAGGTGGGTACAGTATGGTTAATAGTTCACTTTTTACAGCACATAGAGATGGTAATCAGAGGAGAGAAATAACAAGTTGGGATTCTGTAGTTTCCTGCTTTAGTCCAAAAATAAAAAAGGAATACTAACATTCTAAGGATGTTATCTTAGATGCAAAAAGACAATAGGCAGGCTCACTTAAGGTAAAGACTGACCTTATCAAGGAAGCTTCAGGCCAAAGATGTGACATTCCACCATGGCCTACCTTAGTTAGGAATTTTTATGTTCATGCCATTTTATGGGGTTATTTTTAGTCTCCTGAGATTATCAGGTTTAATACATGGCCCTTTTTCCATCCACACTAGCAAGACTCACATACTAGTAAGCCTGGCACTATTAGATATTCTGGAATCTAAACTCATACAACTTAATAACTGATTGGATATGACTGGAGAAGGAGGAATTATATAGATATAGCTCCTACCTTTAAAAAAGGCACAGTGTGTGGGGAGGCCTAAGCAAATAACAGAGCCCAGGTTTATTCCAATAATCTATAGAAGTAAGGTGCGAGTACAACTACCTGCCTGACAAAGATTCAAATGGCTACTCAAAGGAGATAACATCTGAGGACTGTCTTTAACCAGCAATGGAGGGGAATGAGGTTATTACTGACAATGTGAAAAATATGAAAAGGCCAAGAGGTATAAATTAACAATATCGTTTTGGTTGAACATTAAATAGTTACATTCAGAAGGAAAATAGTGTGTGTGGTGAAAGGGACCAAAGATTTGCCACCCCAAAATGTGCCTTTTGGGATATTGATTTTTAAGCTGGTTATTAAGAAACAAAAGACTCAGAAAGCACCTTTGACACCCACACCTCTCACTTTCCTGCCTAAGAAATTAAAATAGCAAGGGCTGCTTTGGAAAGGAAATCTTAGCATATTCACCTAAGCATTAGATAGGAAGGATCAGAGCAGGGGCCTGTTACCTAGATTCCTCACTGTATCCCACTGTTTGTGGGTTATCCAGCAAGAATTTGTTTGCCATGTGTCCAGATCAGTTTTGGCAACTTGTAAATTGCTTATTTCCCTTTCAAATCCCAGACGCCTGCCCCTTTCCCTTTTTTCTTTATCCAAAATGGCATACAAACCTCAACTGCCCAATGCCTCTTTAGGTTTTCATATTCTTATGGACCTCCAAATGTTCATCCATATAATAAACTTGGACATTTTCTCCTGTTAATCTGTCTCTGCTAATCTGATTTTTAGTCCAGCTAGAAGAACTGACAAGATGGGAGGAAAATTATATATTTTTAGCCCCTACATTGGGTATGAAAGATGGGATTAGAAAAGTAGGTTGGGGCTATTCTATACATTGCCTTGATATATTTAAATATATCCCTTTACTAGTAGGGTTAACACTAAAAGTTTTTAAAGTAAATTGTGTCCAGATCAATGATGAGTTCTAGAAAACAGCAGAAGGAAGAATTAAAGAGAGACCTGAGTCAATGATAATAGTTAGGGAAATACTAAAAGACTTAGGGAAAAAATGATGAGCATCTGAAATCAACAATGGAGATGAAGGAATAGGATTCAGATAAATAGTTGATCCTAAATACTTCCAACATCTCTGCATTTGCAAATATACTGACTCACTAAACATTTTTTTGTAACCCGAAAATTAATACTCATGTCACTTGGAGTCATTTGCAGATATACACAGTGGTTAAAAATTTGAGTTGCTCAATGTGCATTTTCCCAGCTAAAGTCAAACAAGACAATGTTCTGCTTACCTGTTTCACTTTTGTGGATGAATAAAGGGTCACATACTAAACCTGAGAAGCTCAGAGGAGGCCAGCAAGGCAGGCCCTACAAACTCAGAGACCAAAAGTAACCACATAGGAAGGTCTGAACATAAAAATTCCCAAATAAAAGCACATCATGGACAGTAGTCACATCCTTGGCCTGTAGCTCTCTTAACAAAGGTCAATCTTCACCTTAAGTGAACCTGTCTATTGTCTTTTTGCATCTAACATAACTTGCCCTTAGAATGTCAGAGTAATCCCTTTTTCCAGACCCCTTAAGGTACAACCTGCCACACCAGAGTAGGAAACTACAGAATCCCTCAATTGTTATTCATGTCCCTTGATTTCCATCTCTATGTGCTGTAAAATGCTATTAACTATCCTGTACCCACCAATGTAAAAGAAGTAACTGTCTCTCCAATTTACTTCTATGCAACCCCAGAGATTTCTTTGCTGTGCTTTCTCCCGCCCCCTTAATCTACCACCAATGGATTTCATGTAACCCTCCTCCTTTGCTTCTAATGTACAAAATAAGTTGCAAAACCACCATTTTCCAGAGCATTTTCTCAATCCGTTGAGATTTTGCTTCCTGGCAATTGTTGTCAGTTTGGCTGAAATAAACTCTTACAAGTTTTCTCTTAGGCTGAATGTTTTTTTGTCAATAGTTTCTTACTGAAACCAAGTATCCTTTCCACAGTCTATTTAGTGCCATGTTTTTCACAACCTTATGCATTTTGTTGGCGATTTCACTGTTTAAAATGGCCCCCAAGCACAACACTATTTAGTGTTCCTAAGTACAAGAACTGTGATGTATCTTATAGAGAAAATATGTGTGTTAGATAACTTCATTCAGGCATGAGTTACACTGCTGCTTATTGGCTGTGAATTCAATGTTAATGAATCAACAAGATATTTTAATTAAAGTGTCTTTAAACTAAACACCCCGAACATGGTTATGCATTGACCATTTGACAAACACATCTTGACTAGAGGCTCCCAGGATCCTAACTCTGCATTTTCCCCTGGGAGCAGTGATTCAGTATTCACTGATTCATTGCTCAAAGTGACTTTATAGAACATAACTACAGTGGATAATGAAAATCAACTTTTAGAATTGCTAGGATTCAGTGGCTGGCTGGATGTGGGGGAGAAACGGGAAGTGAAGAATAAACATTACTCTTCTTGCTTAAGTATCTGAGAAGATAGTAAATAGGGAAGACAAGAGATAGTACAAATTTTAAGAACTGACATTGATTTAAATATTGAATAGACTGAATTTGACTAGATTCAATCTAAGGAACATAGAGGCAGAGAAATTTAGAAAGCTTTTGGGCATAAAGGTGTGGGACGCAAGGGTGAGCTCAGAGTTGGTGACACAGACTAGAAAGTCTGTAATATGGAAAGGAGGGTTGTAGTAGAGGGAATGAAGGGGGTCACAGAAGAAAAGATACATAGTAAGAAGAGAAGTGGGGCTGAGGATGACCAATTATCCCTGCAACAATAAGCAGAACAAAGTCAGATAGGGAGCCTATACATAAGCGATAATTTAGGAAGAAAACCAGGAGAAAGGGAGAAACAGAAGCCAAGAATGGAGTTTCACAAAAAGGAGCAGGCTAAGAGGACCGATGATGTAGGAGAGAGAGAGAAACAGAGAGCGATTAGGAAGAGATCATCAGATTTTATAACTGGGAGACCTGGTGACATTAGTGAGATCCAGGAAAATGGGAGGGGAGAAGCCAGACTGCATGGGAGGAGTGGGGTAGAGACAGTTTGCTCTTCCAAAGAGTTTGGTCATAAAGGAAATGGGACAAGTAGGCTCTCAGCTTGAGGACTAGGTTAAAAAAGAAGAGAGGAGTTCATGAAGTTTGCCTTCTGTGATTATCTGGAAGTTTTAAGGAAAATAAATGTTATCTAGGGAACTGGCTTTAAGTTACTATTTTCATTCTAATTTTTTAAATTGCTACAATTTACCTGAAGCTTAAATTGCCATTTATCATTCATTCATTCATTCAACAAATTTTACTGGGACCTACCATATGTCTGACAGTATTTTAGGCTCTGGGGATATAGCAGTGACTAACAGAGACTAAAATAGACAAAATTCCCTGTCTCTGTGAAGATGATATGCTAGCATGCCACGTCTGCCAGAATAAGAATGGGCACTATCCAAGTCTAATGTAAGCCAATAAATGACCTATGGAATGACATTAACTATAACAGGTCATGTTTGTTATTCTTTACTGTGATTCTTTGGAAACTCCATTCCTATTCCTCACATGATTCTAAGAGACACTCTTCTTATTTTTTGTTTAATTCTCTATTAATTTTCTGACTTCCATATATCATCTATGAACATAGCAACTGATGAACACTTCTGGCAGTTCTGTGGTAAATGGAATGGCAGCAAATGTTGGATCACTAATTGTTCATTTGAAAACTATATATAATTTTTCAGCTGGCACACAGCCTTTTGAAGTATCAACTAGTATTATATTCCTTTGGTAACCCCCCAATATCACTAGGATAGGAATGAATTCATCTAATTAAATACCTAAAGGGCATCCTTTTTTTGCCCCTCAAGGATAGCTAAATAAGGAGACTCATGATGGGTCTTGTTTCAAAATCAGAGAGATTTAGCCATCCAAGAGTTGTATGGCCCTGGGGTTTAATTTTAGTGTGAACAGGAAAATGCATCTTCAATCTTTAAAGTGCTTATTCCTTATATGATAGCTGATACACAAATAAGACTGACAGGCTTGTTAATGGATTTTGTAACATTTTTGAGTATCTAGAAATACATTATTAATAGTATAATTCTGTTTGGCAGTTATAGCAACACATAATGATGGTTAATTGAGTTGTAGAAACTTGTATGCACATGTTACCCACCTATATAAATAAATTGATATGCAAATAATTGTTTTGTTTGGAAGCATGTAATTTTAATCTTGGGGATCCTTGAGATTAAAGTGTTACAAAACACTTGATTAGTTAATTCATAATCTACTCACTTTGAATTTGTGATAGATCAGAGAAAGGCTAAAACAAAGAGGAAATGGTATATTAAATTGCTAATATACATGGTACTGCAAAGTTTATGTTTAACTGACTAGCAAAAATTTGAGCACCTATTTCTATCAATTCTTAAACAATTAATTATGAATTATGTTTATTCACTTTTTAAAAATTTAGCAGATTCCTGAATGACCTCTGATAAACACTTTACTGACCAATTATGTAGTATATACTTGAAAGATATAGAACAATTTTTTATAGAACTCAAATTTAACACTTAAATGACTGTCTCTCAATTAATCTGAATTGGTAAGATTTAATGTGCTTCCTCTTTCGCTTCTAGTTGACAGGGCCCAATTTTTCTATACATCCTGAATACTACTAGATAAATAATTAATTTTTATTAGTTAATATCAGTAATTTTACCCACTTGAGATCTCAAATGTTTTTATTTTCCTTTTCTATACAAACAGGCTGTCAAATTACTTACATCAGCGAGACAGTTGTCAAAAATATCTCAAAAGCATTAAGCTAGATTCTAATTCTGCAGAGACAACTGTTATGTAATTTATTCATACCAGGACATTGGAATCTTGATAATACCCGTGTCTTTTGAAGTGTTTGCCAGTGAAACAAAAGTGGAACCCAGACCAAATATCCACTGTTTTGTTTATGAATAAAGATGTAAAATAAGTATTTCGATATAAGGTAAAAGAATAAAGACAGCTGTGGCTTCTTTAAAACAAAAGTTTGCGCATCAACCTAACCAAAATCAGATACATCTAGATATGTATGATAGGGGCGATTGAGAAGCCATTTCAGAAACAATATGAACTGACATGGCTACACTTACCCACCAGAACAGTGAAAATAAAAATAACAAAATTGGTGAGGTTAGTGAGGATGCCGAGCAATTAGAACTCACATGCGCTGCTGGTGGTGTGTAAACTGGAGCAACCATTTTGGAAAGCTGCTCCACAGTATCTATTAAAGCTCAATAGATGCATACCCTATGGTTTAGCCATTTTACTCCCAGGTATGTACTCTACATAAATCTATCCACATGTTCACAAAAAAATACACTCTACTAGTCACAGAAGCACATTTTATTATTGCCCAGAACAGGGTACTCCTCAAATATCCGTCAATAGTGGAGTGGATAAATAAATTATAAGATATTCACCCAGTAAAATACTACATGAAAATGAGAATGAACAATCTCAAACTACAGGCAATAGGGCTGACTCTTACAAATAAAACGAGTTAGTGAAAGAAGCCACATATGAGAGTATATGCTATGTCATTCCATGCGTATCCAGCAGAAAACCGGGAAAATCTAATCTGTGTTCTTAGAAGTCAGGAGAGTGGTTACTCACAGCAGGTGGGTAGTGGTTGCCAGGAGTTGCGTGGGGAGTTTCTGGTATGCAAGCAATGTTTTATTTCTTGATCTGGGTGATGGTTACAAAAATGAGTTCAAGTTCATGAAAATCCATCAAGCTACATAATTATGACTTCTGCAAGTTTTAAAAACAGATATTTTTTAGAGCAGTTTTACATTCCCAGAAAAATTGAGGGGAAGATATAGAGATTACCCATACAACCCATGAGAGTACAGGGGTATGGCCTCCCCCATTCTCAGCATGTCTCATCAGTGTGGTACACTAGAGTTCACTCTTGGTACATTCTATGGGTTCTGACAAACATATCACAACAAGTATCCACTATTACAATATCACACAAAATAGTTTCACTACCCTGAAAATCCTCTGTGCTTCACTTACTCATCCCTCCCTCTTCCCAACCCTTGGCAACCACTGATCTTTTTATTCTCTCCATAGTATTTCCTTTTCCAGAATGTCATATAGTTAGAATCATACAGTATGTAGTCTTTTCAGATTAGCTTCTCTCAGACAGTATGCATTTAAGGTTACTCCATGTCTTTTCATGGCATGACAGCTCATTTCTCTTTAGTGCTGAATAATATTCCATTATCTGAAAATGCTGCAATTTATCCATTGACCTACTGAAGGCCATCTTGGTTGCTTCCAAGTTTTGGCAAGTATAATTAAAGTTGCTATAAACACTCATGTGCAAGTTTTTTGTGTGGACATAAGTTTTCAGCTCTTTTGGGTAAATACCAAAAAGCCTGATTGCTGGATCACATGGTAAAAGTATGTTTTGTTTTGAAAGAAATGGTCAAATTGTCGTTTGTAGTGACAATGCCATTTTAAATATCCACCAGCAATGAATGAGAGTTTTTGTTGCTTCCACAGTCTTGCCAGCATTTGGTGTCAGAGTTCTGGATTTTTATGTTTCTAATAGGTGTGTAGTGATATCTCATTTTTTGTTTTAATTTGCATGTGCCTAGTGACATACAATGTGGATTATTTTTTCATATGCTATTTGTCATCTGTATATCTTTTTTGATGAGATGTCTTTTAACATCTTTGGTCCATATTTTAATTGAATTGTTTATTTTTCTTACCTTTGAGTTTTATAAATTCTTTATGTATTTTGGATAACAGCCCTTTATCAAATATGTGTTTCACAAATATTTTCTCCCAGTCTGTGGTGTATCTTCTCATTCTTTTGAAGCTGTATACTTTTCAGTATTTACATTGTATCATTTATTTTGTACCTTAGATATTGTGGTATATATATGACATAAATTTTAACATTTTAACCTTTCTTAAGTGTACAGTTTGGTGGCAGTAAGTATATTCACATTGTTATGCAACCATCACCACTATCCATCTCTAGGACTTTTTCATCTTCCCAAACTAAAACTCTGTGCCCATTAAACAATAACTCCCCACCCTCTATTTCCTCCATCCTCTGGAAACTACTATTCTTCGGTCTCTATGAATTTGACTAGTCTTGGTATCTTATATAAGTGGAATCATAACATGTTTGTCCTTTTGTGTCTGACTTATTTCACTTAGCATAATGTCTCAAGCTTTGTCCATGTTAGAACATATATCAGAATTTTATTTCTTTTAAAGGCTGAATAATATTTCATTGTTTGTCACCATTTAAAAATGCCATATAAATGGTCATTACTTCAAAGCCATTAAGCCACGCATTCTTTGCCAACCAGCTGATAACTTGTGTAATACCATGAGCAAGTTGGCTAGAATCATGTATAAATGATGTACATGATTACCTCTATAATATTATTTAAAGGAACTTAAAGTGCTCTCAGTTGTCTCCCTTCCTCACCTCTGACATGGTATTTAAAACTCCACACAGGCTATTTCTAAACTCAAATATTCCTGGAAAAGAGATAACATTTTAGGATGATTTAAATGTACTGCTTTCTTTTGTGGCAGGAGAGATCTTAAAAGGCAGGGAAAGGAAACATTTTTCTGTTTCTAGTGCACTGTGACATTGTGTCATTCAACCCTCCTATCAGCCCCATACAGCAGGACTGATAATCTGCCTCTTGAATATGAGGAAACAGAGACTCAGACAGGTTCAGCAACTGGGACCAGATGAACAACTTGTAGGTGGGAAACTGGGTTTCATTTTCAGGTCTAATGTTTTTCTACTACACCATGCTGCCTACCAGGAAGAGATACCATTCATGAAAGAAGAAGGAAAAGAAAGAATACCAAAGAACAACCCTATCAACTTCCTCATTTTTGTCCAAAGCTAGGTGGTTAATTCACTGATCCATTTCACTAGAAGTTGTTCTTAATCATGAAATACGAATGTGAAAAACATCAAAAGTAATTTAAATATTTAGTCCATACTGAACTTTCCCAATCAAAAAAAAATTATTGGGGCGGGGTGGAGGGGAAGTGCCTGATTAGTTAGTTCATTTAGGGACTTCTACCATTATGCTTACAATGACTCCCATGGATTGCTTTATTCCTAAAGAGAAAAAAAAGAAAAAAGATAGGCTTACATTTGCTAAGTCATTTCAGTGTTCAAAATCCTTGCTCTTAAGAATTTCTCCCTTAGACATTAAAAAAATTATTCTTGCTGGTCTTTCATACTATTTCTCAGAGTAGACAGAGACTGACTGGCCACTGTTCTTCAAATACTAAAAGTTTCTCCATGAGCTTTCTTTCCCCAGGTGAAATAATTCTAATGTCTTTCATTCTGTCTCCTAAATTAATCTGAATTTTCTTATACTTTAATAAGAAATGTCAAGATTGAGAAAGCAATAATTCATCTGAGGCTATTCAGTATGAACTATGATCCACAATTGCCAAGTACGTCTGCTAATATTAAGTATAAACACGAAAGTGGTTTTATTAGTTTAGTGCACATTAAACTGAAATAATTGAAACTGACATTTATTAAAACAGGGGACGACATAGATAGCTATATTACCCAGATTTTAAGACATATCTCACTACAGTGTTTAAATTTCATAGGCTGAATTGCATAGAGAGACATACAAATAGAGATAGAAATAAGAAGAGGTAGAGGTACACATAAATATAGAAACAGATGGAAATCATGAAATTAAATATATACAGACTATTTCTGGAGAAAACATGAAGAACAGAAAATTATTATAAAATTACTATTATAATAATTACTAAAATTATAAAAAACTATCATGAAAAATACATGTCAGTTTATTGCATTTTAGAGGTTATCTTATTTTTAACAGCTTTATTGATATATAATTTACATGCCATAAAGTTCACTTGTTGAAAGTATACAAATCAACAGATTTTAGTATATTAACAGAATTCTACAATCACTACCATTATCTTATTTTAGAACATTTTCTTCACTCCATAAAGAACCTTAACACCCACTAGCAGTCACTTCCAATTCCTTAACTTTATCCCTTCTCTCATCCCTAGCCAACTACTAATATATTTTGTTTTTGAAGATTATCTTATTCTGAGCATTTCATATAAATGGAATCATATAATACGTGACCTTTCGTCACTAACATCTTTCACTTAGTATATTGTTTTTGAGATTCATCGATGTAGCATGCAGCAGTACTTCATTCCTTTTTAGAAATGATATTACAATAATATTCCATTGTATGGCTATATTACATTTAGTTTTTTCATTCATTAATTTGTAGGTATTTGAGTTGTTTCCACATTTCTTGGTTATTATGAATAATGTTGCTATGAATATTTGTATACACATTTCTGTGTGAAAATGTTTTCATCTCTCTTGGGTAGATATCTAGGAGTGGAATTACTGTGTCATGTGGTACCTCTATGCTTAACCTACTAAACTTAACCTCTACGTTCAACCTGCTAAACAGTTTTTGTGAGCAGCTGTAACATGTACAATCACACCAATGTATGAGCGTTCCCATTTCTCACATCTTCGCTAACAATTATTAATGTCTCTCTTTTTTTATTATAGGCATTCAGTGGGTATAAAGTAATATCTCATTGTGGTTTTGATTTGCATTTCCCTAATGACTAATAATGTTGAGCTTTTTTTTTTCATGTGCTTAGTTGATATTCCTATACCTTTTTTGGAAAACTGTCTGTTCAAATCCCTTGTCCATTTTTCAATTAGGTTGATTGTCTATTAAGTTGTAAGAGTATTTTATATCTTCTGGATTCAAGTATCTTATCAGGTACATGATTTGCAAATATTTTCCCTCATTCTGTGGGTTGTCTTTTCACTTTCTTGATTGTCTCTTTTAAAGCACAAAAGTCTTTACTTTTCATGAACTAAAACGTATCAATCTTCTCTTTTATTACTTATGTTTTTGATAGCATTCCATAGGAACCATTGCCTATCCCAAAGTCACAGAGATTTACTCTGGTTTTCTTCTGAAAGCTTTTTAGTTTTAAGTCTTACATTAATTCTACAATCTGCCTTAGTTCACTGTTGTCTATAATGTTACGTAGCAGTCCAAATCCATTATTATGCATATGGATATCCAGTTTTCCCAACATCGTTTGTTGAAAATACTCTTCTTTCCTCTATTGAATTGATCCCTTTGTCAAAAATCGATTGAATAAAAATGCTAGGGTTTATTTCTTGATTCTCAATTCTATTCCATTGATTTATATGTCTATCCTCATGCCAGTACCACATTGTCTTGATTACTGTAGCTTTGCAATAGGTTTTGAAATTAGGAAGTGTGAGTCTTCCAACTTTGTTCTTCTTTTCAAGATGGGTAGTCTACTCCTCTTGCATTTCCATATGAATTCTAGGATCAGCTTGTCAATTTAACCAGAAAAGACAGCTGGGATTTTTATAAGGATTGTACTGAATCTCTAGGAGGTTAACTTTTTAATACTTTTCATTATGTATGAGCTATCATAATTAATTATGCATTAAATGGCCAATAATTGAAAATTTGATGAAAAGTTTAAAATATGGTTGCACTTCAAAAGCAGTTAGTTGTCAGCAATAAAAAACACATGTTAGATAGAAAGCAATCAATTGTGAAATATAGGAGGAATAGAAGGAAATAACCTTGGATTTTAAAAAAACTTATATTTGGGTACAAGACCTAGGGACTACAAAAATATTAAAAATATTAAAAAATATATTGGCCCCAATACAAGAAAAGAAAATTTAAAACTTTTAATTCAGAAATGTTCAATTTAATGTCTATGTTATGTTGAAGGGGTTCAAGACAAGCCTTCCCAAAATGTGCCCTTTAGCATATGGGATTATTTTGAACTGAAGGCAATCAAGACCCAGTAATCTCAATAAAAAATGTTACCTCTCCCTTAATTTCCTAAAAGAATTAGATAAAGGGCCTGGCCCAGAAATAGAGAAGACTTTTTATCTGAATGACCTATCTGCATGACAGGACAAACATCTAATTATTAAACATCTGCTCTCCTTATCATCCTATAAATTACCCGCCTCCTTTTTCAAGGCCCAGGCTCCTATCTCATTCCTTAGCACAGGTCCTTGGGTCTCACTGCCTTCGTGAGGCCCCCATATGTATGTAATTAAACTTGTTTTTCTCCTCTTAATGTGTCTTATGTCAATTTGATTATTAGACCAGCCAAAGAACCTAAAAGGGTAGAGGGAAAAACTGTCCTCCCCTATAATGTCAAGTAGCAAATTCCAGCTTAATTCTTGAGATGGTTATATTTCACTATAACAACATTAAGTCATGGGAATATAAAAGTATATACATGACAAACCAAAATTACACAAGTAATTTCCAAAAAATGTTATAACAAAGATTATGTTTATTTGATAAAAAATTTGATAGTGTTTGTACTAATTCAAATTTTAATACATCAAAAATTGCTTGAGGTAAGACCTGAAAAAAAAAATCTGAAAACCTGTTTTCATTAAAGGTCTTAGAAAAGCTCTGGAATCATCTATAAAGGAATCATACAATTTCTCAACTCTGCAGAATGACAAAAAGTCTTTTATGTGTATCTTTGAAATGTAAAGAAATCACATGATATCTGTTGTGGTATCTTATTCCACAATATAAAAGTCAAGCAATGATAGATCATACAAACGTCTAAGAAAAACCACTTCTCCCTTTGACCTAGTTTCAGAAATATTTTCCCTTGGCTTTGAAGATGAATAAATATGCTTGTTAAGTACAGGTCAGGTCATCTACTCTTAGTAAAGGATTCTATTAATTATCACTTGGTCCCAGTTAAAGTAATTTTAAAATTCTATTTGGGAAAAAATTCTTTCTTGCATAAGCCCTCTAATTTCTCCTTTACTTACTAAATGGTTGTATATTGGTTGTTCAGGGGGGTCTCTACTTATGTACAGACTTTTTTTGTTCCAGTTAATAGAAACAGAAATTTTAAAGCTGAACAAGTTTCATGAATTGAGAAACTTGAAAGTTAGTTTGCTTTGTAACCTCCTCAGTTATTCCATAAATGTTTAAATATTGGAACAACCATTTTCTTCAATAAAGACATCTCTACAAAACAGCCATTAGTGTCCATTATATATCAAGCACCACTATGTTTGTTATGTAAGCAATATTTATAGAAGGTAAAATTTTGCCCAGAAACAGCTAAATAAAAAATGTTAGCCATAATCCTTAGTTTTATTAAGACAGAAAACATTGGCAAAGAGATTGTGATTATTTCCTTTTCAAATTGGTTGGCATTTCCTAGTTCCAGATGCACTAGAAATTTGAAGCTGACTAGGGAGAAAGAATAATTTCATTGTCTTTGTCTAATAAATGGTTCAGTAGTCCTCCCCTTTAGTAATTGAAATGTAAATTAAGTTGATATGCTAATTGAATAATAAAAATCTATGAGTATATTTGGGAATGTAGTATATCACTGTTGCTATTTTGTAATGTATATAATTGGTATTGGAAATGTTCAATTTACCAATATCTAAAAAATTATGCTGAAAGAAGCTAGCAAGTTGTTTATGCTCTTGGTAGTTTAATAATGATAATTTTTAAAAACTGAGTTTCATACATAGTCTGTCAGTACTAACTACTACTATGAATATCTGAATCATTCACAATTAAAATAAAAATTGGAATACCTGAACGTTTCATTGATTATTATAATTATTTTCTTATAAAAGAGAATAAATAAATACTTATCAAAGTGCATCTGTCTTTTGGTTTATTGTAGAACTAACTTTGTTCTATAAAATATTTAGCCAGGAGGAATTCTTCATTAAAATCATGAAAAAAGTATCTTTAGCTTTAATAAGCAGTACTGATTTTTACTGGGCACTTTCAACTTGTTGCCCTCTACCACTGTTACCTGTCTTTGTGGATCTTTGACAATTCCACAAGGAAAGGGTTTATGGATGAGAACACCTAAGTTTTAGAGAAGTTACAGAAGTTGATTGAAGTCACACTGTAAACAGTGACAGAACCTTAATTCAAGTTGAAGTGGATCTAACTCAAAAATTACATGGATCTTTTCATTATACCATGATTTTCTCCACAGCCAGTAGCAATTATTGCTACTAGCACTATGGCCATCTCTATGATCTTGCCTCCTTGTCCCTTAAACTATACATTTAAAGCCTCACATCAAAGTAGTATGCATGTTCAAGGGAAATGTCAGGTAGAATTGTGGGTTCTAGAGACCAGAGCCTAACTTGAAGGTGACATCAAAGCTATGAATGCAGAAGCCTGTTCTGCATAATAGAAGCCTCTGAGAGCAATGACTGTCCCAGTAAAAAAGGATGGGCAAGGCAGAGTGACTTAAATGTTCTCACAGGCATCAGCTCTGTGCTAGCTCTGTGTCAGTGGTACTTCTGTGTCTCAGAGTTCTCAGCAATTCATCTACACCAAAGCATTCAGGAGCAGTGTAGATTTTACTGAAGATTTTGTAGCAAAGATAGAAAAAGAGATTTAAAGTACACATCCCTCCAAAACTTTTGAAGGCTTCCATTAGGTATTTATTTTCTTTTCAAAATCACTACCAGGATTTCTCTTCCTCTTCTCTTTCACTACATGCTGCCTAAACTTGTTGACTCTTTTCTCTTCCTTCCCCAGTTTTCTCAAGATCTCCAAATACCTTTCCTCTTTAAAATGCTGAAAATTTCAGCTCTGCCTTAGGTGTGTCAATGAAAAAACATCCAGCCTAAGAGTAAGCGTATGAGTTTATTTGAGCCAAACTGATGACAATTGCCAGGAAGCAAAATCTCCACAAACTGAGAAAATGCTCCACAAAATGGTGGTTTGAAGGAGGAGGGTTCCACATGAAATTCACTGGTGGTAGATTAAGGAGGTAAGAGAAAGCAAAGCAGGGGAAATCTCTGGGATTGGATAAAAGTATATTGGAGAGACAGGTACTTCTTCTACATAGGTGGGTACTGGACAGTTAATACTTCACATAGAGATGGTAATCAGGGGAAAAGAATAACAAGGTGGGATTCTGTAGTTTCATGCTCTGGTCCAGAAAATAGGATTATTGATATTCCAAGGATGTTATTTCAGGTGCGAAAAGACAGGCAACCTCACTTAGGTAAAGATTGACCTTATCAAGGAAGCTTCAGGCTAAAGATATGACTTCCCGCCATGGCCCACTTTAGTTAGGAATTTTTATGTTCATGCTATTTTATGTGGTTGTTTTCAGTCTCCTGAGATTATCAGGTTTAACATGTGGCCCCTTTTCCATCCACAGGTGCTACCCCCAAAATTGCACCCTAAACTCCGTGACACTCAGGAAAATAAAGGCCTTCTAATTTATATCCATAGGAAGCAATGAGAAAATTATAGTATTTTCTAAACTAAGCTTCGCTATACAAAATCACTCTTTATGAAAATTATGTGAATTGGTGCTATTCTCTGTACATATACTGTACCTGTCTCCATGTTAATTCTGGCTGTCCTCACTTCAATCTGACTCTGCCCCTCACTTTCTTTAAATTTTGAACCTCAGGTCTGAATTTGACCAAAAATCAGAATGGATCCTGCTTCCAAACACATTATCAATAACAATCTAGCACATTCCCATTTATTTAGCATCCCCTATGCACTTGGTGGTATGGTGAATACTTTATAAATAATTGTATTTAAACCTCCCAATAAGGCTATGAAGTGGATATTACTTTTCAAGTCTGCACCTTGGCCTTTCCTTTGTCAGGAAATAAAACTTTCATCTTGGTACTGAGAGTTTGGTGGGAAAGATACTGTGCTCACTAAGCATCCTAGAATGTGTTGCTGAACAGCTGAGAAAAGGTAGGTAGGAATTATCCAGTACTGACCTTGATCTCACATTTAAATGATTTAATGAGACAAAGTATGACACATTTAAATTTAATTCACTTAAGTTATGTGGTGCTTAATAACTTCTCAAGTGGTATTACCTGCATAATCTTCCCTAATCTTCATAGCAACCCTGAGAAGCAAATATTGTTATTACCCCATTTGCACAGATGAAGAAAGGAGGCTCATAAATTTTAAGAAACCTGAGCAGTAACCTGCTATCTTTATGTCTTTATCATTTCTCTCCAGACTTTATGTACTTTGAACAATATCATGTATATATATATATATATATATATATACACATATATATGTTTTAAATGTGTGTACATGTATATATATATACACATATAATAGTATGCACAAATGTGCATATAGTAGTATGCATGTATATATGTGTATGATGATATGTGTCTTAAAGAAATTGCAACTGGCTTACAAGGCTGAATTATTTAATAAAGAGATTAACAACAACTCAACAGTTGCCCCTCTAAAAAAGTAAAAAGTTCAGATTCAGTGAAATGATTCAGAATTTTATATTCATGAAATGAAAAACCTACTTTAATTTCGTCAGTTAAAGCTCATCTTTCTCATCTGTAAACCCGAAGTAATTATTACAGGATTTTGAGTCATTTCAAAATTCACTATTTGATTTTGATTTGTAGACAGGTAGGTATTGGGGGCGCCACCATCTTCTCAGAGCTAAGGGTTTCTAAAATTTTGAACCCAAACTTGATAATATAGAATATTCCTTCAAGCCACATGGCAATAAAAGGAGAAAAATTAGGTAGTAGCTAGAAGAGAATGATGTTACTAAAGAACAATCAGAATGCTGGGAAAACTGAAACCAGGACAAAATAACATACATGACATATATTTCCAGGTGAATATGAACTACAAAGTACAGATTGTGTTTCAAATACAAAAGAACTGAGAAGTGACACAATGACAATCATAACAATAGTTAATATTTCTTTAACATACACAATATGCCAAGCACTTTACATGCATCATATCCTTTAATTCTCACCTCGACTCCATGAGGTACTATTGTTACCATCTGCATTTTGTAGATAAGAAATTAAGATCTAGAGAAGTCATGCAAGAGCCCAGTCACCCAGTTTGTGAGTGGTTTTAGCCAAAGTTTCCAAAGTGTGACCACCAGCAGCATTCTCTCAGGCACGAAGGGAAGGTGGAGAGTGGGAAGAAGGAGGTGCCATTCCACAGGATTTTACAAAACAAAGAAATTAGGGTAATTTCAAACTAAAAAGTTGGAGTAATTTTGGCAGCACATACATTAAAAATTGAGGAAGTTCTATAGCAACATAGGCTTAAGAAAAAAGAGTAAAATTGACTCTATGAAGCAGATAAAATGTATAATTTAACAAATGTGTTTAAGCTGGTTCTTCCTGTGGAGCAGCTATGTGATGGGGGGGGGGGGAGAGGAGGAGATAAGGGGAGGGCAGGAGACTGAAGAGGAGGAGAAAGGAGGGGACTGGAAATCATGGCTGAAAAGAAATAAAAGAGACTCATTCTAAGAATAATGCAAGGGATTCCCACTGAGAACAATGTAAAGAGAACAGGAAAAAGTTTAAATGTCATGAAAATCTAAAACATTTGGGCAAGTATTTGAGTTAACTGTTCAAGGTAAGGTTTGGAAAATGATTCCCTAGCTAATCTCTTCTTAGAAAGAACAGAGGAACATGAAGTGATTTGATCACAATCATTACAAGAGAGGTTGCTGTAAAATTTCATGCTTCGCAGAGCCTCACCTTAACTTTTGCTATTTACATCACCATGTCTGAGTCCAGAGTATTGAAGCCAAGAACTATGTAATCATGAAAAAATAGCAAACATGCTGTGGTTCATTTGTTTTCCTTGCTCAGGTTTTCTGTGCGGTGTAGATGGTAGGAGTTACATCAAGCATAATCAACTGTACTCAGTCCATCAGCTGATTATAGACATCCCTCCCAGGAAAGCCTCCATCCCGGATACGCTCAACTCTATTACCCAACTCTGAGGCACAATGAATGAATGGTCAATGAGGAAAATGCCAGTGTAGAGGTGTGAAATGAGAAATACCCAGGAGAGGATGAAATTATTTTAATTCATTGCTCAACCACAATATGGTTTATATAACACAGTGTGGCAAGCTGCATACATGACTAAAAACACATCTTTATAAACTATGGCACCTCATACGGTAGTTATAGTCTCTACAGATACGCAGAGTAATACCTCACCGAGGCAGAATGCTGGTGAGAAGCAGAAGACACTCGTACCTCTGAATAACTAGTACACATTTACTCCCAAAGTTCAGCCCAAAAGCTTCCATATTTTATTCAGTGAATAGTTTACTGGACTCACTCAAAACATTTTTTACTTTTATTTTACATACTATGGTAAGAAAGTTGGTATAGCTTAGTATTAATCTAAATCAAAATCACAGGCTCTTCCATATATTAGCTCCCATGTGTTAACTGGTAATTAATACAGGCTCTTCCATATTTTAGCTCCTATGTATTAGTTGGTATTAGTTGGGATTTAATCTTTCATGGCCCCCATTTTCTCACTTATAAAATGGGTATATTTCATAGGGTAAGTATGAAAATGTAATCAGCACATTCACATAAACTATAAATACAAACAAGTGCCCAAAAGTTTAAATACAGATTATTTTTTATAGACCCTGGTACCACATTTTGAACCAATGCCCCTATGTGAGCTTCAATCAAAGAAAGAGCAATCCTTTCTAACGCCAAAGAAAAATGGGCTATTCTGAAATTACTGAGAGATTGATTATACATTGATCAGAGTGGAAGTTTCCTAGAGGATGTTCAAGGGTAACTGTGACTTATTTTATTGTCTTTTGTTGCTAGCGTTAATATTTCATTAAGAATTCAAAATGCATAGCAATTTGAACCTACTAGCATAGGGATAAACAGCCCTTCCTAACTTCATTGCATTGTGTTATAATATCTTGTATAATATAATATACAAGAAAGGGTTAAAGGTAAAAAAAACAAAAAGAAAGGGTTAAAGGTAAGAAGACAAAATAAGCAGAAAGATCACCATTTTAAAAACTAGAATTTTTAAACAATATTTTTCCTCCAGGAAACGTATATGTGTAAAGACGCAGCCCATCAAGAAAACTCATTCCAAACAGAGCCAGTCACAATGCCTCAGTATAGGCCCACTGTCATCCTATTTGCGTAGAAAGATGGTTTAATATTTCCGTTTCAGCACTTGCACTCAAGACTACCAACATGAGCTTTTCAAGTGGAAAGAGTGAGTCACCTAAACATTTGCCCTTTCGCGACCTTTACTTACTCTACTAAGTTGTTTATCTTTTCAAACTAATTTGTAGAAGCTCTTCACAAAGCTCCTTAAAGATATTAGACTTTGCTTCTGAATTATAAATACATTTCCACAGTTTACCTTTTGTTTTATGGTTACTTTTTTCCCCAAACAGAGGTCATAAATTTTAGTATAATCAAATGTGACATATTTTTCTTTTATGACCTCTAAGTTGCTATCATGGGAAGAAAAGCTTTTTCCAACTCAAGATCATTAAATTACCCTCCTGAGCTTTATCCTATCCCCTCTGTGGCTTTAGTTTCACATTTAAGTCCGTTAACCCAATTGTAGCTAATGTCTGTGCATTATGCAAAGCGAACACATTTCCAATAAAACATCTTTTTTGAAAATATAACACTTAGCTTCTTAATTCATGTAGCTAACAGTGCAGATTTTTACACTATTTTTACACTAACAGGATTTTTACACTATTTCTAGGTGAAATAAATGTAATACATTTTTCATGTTATTTTAAGTTATCAAACATTCATATCTGTTAAGCAAACATTTTGGTGTTGTGATGAGGAAGAAAAGGGAACGAACATGATTATATTATATGATAACATTTATATATATTATATATTATATTATATATTATATATTATTTATATTATATAACATTTAGGGGTTAATATTATTTATTTTCCAAATGCTAAGTAGCCCATTTAATATTTTGGATAACAGTTATTATTCTCATCATGTGGTATCTAAGTAGAGAAAATGAGGTAAAATGGTAATATAAATGAACATTCCTGGGTAAGATGTGGGCTAGAAAATATAATATCCTTCTTTTGTTTTTTTTTTCTAATTCTGCTTTCTGAATCTCTAGACTGGAACTTAGTAAAGAGATGACACGATACTCCACTAGAGTTCTAGGGAGCTGGAAAATTTTACATTCCTAGGTATAGCTCCTCTAGATGCTACACTCATCTACAATGATTAATGACATAGATATAAACTGCTTTGTGAAATAAAATCAGAAATAACACCAATTCTGTTCATTCATTGCAAGTATAGCCCAATGGAAATAGTTGTTAATGTTATGTTCACAATTTTCCTATTATTACCATATCAATACAAAAAACTTACAACATGGGAGCCATCACCATGTACATTATCACACTTCATTTTCATAATCACCCTATGAGAGGAAAGCATCACAAGCATTATTTCCCCTATTATTACAAGGTGACAGAAATTGCACTACTTACCTAGATCCCAAGGCAGGAAAATGAATGAATGAATGAGCAGGGGCTACAACTCAGCTCTTGGCATTCCTATTTGTTTTTCCCACCATGCTGTACTCCTTTAAAAGAGAAAAGGAAAGAAAAGAAAAACCCATCTTTAATTTTAAAATGCAATGAAAGTATAATAAAATAGAACTTTAAAATAATTTAGTTTATTAACATCTGCTTTTTTGTAAAATGAGATCTTGTGATCTCTGACCTAGAGCTATTTGAGAAGTTAATAGGATAAGTAGCTGTCCTTGAAGATTGAAAAAATAATAGGTAGACCAGAAAGTCTACTAGATTCCATTCAAAGGCAATAATTAATATCCACAAAGACTTTCCAACCACTTTCATATCTTCTTGGAAAAAGTTCAATTTCTCAAACATTGACTATACCTACTCTGTGCAAGGCATTCTGAGGGATACTAAGGAAATACAGTGGTAAGTGAGATGCCTGTGAAAAACAATATTTACTGTGGCTACCTCAGAGTGTGGAATTATGGGAATTATATACTTATTATTATTATTATTATTATTATTGTGTATCTTTATTTCCAAATTTTTATGTAGTTAGCATGCATTTGTTTGGAACAACAAATAAATATTTAAGAATGTATGGAGAAGGATATAGCACAATGTTGTCTTATTTTCTACTAGAATAGGCCTCCCATGTTAAATTCCTGTGAAAATTCTATGCTCCTATGCTGAAGAGAAGGGAAGTCCACACTGACTGAGCAATTACTATGTTTTGGCATTTTCTTAGATGTTAGAAATATCAATCTTTTACTTTTCATTACAACCTCTCAAGAAAATATTATTATCCTAATTTTATAAATTTGAAAACTGACCCTTAAATTGAGGCTATATGACTGTTGGTCACATAACAAGATTTTATACCCTAAGTACAGTTTTCTTTTCACATGGCCATGATACCCTTCTTTTGAATCCTGCAGACAATAGGCTTGTCCTTTGCTGAAAGTACCAGTCTGATTTGTAACTAAAATAGAAAATCATGTGAAGTCCCAAATAGCTCCACGTTTATTTTTATTTGTAGCTGCCTAATATACCAAGTCTCAATTCCTATTGAATTATCCCTCGTCCCAAATAAACTACTGCATTAAATTCATTACATCTACACAGTTGGTTTGCTTATTGACAAGTTTTTCCACTGGATAAAATGGAAGAAATTGTCAATTACTTATTTTAAACTAATGTACTTTAAACAATTGGCCTGGCATTCCATAATTACTGAGTATGTTTTCAATACCACCCTGAAATATTAAATTGTATATTCCAGATCAGAAACAAAACATGGAATAGACAGAAGTGATTCAAGTTGAACCTAGAGAATTTCACTCGATGAAAGGGTAATTGTACAATTATAAATTAGCAAAAAGAGTGTTGTTGTTTTTGCTATTTTTTAAAGTCAGCATTTAGTCAGGAAAGTTCAGATCAAATTAATATTAATAATCAAAACGCTAAAGATTCAAATACATACAGAAAGACTAATATTTACAGAAAAAATAAAGTGAGTAGACATTTATTAGAAATAAAACGACTTCTAGACATCAGGAAATTTCTTTTTTTTCTTAAAAAAAGGTTTAGTGAGGAATTAAGAAAAAGAGGGACTTCTGGGGTATCAGTGAAGTTCAGTTTCTTGATCTCAGTATTGGTGACATGATAACACTCAGTTTGTGTATTTCCTGTTTGTATAGTATAGTTCAATAATCATTTTTAAGAAATTAGTTCTAACTGTGAGGACTAAAAACCTGAGTGATTTTTAAATGATGATTTTTGCATCTTTGCACTATGGATTTAAAAAAATGGCATGAGAAGAGTTTAGGTATGATGGATATCTATTCTTTTGCAAAAGAAAAAGACCAGAAAAAACCAAATTGAAACCACTTCACTAAAGAACAAAAGAAGACAAATTGCTCTTAGTCCTCATATTCTGTAAGTGTCTGACCTAGGATAAGGAGTGATCTATAATCCCCATACAAGATAGGCCCCAGTTAACTCTCCTTTCTTTTGCAAACACATGCACTCCAAACCATAGAAACCATTTTTGAAATTAAGTTTTTGTCCTATGAAGAGTCACTATTGAGCAGGACTCATACACTTACGTTTCTAAGGGTTAACGATAGGATAATTTTCATTAGCATCATAGCTGACAAGCCAAAAATGGGTTGTAAGATTCTTGCTGATCCATAAAATCCTTATATTTAAAGTTGACTGTTTTAATCCCCATTTCTATTTAATGCCTATTAGAAATAATTTAAAAATCACACACTTAACTTCAAGAGAAGCTACTAGTTCTCAAACTTTAGAATTCATAAAGGTCGTCTGAGATATTTGTTGAAAACATACTTTAAAACTCTATGTCAGACACTCTGATTCAGTAGATTTATAGGGACAGCCCCAGGAGTCTATGCTTTCCACTAGCATGCTACGTAATTCTGAAACAGATCATCTGCATACCACACCTTGAGAAACACTGGCACTATTAGAACATCAAATATTGACAAGTTCCAGACAAACTCTGCATGGGATTCCAAGAGATCACAATCCAAGCAGTGTACATGGACTTAAATAGACAGATGGTTTTTACCCTGGAAGTCTAGCTATCAATGAATTAACACCATGCTGGAAGAAAGCAAGGGGAAAAGGCATAACAGGACAGGTGACTTCACCATGTTTCTCTTACTAAGTGAGTTGTTACAAGATGTACCCTGGCTGAAGTTTTATGCACTTGTAAACTTTGTTTCAGTACTCTCACAAACCTTCATCTTTGTGAGACACAATGGCTAATGTTAAGAGGAAGGGTACAATTCAGTAAACCTTTATGACACCCTGATCCACAGTTGGCCTAACAAAGACTTTGGCTAATTAGTAGGCAAACCTTCCATTCTGAGACAAGCCCCATCCATGGAAGTTGTGACTCAACCCGTCACAACAAATATACAAATGTCACATCTGGACTGTCATGGGCTATCTATCAGTCACGGGGTGACTACTAGTTATTCTAAAATCCAGAACCTGATCATGCCAGAAGAAGCAGCTACTTTGTTTACCCTCTTTCTTAGGTAATCTTTCTCTGCATTATCATTTTGATCATTAATGTGCTTGGGTTGACAGGAGCCAAAGAAAATTCAAATGCAACCCAGAAACAACAAAAATATGTCATCCTGGAATAGACATGTGATCTGCTTAACCTAGGTACCTGCTTCTCATGATGACTAATGCCAGATGTTTCAGGGAAAGATACAAGCCTCTATTACACATCTGCTTTATGCAATTATGCAATGATGCCTCATAAGGGAGTTCTTTTTTTCTGACCCTGGTTTAGCCATCAGCTGTAGCCTGATATTTCAAGATATCAACCCTTGAACTCATTACTCCTTCATCCTTTACTGCATTCTCTATAAAACTAGCAAACAAACAAACAGGAAGAAAGAAAGAATATTTATCTAATATGTTCCCTTATCAACTCCGGACCAAACCAATTATACTTGTAGAAACCTTTACTGGTTTCCATTAAGAAGATGGCTGGATATTTGATATAAGGGGATATTTGTTGGTTACAGTAGGTAAATGAGAACTAGCTCACATTTACAAATAGTTTGGACACAAAAATTACTATACTGGTAATGCTGAAAGTTGATATTAGGAAAGCCTTCTAGAGTCTGTATAGCTAACTGAACATAATTCAGGTGAAAATACAAGTAAGGACAAAAATTATAATTACAAGTATCATAAACACTATCAATTTCTCATATATTATATACTCCTGAAAAAAATTCAGTAAGCAAGAAGCATAACTATGTTTATTCATTTGTTCAACAGATTTATAGAGTAGCTTCTCTGTGCCATTCAATGTATTAAGTACTAGGTAAATAGTCACAGGTTTTACCCTTATGTAGTCCAGTAGGGGAAGTTGACAATTGTTAGGAAATCAATAGATAATATAATGACAAATTGAGATACATATTCTGAAAGAAACCAGAATGGTTATGATAGAGAAAAACTAGAAGAAACTACTTGGAGTTCTTGGGTACATTTTCTTCAAGAGGTTACATTTAAATTGATACAAAAGTTCAAGAAAACTAAGATCATACCAAGAGCAGGAGGGGAGTGTTCTGGGTAAAGGAAATAAGAAGGCAAGTCTCGTGGGTACATTTTAGGAACTTAAAGGAAGTCAGTGTGCCTGACAATAGGTAGGAATCAGATCTTGGAGGACATTGTAGATTATAGTAAAGAGTTTGGGCTTTATGACAGGTGAGATGGTAAGCCATTAAAGGACTTAACATGGAGAAATGGTATGAACATACATTTTTAAAAGATCACACTGAATGCAAAAAGGAGAATGTAATGGAGGAGACAAAGAGAGTGTGGGGATGTCTGTCAGAACAGCGATTTTCTAACTTTCACGTGCACAGAAATATCTGGGGATCTTGTTAAAATGCATATTTGAATTCTCCAAGTCCAGGATGGGGCCTGGAATTCTGCATTTCTGCCAAGCTCCCAGGGGATGCAGATACTATTGGTTCACGGACCGTGCTCTCAATAGGAAAGTATAAGAATCCTTTTACAGTAGTATTTCAAGATGGTGGCTTGAACTAGGATGGAAAATATAGTGATAGAGGAAATTTGACAGATTTGAGATATATTTGGGAGTTACAGCTAACAGATTATCCATAGTATGCCCCTTAATATTACAATAGTGGGGTATATGAAGATCTCTGAAACCAATATTTCTGAAAGTCAAGGGCATCCTGAAGTTTGTGTCTCAACTCTGTGTATGAATGGAGACAATAGCTGGGGAATTAAGGCAGAGTAGAAACTTTTAATGAGTAGACCAGAATTCAGCTTGGGGAATGGGGAGAAGGTTGAAGGTGGTGGTGGGTGAAATAGAGATGTTGCCTGTTTGCCTGACAGCCAGGGAGTTATGAATAGTGTGTCAGTGAGAGTAGAAGACTATACAGGTGCACAGGAAAGAACCTTAAAGATCAAAGTCAGAAATTTCAAGTCTTAGTTCTGCTACATTTTAGCTGTGCCTCCAGAAAAAAAAAATCACTAGTCTCCTTTATCTATTTTCTCACTTAATAAAATATGATATAATGAGATCATGCACATGGACACATTTAGCATGATATCTATCATAAGAAAGTATCAACAAATGTCAATTGAATTACACCTATAAGTCTTAATGGGGGACCATTGTTTGCTTCTTCTGAAGATGTAAAAAGAAAATCATTGATGTAGCTATAGGAGGGAGTGATTTCATATTATGGGGTATGTCTCCGTATGCAACCCACATTTCTGCTCTACTAAAGATGTTTACTGACAATGAATTTGGAAAGCCTTTTCTTACTTAGAGACAAGAAATATATCCTTTAAATTCAAAATGGTGTACACTTCTGCAAATACTAAAAAGGTAATTTCCAATTAAAAACGTTAGGTTGGATTTCTGGTAAAGGTGGTGGAGTAAGTAAATGATGTACTTGCCTACTGTCATGACCAGCTCAAAATTACAACTAAACTACAGAAAACCCATAATTGAGAATCACCTGAAGTCTAGCTGAAGAGAAGTCCTACAACTACAAATATGAAAAAGAAGCCATGTTGAGACTGGTAGCAGGGGTGGAGATGTGGATAAGGCTGGTCCCACACCCACATGAGGCAGCTGCAAACTGGGAAGGATATCTCAGCCATGGTGGTCCTCCCAGAGTAGGGAGGGGTCCCAGCCCCACACCAGGCACTCCAGCCCATGGTTCCAGTATTGGGAAAATAAGTCCCCACAACTTCTGGCTGTGAAAACTAGCAGAGATTGTAGCTGAGTGAGATGAAGGCAGCTAGAGTCACAGTTTTTCCTCTTAAAGAACCTGCACACAGACTTGCTCACTGGTGGACTCACTTGGTCTGAGCTCCAACACTGGAGTAGCAGCTTGAAAGGTGTCAGGAACATATGGGGAGACATTGAATTGTCTGGCTTTAGGATAAAGGATGGAGGGGCAACTTTCTCTCAGATGGAGGAGCTGGCAAAAACCATTGTTTCTTTGTTGAGCCATCACCCCTCCTGGTGTGCCATATCTGAGTTTCTATCAACCTGGCTAACATTTTTTGTCCACCACAGTGATTCCCTGAGACCCAACTTGTGGGCCTACCCATGCCACTTCCAGTGACTTTCCCATACAAACGGCCTGTCTTGGCTCATGCTGTGGATTTTCTTAAAATCTCTCAAAGATTCACAAACCACAAACAAGCAGCATCAGACTCTGATGTGCTCCATACCTCTTGCTGAAGAGCCTCAAGACCAGCATTGGTGGCAGCTATCCTCAATTTGTGGCTTGGACTCTCCTAGGCACTTTCTATCATACCATGGGTGGCAGCCATCTGCAGATTGCTTTGTGGCTTATTCCAGATGACCCTGAGCAGGGCAAGGCTACAGCTGAATTTGGCCTGTGGTAGGGCCCCTTCCAGGATGACACACCCAAAGGGCAGACTGGTTAGGCACCAAAGCCCTGCTAAAGTGAATCCTACTCTATATAATCAGCCCCTGCACCACAACTCCTCCACTTTAGTCACAGCCAGTCCTCACAACCAATCAGCCCAAGGGTCAGTGCCTCCCGTTGATGTGGCAACTGTGCAAATAGGAATCAAGGCTCAACATACAATAGGAGAGTAACACAACTTCCACAAGTGACACACCTGCAGCAGCTAGCTCAGGTGACCAGGGAGACTGTGCCACTGGGCTCAGGACACTTACTACATAAAGCCACCCTACTAAGACTGGGAGATACAGCAGTTCTATCTAATACCTAGATACAAAAACAGGGAGGAAGCCAAAATGGGGAGATAAAAAACATGTCCCAAATGAAAGAAGAGAACAAAACTCCAGGAAAAGAACTGAACATAATGAAGACAAGCAATCTACCAGATGCAGAGTTCAAAACACTGGTTATAAGGATTCTCAATGATCTCAGTAAGAACTTCAACAAAGAAATAGAAAACATAAAAATGGAGATTGAAAACATAAAAAATATCCAGCCTGAAATGAAGAATACAGTAACTGAAATAAAGAATACATTAGAGGGAATCAGTAGATTAGATGAAGAAAAAGATTGAATCAGTGATTTAGAAGATAAGGTAGAAAACACCCAATCAGAACAGGAAAACAAAACAAAACAAAAAAAGTTAGTATAGTTTATGGGCCCTCTGGGACTTCAAGTGTACCAACATTTGCATCACAGGGGTACCAGAAGGAGAAGAGGGACAGCAAGGAATTGAAAACCTATTTGAAGAAATAATGATGGAAAATTTCCCTAATCTGGTGAAGGAAATAGACATCCAAGCCCAGGAAACACAGAGATTCCCAAATGAGATGAACTCAAAGAACCCAACACCAAAACACATCATAATTAAAATGCCAAAGGTTAAAGACAAAGAAAGAATCTTAAAAATAGCAAGAGAAAAGTAGGTAGTTACTTATAAGGAAGCTCCCATAATACTGTCAGCTGATTTCTCAACAGAAATTTTGCAGGCCAGAAGGTATTGGCACAACATATTCAAAGTGATGAAAAGCAAGGACCTACATTGAAGATTACCTTACCCAGAAAAACTATCATTTAGAATTGAAGGACAGATAAAAAGTGTCTCAGACAAGAAAAAGCTAGTGGAGTTCCGGAGTTCATCACCACCAAACCAGTATTATAAGGAATGTTAAAGGGACTGCTTTAAGATGAAAAAAAAACAAAGATAAAAAATATGAATAATAAAATGGCAATAACTACATAGCCATCAACAATTACTTTCAATGTAAATGGATTAAATGCTCCAATCAAAAGACCTAGAGTGGCTGAATAGATAAGAAAACAAGACCCTTATATATGCTGCCTATAAGAGACTCACTTCAGATTGAAAGGCATGGGAAAAAGATATTTCATGAAAATGGAAACAAACAAACAACAGGCTGGGGTAACAATACTTATACCAGAAAAATAGAGTTTACAACAAAGGCTATAACAAGAGACAAAGAAGGACCCAAAAATCTCATTTTTGGGTATTTATCCAAAGAAACCCAAAATGCTGCTTTGAAGGGACAGGTATATCTACATGTTAATTACAGTATCATTCAGAACGGTCAACATGTTGATGCAACCTGGGTGTCCATCAATGGATGAATGGATAAATGCAATATATCCATTCCGTGCACATATATGCAATGGAATATCCCTCAGCTATAATAAAGAATGCAATCTTGCCATTTGCAATATATCCATTTCATGCACATATATGCAATGGAATATCACTCAGCTATAATAAAGAATGCAATCTTGCCATTTGCAACAACATGGATAGACCTAGAGGGTATCGGGCAGAGTGGACTAAGTCAGACAGAGCAAGACAAACACCATATGATTTCATTTATATGTGGAGCCTAAAGAAAAAAACTAAATGAATAAACAAAACAGAAATAAACTCAGATACAGAAAACATTTTGATGGTTTTCAGGTAGGAGGGCAGTTTGGGGGGATGGGTGGAAAAGGGGCGGGGCTGAAGAAGTACACACTCGTAGTTACAAAATAGTCCTGGGGATGTAAAGTATAGCATAAGGAGTGTAGTCAATAATATTGTAGTAACTATGTATGGTGTCAGATGGGTACTAGATTTATCGGATGTATGTATATTGTATGTATACTGTAATTTAAAAATCAAAAAATTATTTTAAAAAGCAGTATTAGATTAATACAGAACTTAAAGAGCTTATCTAGGTCCTTAGCCATACTTGTAATGATCCCTAAAAGGTGGCAGACTCTTATGTTATCGAAACTCTTAGGAAAAGAAGTTTGGCAAAACTAAGGTAGGCTTTTTCAGGTCTCACCACAATGGTCATCAAGACTTTTTCTTGATGATTTGATATCAGTCTTCTACTGTTTGTTTGTTAAATTATTTGCACTAAGAAAGAGGCTTCCTGGCTTTATTTTTCCTGGTTCACTTTAAAGTCATTCCTCTTTCCCACACTCTCAGAAGGACTGGAAAATAGCTGGTCATACTTTATAACTCAGGTCTGGTGTGAAGTTAGGCTGACTTCAATTAAGCCTCTTTTGTAATTAACAGCAAGTATTTGCATACAAGAAGAGTTCCAGATGTCCTCCAGACCTCTGAGTGTCTGCGTGGGGAGAACATGACCCCTGAGTGTCTGCATGGGGAGTACTCTGCATCATTAATTCATGGTGATTATAGTCTTCCCAGTGGTGACACAAAGGCATACTCAGCCTTTCAAAATTATAAATTCAAAACAATGAGCTTCTTTACTCTATAATCTTAAATGTCATGGGATTTATAACCTCCTCAGGATAGGGAAACATTTACAGAGTTTATCTTGTATAGCCCGGAGTTTCTATACTTGTTGAACCCTATGCCTGAAATAAACAACCAGGGATCTTCAAAATCCGCTGTATCTATCCCAGGCAAGGCAGATGTAGTCTCCCCCTTTCTCCCTGCTTCTCCATCTCTCTCCCTCTCTCTCCCCACTAGGCTAATTCTCAAATCCCCAAAGAAGCTCTTTAAAATTTCCCTTGGCAATCCAGGCTGGTAGAAAAAAAATGTAATAATTTTGGTCATTACCTTTTGCATACTCTGTTAGGCAACATTTAGGATCATGCCCAGAATGTAACATGCAACTCTAGCCCTCTATAAGAATGTCTCACACCATTTCTGAGTAAGCCAATTCCTCAATTGCACAGAAGCTCTCAAACTCAAAAGAAATGTCCAGGTATTTCCCACCCCTGAAAAACTATCACTGTCCTCTTCCACTCACAGCCAGGACACACCACCAGGGAACTGAATATTCCACCCACACAAATTATTCAAAACCTACAAACCAGTCCTTCCCTCCACTTGGTCTCATGATAAATAATGTCAAGTATTTGGGCTTCAGAGATGAAAAATCTTTCAAAGGACTTAACAGTTAGGCACTTATCTCTCATCTATACATCTGTAATGATCTTGATCAGAATCTTCCTTCTAGTTCAACCCACTTCAACCCATTCTACCACTGACTCTAAAGAGAGATATCCAAGGTATAAATTTGATCATGGCCCTCAGGCAATGGGAAAGCTTGAATTTAATACATCAGACCCATTGGTATTGTCTGAATCCTTCACTGACCTATAAAACCTTTAAGGCAGAGAACAAACCATATTCATCCCATCAATCCTGCAAACTAATATTAGGTTGGTGCAAAAGTAATTGTGGTTTTTGCAATATTTGTAACCTTTTAAACCGCAATGATTTTTGCACCAACCTAATACCACGCATAGCATTTAATGATATCCATAAATGCTTGTTGAATTAGTATTAGTTTTTCAAAATCACAGACTCCAAAAATGGAGATAAAGAAAAAAATGGCAAAAACATATTAAACGACAAAGATGCCCAACTATACATCTTGTTCTGCAGAGTAGTTAGAGTAATATCTGCAATAAGTACTTTAGATCACAACCTCCTATTGCATTCAGAGCTTCTGCGATCACCATCACATCCCAAGTGATATACAGGGAAATCATATTTCACATTAACACATTATTATTGAAACAAAGCAAATCTGTGCTCTAGGTTTTAAATAGAATGGAACGGAAACAATGTTTTTGGAACACAGTTTCATCAAAATGGATTTGAGTACATGTTGTTCAGTAATGATATCTCAATACCCACATCTGCCTCCTTGTGCCCTCAACACACACATGCATATGAACATACACAAGGTTTCGATACTGCAAATCTTACTGATATATGGGGGGTAAAGCTTACTCACCCTTCACTGCCATTCCTCCTCAGCTCCCCTTAACTGCATTATAATCATAGTCATTACTGCCATAATAATAGTAATAATACTTTGTGCTTCTACAGCACTTCTCAGATGATCTCAAAGCATGACTGCATCATGACTGTAAAAATTAAGAACGTTCACCTCCTCTGGACATGGTGTTTATAATAAGGGCGGTAGCTCACAGACTTGCCTGACACCCACAACTCAAAATTATGAGGAGACTTGCACAGATTTGTTTCTTTTATTTAGCTAGAAAAGGATGATTTTATGGACACAGGTCAAAACAAGTTCCAGAGGGTCCCATCAAAGAAGAAAGATCTACTTCTTATCCAACACTCATTGACCTTATCAAATACTGACAAAGAGGAAGAAAAAATTTTAATGATTCCATAGTTTAAAACTGCAAAGTGCCTTTCACATCATGACAACAAATTAACCGGCTGCCCCATCTAGTCTTGGTCTCCAGTGTCAAGCTAAACTTTCTGTATGTCCCAACCTTCCAGAATAAATTCAATGTCTATCAAGTGCCAATGAAGTGCCAGGATAAGGCAAAGCACTGGGAATAAAAATATGTAGAGATGGTTTCTCTGCCCTTAAGGAGCTCATATTCTTTATAGGTTAGAGATCATGAGAGGGGACAGATAATTGGTCTTGCTTTCACATGGTGACTGACCAAAGAAGTTTAGTCTCTACATAGCAATAGAAAGATGAATTTCAAACACAAAGCATTCAGATTGCTCACCTGCTCAAAACCCTTTGATAGTTTCTCATCACATTTAGAATGATACCTAACTTCGAACCATGATCTACATGGGGGTCCGTGGTTTTCTTGCTGTCTATCCCTCCAGTCTCATTCTCTTCCCTATGATCTTTCTATTTAAGGCACACTGACTTCCTTTCTTCTTATCTAAGAACCTAAGCTTGAGCCCATCTCAAGTCTTCTGCACTCGCTGCTCCATCTTCTTATGACACTCTCCTCCATACCATCATATGACTTGCTATCGCATTTCATTCAGCTTTTTTCTCCAATGTCAACTTCTCAAAGAAGACCCCCTTAACCACTTCCTCTAAAATAGCCACCCTAGCCTGTGACAGTTCATTTGCATTTTTTTTAGCCTACTTTATACTTCTTCACCATACTTATCTCTATCTGACATTATAATAAATGTTTATCTGGTTGGTTGATCGTCGTTGGCGTTCACCTTCAGGATATAAGCATCATATAGGCAGTGATATTGTTGTGTTCGTCATTACAACCCAAACACCTAGAATAATAGTTGACATATAGTGTCTAGCCAATAAATATTTTTTGATACATGGTGGAGAGGTTCTCTACACCCACACTCCACACAATAATGCAATAGCATCACCTATTTGCTTCCAATGCTCCAGGGATTCTTTAAGGTTTTTAAATTGGGAAAGAGAAGGGAATGGGTTTTTACCTGTTAAGCTCAGACACACCAATGTTGGCCACAAGTAATATCCATGTGCCTTGCAGGAATCCTCTACTGCCCATAATCCCAGGTTTCTCTCTCCTTTACATATAGGCACTATAATTACGATTTTATGACTGGAGACTGGCTGGCTGTCCAGTCATCAGGAAGCATCCTTCTTGATGAATGTTGCCCCATGGACATAGATAAGCCCAATAATTGTGCCTCTTTGTCTATGACGACTCCTTCTATTTCTCGTAAGTAGGCTTAAACTTGATTCATTTGCATATCCCAAGAAATTTTCCCCATGGGAGCAATGACAGGAACTGGATTGTTTTCATAGAGTTTTATGTCTATCTTTCTAGCCTCCAGGGGTCAAATTTTTGTGTCTTGCTTCCTTATGGGGTATTTCAAACTATCAAAACAAGTTGTGCAACCAAAGAGCTACTTGGTTGAATTCACCAATAGACTGGACACCTATTTATAAGCACACACAATTTTTTTTCCTTGTGCAAAATGTTAATGGACAAAATGTAAGGGCACAAAAGCTCAAAATGAATACACAAATTGTGAGATATGCTTTTGAAATTTTGATAGATTCATATAAGTCTTGGAACTTAGTGTAAATGTCTCATTCATAATTGTCCTTAATTCCGTACGAGGTGTGATCAAAAGGTACGTGAATGCTTAAATAACAAAAAATTATTACAGTAAGACACATTGCTATAATCCCCCTCAAAACACTCCCCCCTTTTCAAATACACGTATCTCATCATTTTTGCCACTTTCTGAAGCAGTTCTGGAAGTCCTCTTTCATGAGTGTCTTTACTTCATCCTCCATCATGACAGCGCTCCTTGTCACATACTTCTGATAGGCAATTAAATAAATAAACATGTCAAATAAAACCATGGTGGTGTGTCCTCATCCACCTTATTGGTGGGGTCTTGCACAATGCAACATCTGGCTCTTTCCCAAAGTCAAAATGACCATGAAAGGGAAACGTTTTGAAACAATTCAGGACATTCAGGCAGCCACAACAGCGCAACTAAAGACACTTGTGAAAGAGGACTTCCAGAACTGCTTCAGAAAGTGACAAGAATGATGAGATATGTGTGTTCAAAGTGAGGGGATTAATGGCAATGCATTTTTTACTGTAATATATTTTTTTAAATTGAAACATACACCGTATTTTTTGATCATAGCTCATATGAAGCTGCCTCTCTCACAAAGATTAGTTCCAACTTCCCACCCCAATGCCTAATAAGAATATTTGTTGCCATTGCCAGCAAGCACCACAAGTGCTCACTCTATGGCATGTGAGAAAACAGGCTGATGGCACAGTCTTTATACCTCTTTTCTGCTTTAACAATCATTTAACAGTGGACTCAGTCTCATCAGATGTTCATAACACTAATTCAGAAAATGTGGTTTCTAATCACACAGAACAAGCCTTGTTCTCTCAGCAGTATTTCATGCCGTCATCTGCCTTTCTAGAAAATGCGGTAAAACACTGGATGTTTTACCAAAATGTTTAGTAAACGACATTATGTTGGTTTTTTTTTAAAACTGGGTTGCGTAGAGCTAAAGAGAATATCAAAAACTGTTTTTCCATTTCTGAACCAAAAAACAAATCCAGAGCTATGTAGCCACACACCCATATGTTCATCCATCCATCTGCCCTTTCAAACATGCATTGAACATCTACTCTAGAGCAGACACTGCTGGAACTGGAACTACAAGCACTTACAAGATAGGACCTGGCCCTGACTCAATTATTTACATTAAACCAAAGTTTTTATCTTTAACAACAGCAATAATTTTTGGTTCCAAACATATGTAGTCTAGGTAATGTTACCCTTATCAATGTCACTTTCGTGACTTTCTACAAAACCTTTAACTAAATCCATACTATCTGTGATGGCCACGTCCTTCTATTTTCTTGATTGATTATTCATAGTTTGTAATTTACAAAGTACTTTTACATACAACATTGCATTTAATTCTCACAACCATCTGTGGGGTAGATGTCATAAACCTTATTTTATTGAAGCAGCAGCAGAACCTCACGGATGCTGTGTCACTTGCCTACATCATACATGGTCTTATGGGCAGAAATGACATTTCTGACTCCATAATCACTGCACTGTGGCTTCTAGCCGTCACTTCTAACATCTCCTTCTAGTCTTTGGTTTTACAATCAGTTAGCAAATATGTGTTGAGCATCAACTACGTGCAATGTATTTTGCTAAGTAGAATTCTACCCTTGCCAATTTGATCAATTTACTTAGTTCTGAAATTGATCAAATAATTTGTTCATCTGTGTGTTCCCTGCATCCAGAATGAGTCCCTTCTAAAATTTATAGCCAAATATTACAAGCTATCGAGTCTGACTTCTCAACTACATGCTCACCTCAGCTCCACAGGAAGAGTTTAAGCTTTTCTCCATAAAGAATAGCAATTTTTAAATTCTCTTCTTATTTTGAACACTAATTTTTAGCTCTATCCCCTTTCCCTCATGCCCCCACCTCGAGAGAAAAGCAAGTGGATGTGAGGAGAAAGCAACAAGCAATGTTGTATTTCTTGGGCGGTATTTGAGAAGCAGCTAGACGCAGGGGGGCCCATGACAAGTGCAGATGGAAGTCCATCCATACAGATGACCCAACCAAAGTCCAGGCAACACAGACAGTTCCGCAATGTCTGCCACTTTTTAACCAAAGCCATTGCCCTCATCGCCTTCGTCTCATATTTGCTTCTTGTTGAGTTACTTTAAACCCTCGTTCCAAAAGATGGCCCTTAAGATAGAAAAGATATAAAATTAAAAGCAGATGCTTCAATGTACTGGGGTCATGTCTGGGTCTGGAAATGGAAAGAGAGACAGCAGGTTTTTATATTCTCTTGCGCAAGTCCCAGGACATTCTTTAAAATGAAGAAGTCAAAAAATATAAATATTTCCATTAGTCAAGGGATACCAAACCATGGTTTGTCAAATCAGTGACTATGAGAACTTCTCTGAATGGAAATATTTACAAGAAGACTGAGGCAATCACTATTACCAAGCACTCTTATGAGACAATATGTACCCTTCTCTCTCATTTTTCCAAGCAGACATATTATGGCATGGAAAGATAAAGAAAACAAGACAAAAATGAAAGGGCACAGAAGCTGAGAGGAAAAGGGTAGGAAAGGTGAAAAGAAAGGAGAGAGAGTGGCTGGTATAAAAAGGAACAAGTTTTAAAATTAGACCGGCATTGATTTAAATTCTGACTTCTGTCATGTGTCTTGGCCCAACTTGTCTCATCCTGTAGAGGGCATGATTATATTTTCTCCACAGGATAAATGTGAAGATTAAATGAGATATTGAATGAAAAAGCCAACATGGTGTTTGACAGCAGCCTCTCAATAAAGAGTGGTGGTTGTGATTGTTGTTTATTTTAGAGTAAAAGACTAAAGAGAGAAAGAGGAGAGATGTTCTCACTGAACAAAATGTCATTCTCAAACCAGATTTATAAGATTTATTATTTAAAAAATTCTATCTGGACATTCCAGAATCTTTTAAATTAACTATTAATTGAATTATTCTGATAATTCTATAATGTATGGATAGAAATGTAAAGCTACCCAAAATAAAACCTGAAACTTTATTTTGAGTGCACTATGATTCTCAATCCTGGATGCTTATCAGATCACTTTTTTAAAAAAGAAAAAAAAAATCAAATCCCTAGATCTTACCTCAACAAATTTGTTTTCAGTTAAGTCTTGGGTAGGGCTCAAACATCTGTATTATTATTATTTTTTAAGTTCCATAGGTATTCTAATGCCCAAACAAGGTAGAGAATCACTGTTATAAAAAACTACATAAAGTTGAGCATTCTGGCCATGAAAGGCTGCATCCTACTACTATCCTGAACCAATGTGAGATCGCTATAGGAAAATAAATATACATTCAACATAGCAACTTTCTTAACCAAATTAAAACCTGCACTTGCAAAGTCTTTTATTTCCTGAGACTATTTACTCAAACTTCTTCTATGTTTATACCTATCTATAAAACCAAGATATGCTCTATAGGAAAGACTGTGGAAACACAACAAATCCTTCCTCTAGAATGTGCTCCAGGTTTTAAGCAATCCTTCATGGGTCTCTATAATGACATGTATAACATAGTAACTTCTGCTTCAAATGTGTGGAGAAACACACCCCTGAGAATGGGGTGATGCCTACAAGTAGCAGCATATCATGATCTCAGGAGTGATTGAGGTAATGTTATGCAATTTGACATTTTGCTTCAATTTGTTTAGCCACCTCTGTCTGTGCAAGCATTGATTGGTGCATGGAGAATGAGTTACTTCACGTCAGATTGGGTCCCCAGGGAACTAAAACAGTCAAATGAGTATTTCTTTGTGTGTCAAGGCGAAATGGTTAGTAACATACCAAGTTCCAAGAGAAGACCCTTCATTGTCCACCAGTGCTTCCGAAGTGTACTTTTCATTCAAGATTGCAGCTTTGATTGTTTAAAATACCATCTTTCTTGTTCCCAAAAGAAAATAGTTATAAAAACACAGAACTTTTGTTCTTATATCCCAGAGTTAACCATTTTGTAAAGCTTTGTTTGGAAAACCCAAAAGGGCTTATAACGCCTTTGTTTTCAAATATGCAACAACAACAAAAAAATTGTTCCAAATCAATTTTTAAATGAAATGCCAGAAACTTGGGAAAATGTACTCAGTGGGCCAAGAATACAAACAAAAAAAAAGTGGATGGTGATGAGAGTCTCCCTTCTCTTTCATCAGGTTTCACTTAGCTAGGGTCAGTCATGCAATTGCAGATAAACAAACAAAGGAACTACATTTAAACATGGTACATTCCTAACAGGACTTCTCAGCATAGGGGAGAGGCCATCTCAGTGCCTCCCTACCTCATGGAAGAACCAGCTGCTCCTCATCGCTTGGGAAGCGAGTTGTGAAGAACACCAGTGACTGATAATTAAAGAGAAGAAATTCCATTCAGATGTAATCATAAAGGGAACTAACAGAGACACAAAAGAAATGAAGAAATTAAAAAAAAAAAAGAATTTAAACCCACTAAACCCTTGAAGGCCTGACGTGACCCCAGAGTATAAGAAAAACAGATTGCCCTTAAAAGACTTATCCTTTTGAGAAGAAAGCCACATCAACTGAAATGAATTCTGAGGAAAGAAGGCCAGGTTGGTAAGAAAGGAACAGATAATCATTTTAAGAGCTTAACAACATAGATAAGCTGGTGAAAAGGGGAAGGAGCACTCTGCAATTTGCTCACTACTTACCTTCTTTAGGACACTGGGAGCTTTTTATAGGCATTTCTAACACTGGGTTTACCAGACAGTCTTAGTCTTATCGAATACATTTAAGATAAAATCACTCTGAGGTACCCTGAATATTTTGTTTCTTATAAACATTTAGATACAATGGAAGTTTTTATTTGATCACTTACTTTTATTCTCTCTCTTTCTATCTCTTTCTCTGTCTCTTTCTCTCCTTTGTCTCTCCCTTTGCATAAAGAGAATAGATCCAATGTCTTTTTTCACTATGTTCTCAGTATCTAAAGAGAACCGTGTCTCCTGAAAAAGATTAATCTTTCATTGAAATAGTCCTTCATAGATTTTTGAACCTGAAAGAAAATTACAGAAAACAGTCCAGCCCCCATGGGCATTGTGATTCGGACAGGGTGCCATACCAAATATTTGCATGGGCTCTGGGTTGAATTTGAGTTGAATTGGTGCAGTGTGGGTATACGGCAAAAGACTAGCCTGAAGTAAAAAAGCAGAGAAAAAATGATGTATCAAAGATATGTGCATCATTTGCTTGCCAAGTTACCAAAGCATTGGCCTCTTGTAGGGAGTAGAGACATCTGTGACCCTTTAACTTCAATTTTTGTATTCCCAGACCTAAGTCACTGTCCCTAAATTGATTTGCATCACTGGAGGGTAACTTTACACCATAAACAGTTCTATTGTTTGAATATTTAGGAACCTAAAACTATGCATTCAATATATGTTAAGGAAAGACTATTAAGACTTTTTTTTTTACCAGATTAATTCAGCTAAGTCTTGAGAACAGCATGTGCATAAACTTCACTCTTCAGAAGCAGCATGAAATAGTGTAAAGCACATGAATTGAAGAGCTACAGAGACCCTATTTTAGATTCTGCTCCACCACAGGCCATGTGACTATGGAAATAACAACTAATATTTGCTGAGAATTTAGTATTTGCCAGGCACTGTTCTGAGCACCTAAAATGTATCAAGCCATGCAGTCTACATAATAGCTCTATGAATTAGATGATATTATTATGTTATGATTATGACTAATGTTGAAACAAATACAGAGTGGTCCAGTGGCTAATTAGTGAAGAATCCAATATTTGGTGCTAGCTCTTTAGCCATGCTCTCAACCTCTATGCTATACCATTCCTCAGCATTATTTGATTTCTCTGTCTGAGCCCAGTTTTCTAATCTGAGAGAATGGAAGGATTGTGATGTAGACTAAATAATACATAAAATAGCCTTAACTTTTAAACCGTGTTACTGTTAAGGGGACTTCTAATACTAGTCATAATGAAGTAACGTAGACTAGATTTATCTTTCTATATTAAACAACAATATATCTGGAGGGAAAATGTGGAACAATGATATTCAAATATTTGACAACTGGCAACACAGGCCAGTGATCCTTGAGAGAACTAAAACAACGTTAGCTCTATAATTGCCCCAGATTACTTCCTGGAGAGTTTCCAGACTACAGTGCAGAAAAAGGAAACCCAAATAGAACCAGAAGTCTTTCTGAATTAAGGAACAGGGCTTGGAATTTAAGTCTGAATGAAGGAGACAGAGTTTGGAATTTGAGAAGATGAAAGCAAAAGAATTTGTGGGGTAGAGTACAGTAGAGGAGGAAGTTGCACAGACAAAGACCCCCAGAGATCTGAAGAGGGAGAGTCCTTGAGTTTTTGGCTGATTACTGATGTTCATGTGTGTGAGAGGAAACTATCCAAGGCCAGGGAAGGAAGAAGGCGAACAATTCCTGAAGCTCCCACAGGGCTAAGAATAGTTATGTTACAACCAGACTGAGTGAAAAGAACTCCAATTACATGGGGAATTAGGTAAAGTCCTCAGTATGGCATTGCCTTAGAAGTGGGACTAAATTAGTCTTAGGCTAAAGGCTGACTTTAGGCCTACCCTAATGAAACTTAAAAACAAGCCTCAGAAGGATCAGATAGATTCCAAGTAATTTAACTGCAACACAGAACAAAGCCAAACAGTATTTAAAATATAAAACACCATTCAGCACCCAAGTACATAAAATTCATAATGTTGGTATCCAGTCAAAAATGCAAATAAGTAGGAAACTATTTTTAGGAGAAAAATTAATTGGTAGAAATAGATCCAGATATAAAAAGATGACAGAAGTAGTTAAAGCACCTACTATAAATATGCTTAATATGTTCAAGAATGGGGTGGGGGAAAGATGAGCATGATGAGGAGAGAAACAGAACATGCAAAAAAGAACAAAATCAAACAATCTCTAACATGAAAAATTCATTGGATTGGATTGACAACATATTAGATAATGCCAAGGGGAAAAAATTATGTCAGTGAACTTGACATAGCAAAGGAAAATATTTTAAAAAGTAAAAAAAAAAACTAACATATGAAGAAACTTAAGGGACTTTGGGACTATATCAAGTGATAAAACATGCAAAAAGGGGAGAGGAGAAACGCTTGAAAAAAAATAGAAAGAATTTTCCAAATTTAATAAAAACTATAAACTCACAGATCCCAGAAGCTCAATACACCCCAAGAAAAACAGACATGAAGAAAATCAGTTCAATTCAAATCTATTAAAATGGCTAATGACCAGTAATAAAGAGAAACTTTTAAAAACATTCAGTGAAAAATATGTTACATATGAAAAACTGAGGTAATGATTACAGCAGACTTCCTTGGAGAAACTATGCATGTAAGAAGACGATGAAGTGATATCTTTAAAGTAGTGATACAAAAACACTTTCAACCAATTATTCTACACCCAGAAAAAAAATATATATATATCAAAAAGAAAGGTTAATTAAAAACTTTTTCAGAGAAAATGTTTTAAGATTTTATCACTAGAATTTCTTCAAGCAGAAGGAACATGATACAGATGGAAATTTGAATCTACACACAAAGACATGAAGACTATCAGAAGTGGCAATACGTCTATAAATATATATACTATACATAAAAAAATTGTTTTTAAAAAATCACTTTGGAAGATAATTCACTGTTTAAAATAAAATTAATAATAATGTAGTATAAACTTCATAATATATGTAGAAGTAAAATGTATGATGACAATAACACAGGACAAGGCGATGTAAGAATACCAAAGTATTCTTTAGGTTCTTAAATACCATGTTTCCCCCAAAATAAGACCGGGTCTTATATCGTATTTCCCCGAAAACAAGACAGGTATATACTAATTTTTGCTCCAAAAGACACAGTAGGGCTTATTGTCAGGGGATATCTCGTTTTTTCATGTACAACAATCTACATTTATTCAAATAGAGTCACGTCATCTTCTTCTGGAATATGGTCATAACGTACTAAATGCATCTGTCTGGCTGACAATCTTAACTGGGTCTTATTTTGGGGGTAGGTCTTATTTTCGGGGAAACACGGTTTATGTGTAGTGGTATAATATTATTTGAAGGCAGACCCTGGTAAATTCAAGATGCATGTTGTAAATCATAGAAACAACCACTTAAAAAAAGTGTAGCCAATAAGTCAATAGTAGAGATAAAATGGAATAATAGAACATTTAATTAATCCAATGAAAGTAGGAAAAAAAGAACAAAGACTATAAAATATAGAAATTGTTTTCTATAGTTACCTATAGAAAACAATAAAAGATGGTTGATAAATCCAATCATATCAATAATTATTTTAATTATAAATGGTCATAGTACTACCCTTGAGAAAAGGAGAAAAATACATTTTAACTGGCCAAAAACCAGTGCTTTCATAAGACAATTATAAGAATGACATAATTATAAAGTAAGTTTACTGAAGCATGGTGTTAACACTGATTTCCCTTTAAATCAAAGATAAACATGAAACATTATATTCACAGTCCTTCTCCCCTGAAGTAAGAACATACAAATAAAAAAACTATTACACAGAGATAAAGCTTGAGAGGATATACAAACTCTTAACAGTGACCAGGGAGAACTGTGGGGAGAGAAAGGTGAACCGGAGTGAAGCGAAGAGGGAGCTTGTTAAATGCAGATATCCAACCAAGCCTCATCGTGAGTGATAGAACCAGTAGATCTGGGATTATATCTAGAAGTATGCATCTCTAGCAGGCACCCACAAGTAATTAGGTTGGAGTAGTCCTTAAGTCACACTATGAAGACGTTAATGATGGGAATATAAGTTTATGGTCAGATTGCCTGGATTTGAATTTCATCTCCACCAATCACTAGCTTGGAACAAGTCACTTCATTTCAGTTCAGCTATTTGTATTAACTGAATCATTTCATTTAAAATATTTATCATGGTGCTTACCACATCATTATCCATTAATGTTAACCAATTTTGTTATACATATTTCTGAAAAATTTGGATTTTTATATAATGGTTTTATTTCATTACCTACTACCATGACAAGCCAAATTGGAAGATTAAGTCAAAAAGGAAAATCAATAATGTTGATTCTGTATTTATTTAAAATTTTGATATTGTGTTCACTATTAAATTGTTTGCATTAATTTTTATTTTTAATAATATTAAAAAATTGTGTGTGTGTGTGTGTGTGTCTAGTGCCTCACCCTCGTCCCAGGCCTATAACACTTGTATAACTAAAAGAGGTGGGGAAAAGGCATTTTCCTCTGATTATGCAGCCCGACTGATCAACTATTATGGAGATGCAGGTGTGCCTTCACCCTCTAAAAGAATGACAGACATTAGTATCCTGAGAGTGAAGTGCTTTTTCAGTCTTCAAGGCATTTCCTATACCTTCTTTCAAATACCCAGCTCTCCTAAAAGTATTAGATTGGTGCAAAAGTAATTACGATTTAAAAGGTTAAAAAAAAAAATTGCAAAAAACGCAATTACTTTTGCACCAACCTAATATTTCTAGAAAAAATTCAGTTCATTAAACAGTTATTTGCACAACTCTATAAAAATATTTCACCTGCAAAATGACCTCAAACAAGAATAGTAATATGGAAATACGCATGGGTGCTCAGTTTGTGTCAGGTATTGTTCTACACACTCCACATACTTCAATTGGTTTAACTTTCTCAGCAGTCCTACGAAATAGGTCTCACTTTTATCGATGAAAAAAACTGGGGTCCTTTAAGGTTACATGACTTTCCCAACACCACACAACTAGAAAGTGGCACAGTGAAGATTTAAAACCAGGCCTTTTGATCTGGGGCCTCACTCTTAATCACCACACTATACGGCCTTTCACCCCCAAATTTAGGAAGCAGAGATCCAGGAAACCACAGGATGTCAGAAGGCAGCAAACACATCTGGGACATCTCAACTCAAGGTTTTTATATTCCCATAGCTAAATTGCTGCCTCTATACTAATTAGGATCACAGGTGGGTAATCACATCAACAGCTGGTTCCACTGCCTAAATATTCAGGAATTAGGAATATTCAGGAATAAAAGAATACCCTTAGTGACTTATAGTTAAATTGGCTGTTCACTGGCAGAAAGAGACATGTGACTCACACACACAAACACACACACACACACAGACACACACACACACACACAGATCATTGGAGTGTTCATGGGGATTCATTCCACTTGTCAAGAGAGATTTGGGTAGAAAGCTAGAACACTTGGATCACGTCAGCACGTGCTCCTTTTTTCTCATTATGATATCATTGCAGTCATGAAGGCCCCTGACAGCATGTCAATTTGGAAAATAGTATCTCTGTTGAAAGCTTGATGAGTACATCTTATTTTTAATGCTAACTAATTCCTGCTTTGCAGATAATCCTCTCTGAGTGATGTTTACATAAGATACACAGAAATGACAGTATAAAAATAGTTACTATGAAATTCTCCACAGGCTATAAACAGTTTTAACTTTTGGCAAAAGGACTTTATTATTTATATACTCGGACAAATATAGGTCACATTCTCCACAGATTTTTAATGTTCCTCTGCAAATAACTGACATACAGAGTGTGTAAATATACCAACTGGACCCCTTCCTGTGTCTTAATTAAATTCTAGCCTTCTTGCTCAGAGTCTTGTGTATTTGGTTTATCTTAGGATCATTATTAATATATGCCAATAATATTGCAGTCAGATCTTGTCTTGCTGCCTTTTTTAAAAAACAAATACAGTTGGAGTGATTTATTTCCAATGATAGATAATGCCTCACTCCAAAATCTCAAGATTCTAATCCCCCACTGTTCAAAAGTCCATAAACTTCAAATATCATCAAACTCAAATGCTATAATCCTAGTAGAGAACGAGGTGGCAGATTCTGTAACTGAAGTAAGGAGCACACTGGTTTACATTAATACAGTTATTTCTCTGTCAAAGCCTCACAGCAAGAACAGAATCTCAGTTCAACATTCTTAAGCCAAATGAAGCATCATGTTTATAAATAAAGCCTTCAGTCCTTTTCCTCTCTTAGCAGTAAATTCTTTGCAACTCCTGGCATTTGCAGTACTAACATTTGTCTGATTTAGTTGCAGGACAAAGGCACTCTGTTATGGAAAAAGAAGCATTTCGGCATTCACCCATATCCCAAAACATTTCTAAAATGTAGGTGTCCTATGGGGTTTGTGGTAGGTGGAATAATGACTCCCAAATGTGTCCATGTCCTCATCCCTGGAACCTGCATATTACCTTACATGGCAAAGGGGACTTTGCAGATATGATTAAGGTTAAAGACCTCCACAGGATGAAATTACTGTAGATTATGAGGTGGGTCCAATCTAATCACATGGGTATTTAAAATAGGAGATGCTTTCTCGACTGGGTTTGGAGACAAAAAGAGAAATGTGAATACAGAAGAATAGCCAGAGAGAGGCAGTGCTACTGGCTTTGAAGATGGATGAAGGGGCCACAAACAACGGAACATGAATACTCTCTAGAAGCTGGAAAAGGCAAGAAAACAGATTGCCCCCCAGAGCTTCCAGAAAGGACCACAGTCCTGCCAACACCTTGATTTTGGCCCAGAGACACCTGTATCACAATCCCAACCTACAGAACTGTTAGATAATAAATTGGTGTGTTTTAAGCCACTGAGTTTGTGGTAATTTCTCTCAGCAGCAATAGGAAACTAATACAAAATGTTTTCAAGTTACTGGGCAACACAATGAACTTCCCAAGGAGCATCATTCCACCTTTACAACAGATATTTTTAGCATTTGTTCCTACCAAAGGAAATGCACCGTGATGGTTAATTTTATGTGTCAAATTGACTGGCCATGGGGTGCCCAGATTAAACATTATTTCTGGATGTGTCTGTGAGGGTGTTTCTGGATGAGATTATCATTTGAATCAGGACATTGGCTAAGCTGATGTGGGTGGGCAGCACCCCTATCCATTGAGGGCCTGAATAGAACAAAAGGTGGAGGAAGAAACAAGTTGCTCCTTTTACTTCCTGCTTGCCAGGTTCAGTTGGGACATCTCATCTTCTCCGGTTCTCAGACTGGGACTAGATCATTAGCCTCCCCAGTTCCCAGGCCTTCAGACTCAGAATGAACGACACCATGGGCCCTCCTTGTCTCCAGCTTGTAAATGGCACATTGTGGGACTTCTCAGCCTCCTTCATCTTGTGAGCAAGCCAATTCCTCATAGTAATAAATATATATTTATGTCTATATACATATATCTCACTGATCTGTTCCTCCGGAGAGCCCTAATATATAAACTTTCTTCTCTACACACAACCATGTATGCTATTAGTACATAAAGAGTTCATTACTCTTCTATTTTTCCAGGAAATACATTAAAGGAGTGTTCTTAGGTACTGAAACCTAAACCACTGACATGCAGACCTCAAGCTTCAACAATTTCTCCTATATCTCTAAGACATAAGATCCCTAGAATTTCCTATTTAGCAACTTCTTATTTCTCTGAAATCTTGGGTTCACCATCAGGTTATGAGGAAAAGAGGCGTGGAGGGGGAGGAGAGGTAAGTGGCCCAGCCCTGGCTCCTAGGTGATTTGCTTAGAGCACTGGAGGTTCATACATACCTAGCAGGTCAATTTATCACTTATTCATTCCTTAGGCAAATACTGATTGTGCATCTAGAATGTTTCAGGCACTGTGCTAGACGCAGAGTCTACATAGGTGAACATGACAGGCCATGCTTCCATCCCAGAAGCGGGAATTTACAAAGTTCTTACAGAATAATGAGAGCTTACAGGACAGTGAGACCTCTTCAGTTCATGAGCACCTGTTTGGGAGTTTTGCTGTCCAGTTATGACTTAGTAATTGTTGAGACTCGCTTCCCCATCTGAACTCATTCCTGACTAGCAAGCACAGAACCCCAAAGGCCCTACCACTTCATTCTGCTCTCAGCTCTGCCTCGTGCCCACGCTCAGCAATAACTTTAACCTTGTTGTTCTCGAATCTTAGTGTGCACAAGAGTTACCTGGAGTGCTTGTTTCGAGTATACGTTCCTGGACTCCCATCAAGGTAATACGATTGGATGGGTGCAACATGAGATCCATGAGTTAGAATTTATAAACAAATACTCCAGGTAAAATCTGCTGAAATGACTGCAGACTACACTTTGAAAAACACTCATTGAACTGCTATATTTTTCATATCCGTAAGGCTAAAAATGTCATTTTAAAAAAAATAATAATAATTTTTTATTTTTACTGAATTTTTGCAATTTTTATTCACAGTGAGGGAAAAAAATCACGCAAACAATAAGTCACCCAGCATTCTATTATACACTGTTAACATTTGGTATGTTTTCCTCCAATCTTCGGCCTGAGTGAATTAATAAATATTTGGAGTCATATATAAAGCTACGAGTCTTGCCAATTTTAAGGAAATATTATAAACAATTACCCATGTCATTAAATCCTTCAAAAATGGCACAGCTTTTCATTAGTCTTTTAGGCTGCTTAGTAAAGTTAATGAATTTTCTTTATGTAGGTTATATACATATCATGATAACCTTATTTTTAGATATTTTCAAGTTTTGTGACTATTAAGCATTTGTTTCTATTTATGTTGTCACATTTTTAAATACGAGCATGTAGAAAATCCACTAATTCTTATGAATTTAAGTTTTAAGGGAATACCACATTTCATTCTGTTGTTTGTTCTAATAGTTTTTAGTTGATTCTTTTTAGCATTCTATATGATCTGCAAATAATAACTGTTCCCTCATTTCTAATATTTATAATTCATTGATTTTTATCATATTATTACGTCTGTTTCAACTTTCAAACTAATACGAAATAATTTGTTATAATTGATCTAATTATTTTATTCCTGACTCTGACGTTATTCCAGTCTTTTACCACACAATATCACTTTTTTTATTTCAGACGATAATTTTACCTTAATAAAACAAATTGGGAAGATGTCCATTATGGTCTAAGGTCTGTTTCAGAGCATAGATTCATCTTTTCTTTGAAGTTTTAAATAAGCTTGCCTTTAATATTCTTTTAACATTGCATTTCTGATAATTTCTTTTTATTGCCATGCATATAAAAAATAGATTGACTAAGTATAAACTTCTTAAATCATATTTCCCCTCAGTATCTTAAGATTGTCTCCCAGCATTTAATATTGTGAAATAGAAATTATAAGTACCTTGTTTCTTCTGCCTAAATGTTTGCAGGAATTGTTTCAAAATTAAAATCTGTTGTAGGTTAAGTCTAGATGCTATTTCTTTTTCTTTTGCCTGAATTTGACTCATCTGAGGAAACTTTTTTCCTCTTTATAATTTATTCTTATTTATCTGTCCTTTTCTCCTGATACTTCTAGGTTGAATAGCCTGGAACTATTCTTCACAGTTTTTATATGTTTTCTCATAATTATTATTTATATTTGTTCCACGAGTTTTGCGATCATTTCTCAAACATAGTTGAAACTAGTCATAATAGTTTCATTCATGAATTTTCAAGATTGCTTTCCATGGTTGTTATGGAAGCTGTACATTAACTAGGGATATGACCTTGCTTCCTTAACTGAGGTGATTTTTCCTGTAAGATACCAACTTCAAATGGCTCCCTGCTTCTCTCAAGAGTCTGTTACCATCAAGCACAAGCTATAAATAGCATACAGTAGTAGCTCCAGGTACATACCTCAGAAATTTTACTGAGATTGAGATTTGAGTACCACTCCCTGTACCTGCTGATTACCTCACACTTCAACTATCCCAAGTCCACGTTATTCCAAAGGAAGGACCAACCAGCCTTTGGGTCTCCACGAGCATAGAAAAGCCTACTTGTCCAATTCCCTTTAATACTTGCTTGCTCAATCAGTCTCTCCTTCATCATATGCTATACAAAAAAAAATCTTTAATTTTTATGGCATTTAGACCTAATTTTCAGTTGTAATAGAAATTTTCTTATTATGACTCGTTGTCAAATGGGAATGTGAAATGGAATAAAGCAAACAAACAGACCATATCATCATATGAGACAAACACCATCATTCTTATAAAAATCTTAACACAAAGATGTAAAAGAGAGTAGAGAGGATAAAAACAAAGCATTCAGGGGTGGCCTGTTAGTTCAGTTGGTTGGAGGATGGTGCTGGTAGCACCAATGATCCCCAAATGGGCCATTGTGAGCTGTGCCCTCCTTAAAAAACAAAACAAAAAAACAACAAAGCATTCAAAAGCTGGTGGACAACAGCAAATGGTCTAACGTAAATATTATTGAAGTCCAAAAAGAAGAAAAAAAGAGAAAACAGATCATTAAACACCTTTAGAATTAATGGCTAACATTTTTTAAAAGTAATAAAGACAAGAAACTGCAGATCCAATAAACTGAGATAATTCCACACTGGATAAATATGAAAAGACACACCTAGACACATCGTGATGAAACTGATGAAAAGCAAAGATAAAGAAAAAAAATTCTGATAGCCAGAGACAAAAAAAATATACATACAGAGGAACAACGATAGAAATTCTAGGAGATACTTTGTGCGAAATTGTGTAAGCCCAAAGACATTAGATTTACATAATTAAAGGCCAAAGGAACAAAAACAATAACAAAACAAAAATCAAGCAAACAAACAGAAATGTACTGACCCTGAATTTTGTACTCAAAAAAATATTTTTCAATAATGAAGGGAAAATAGTCTTTTTCATATAAACCAAAGCTGAAATAACTAGTTGTCAGCAGATGAGTATTCAAAAAGTTGTTTAAAAAATATTTTTATTAAAAGAATTATGATACCCAGTCAGAAATTTGGATCTTACAAAGAAAAATTTAAAGGAACAGAAGTGTTTTTTTAAAAAGATGCTATATATGAAAGAAACATTGTTCTTATTTTAATTAACAGTAATTAATTGACTAAAATAAAAATAATGTCTTGGAGGATTTATAACATATAGAAGTAAAATGTATGAAAATAATACCAAAAGCTATGGGAGAAAGGAAATTAAAGTATATTGTGAAAAGTTTCTTACACTACATATGAAATGTGTAATGCAATTTCAGTGTAGCCTATTATAAGTTAAAGATATATATTTAAACCCTAGAGCAATCTTTAAAAAAAATTAAAAGAGATGTAACTAATAATACCACAGGGAGAAAAAAATGTAATCAAAAGAAAGTGAAAAAGAAGAAAAGGGGAACTAAGAACAGATGGGCAAACAGAAGAGAACTAGTGATATGGTAGATTCAATTCTAAGCATGTCAGTAATTACATTAAATATAGAGGTCTAAACACTCCAATAAAAGGAAAGATTGTTAGAATGGATTCTTTTTTAAAAGCAAGACACAACTATATTCAGTCTATAAAATCCACTTTGTCTATAAAGACATAAAGAAGTAAATAGTAAAAAAAAGTTAGGAAAATATATACCATGCAGACACTAGTGAAAAGCAAGGTAGAGTGGCTATAATAATAGAAATACTTCAGCCCAAAGAATATTATGAGACATAAATAGGGACATTTCATAATGAAATAACAACCATAAATGTAATTGTATCCAAAAGCAGAGTTTCAAAATATATAAAACAAAAAGAACTAAAAGAAAAAGGCAAATCCACAATTTTTATTAGATAGTTCCATGCTCTTTCCTTAGTAATTGATAAAACATGTAAACAGAAAATCAGTGAAGATGTAGAAAACCTGAACATTATCATCCAATTTTATTGGATTGATATTTATGGGATCTTCCATCTCAAAAAATAAAATATATTTATTTTTTAGTCAAGTGGAACATTCACTATGATAGACTGTACAGTATTCTGGGCCTTAAAATAAATCTTAAATTTAAATAATTAAAATCATACAAAATATAGTTTCTGATCATAATGTAATCAAACCATATCAATAACAAAGATATCTGAAAAAAGCCCAAATATTTAGAAATTATACAAAGTTGGTTCTTATTAGTCTCTCAAATTTATCCTTTTTCTCTTCAAATGTAAGTCTACTTTTGTGTTTCTCCTTCAGAGGACATCACCATCTTCCCATTTTCCAAGACATTGAACTTTTCTACCCTTTTGTTTTTATAACCACCCCCATCTTCTTTCCCAAACACTAACAAACCATTGACAAACCATGTGATTCTACCTCTGAAAAGTCTGTATTTCACGATCCCACCACACCCCCAGTTCAGGCCCCCCCCTTTTTTTTCACCTTAGCTTTATTTTCCTCTAATAAGATAGTTTAGCATTTCAGAGTTTTGAATCCTGCACTCTTACAAACTTCAGTTATTAGCATCAGAAACACAAAAACATTACCAGACCTCAAAACACAATAACAAATAAAGCAACACATGATACACAGTAAAAAATATAAAACCTAATAATGCTATCAGAAAATTAGACATGTTAACTCATATTAACACAATTATTGCTGAGCAATAATTTATACTGGTTTTTTTGGTTGTTTTTTCTTAGAAGAGCTGTATAAAGCATATAAAATATACTATAAATAAGGTTGTTTTTGGATTGAGCCTTGTTTACTAGTTGCTTACTAGTTGTTTATAAACAAGGCTGTTTTGGGTATATTTTATATGCTCTATACACAAGGAGAAAAACACAGTACGTGAGTTGGTGGTCACAATCGCTTGGAGTTTCAAGATGGATCCTCACAGGGAGTGGTTACCACAGATGGCAATTTTTAAAACAGGCAGATTAAAAATACAGAATCAAGTGAGAGACTGGCTTTCTTTGGTCTTTGTTTTTGGGTAATAGAACTGAATGAAGAGGTGTGCCATCAGGCAAAGAATGGAGTTCTAAAAATGTTACACCATCGTCTACATGGTTTTACACTTTTCCTTTATTACAGATATTATGCTAGAGAATTCTTACAGAAATTCTTGGAAATAATGCTGCTGTTGTGTTTACCAATTAGATCACTGATTTTGCTGTTGGAGGTTATCTTATTTGTCTAAGGGGACTGAGTCATAAAAACTAACCACCGTGAACTGCAGGAGTGGACAATCATCCCAGACTTTAACTTGTTTTTTGGGGGGAGTTCATAAGGCAGATTCTAGATTAGATACAGCAGCAGCTAGGAAAACAAAATGCAACTTCTGCTTGGCACCTTTTGGGCCTCTGCAAACCAGACCAATAGCCTGCATGTCTTGGGTCACCTGAAACCAGTGGAAAACGTCACTAGGATACTTCCGAGTCTCAGCTCCTTTTCCCCCTGGTTGACCCTCATTCCCTGGTGACAACCAGCACTGCCAGGACAGACAGGAATGCTGATGACCAGGTCACCTATTGACACTGGAGCATTACATTGGCTTCATCTCACCTGTACTCTAGTGTACACATTCCACTTTGGAGAAAACACAACTATCGGAAGACAAAATGGAAGGCAGAGCTATGGTCTTGGGCTGAGAAGTAGATTTGGGTGACAGACCCCTCATTCATTGCAAATGCTCCCAAGTGCAAAGGAGGCCCTGAAATTCTGCCCAGCTTTCCTCTGCAGTCTAATAAAGATCTGGTCTAGAGGTAAAAATATAGGACTTTAAAGCTCTGACAGAGCCCTTTGCAGCACTAATTGCCCCAAGCAAAGGGACACGTTTTGGAGGCCAAGGTTTGGATAAGAGGCCCCCTGAGGAATGAATCTGAGCTGCTGACCGACCCCAGGAAAACCAGCGGAGATGCTGAGGCCAGAAATGTTGGCGATGGGCACAGAATGACAGTACCAACCTCACTCCTTCAGTGCAGAGGGGAAAGGGGCTGTGGGGCCTGGCTGTTGGAGCGCTGCACCCATACCCCAGCATGCAGGTTGGGGCCCTGCCTCTCTCCCAGCCCCCCCTTGGGCTGACAAGGAAATGACCCACCTCGGGACTAGGCTGTGTCTAAGCATCCATCCAGACACCCTCTCCTCGGCTGGATGTTGCCCACTGGCTATAGGATGTGAGGACTGCCATGGGGACCACCACTGAGACACTCATTGACCCTTGGGGACCACTGGCCTGCCATGGGGACCAACACTGAGACACTGTTCTCAGGCCCTTCTTAACTGCCTCTGGCTATTCCATCAACCTTCCAATCTTTCTCCTTTCATGCATACCTTCAATCAAATCTTATAACCAATGTTATCTGCCTAAAGCAGGTTTCCAATGAAATGTGGACAATGCAATGTCAAAAAAGTACTTCTGTGGCCAAAAATATTTGGAAAACATAGCATATTATATCTATCTCTTTCAGCTTTACAACGTATATTGATTGGCATATTAAGAGTTATTTGAATTACTGCAGTGAAAAAGATCTGTTTAACTTTGTTTAACGTAGCATGTCTCAGATTTGTTTGAAAATAAAGTTGGTGGTGTAAAGGATATTCTTTAGTAAATATTGTCCTAAATCACAACCTAACTTCACAGTTCCCCTCCTTTAAAAAGTGGATGGTTCGGAACTGGTTATAAAATGACACCCGAGCTCTTGGCCTAGAAGCAATGTCTTTTATATTCTGGCTTCAGCCTTCCCCTTTAGCCTGTGTTCCTTACATTCCATCCCCAATCCACCAAACCCCCATGACTCAGCCACTCTGGACTAGTGTCCACAACTCAAAAATACCTTGTACTTCCTCTCCTTGCTCTCTCGCCTTTGCTCTTTTACCTATCTTTCCATATCTAGCCCAAATACAGCACCATCTATGTTGAGGTTACATTCATTTATTTCAGAAAACATTAATGCAATATCTACTAAGTACTTGACACTGCCGTTTAGTCCAAGGAAGCTCCAGTTGGAAATAACCTCTCCACAATAATCCAATAGCAAGCTTTGACTGTTACATTTTTGCATATATTGTATTTTATATACATTAAAGCCTTTATCGAAAGCTAGTCCACAGATATCCTAGGTACCCAACTGCCTAAAGTTTACATTTCATGTTCTATTTCCTGGACTACTCCTCTCCCAGATATCTGTATGGCTACTTCCTTACTTCTATAAGGTCTTGACTCAAATAGGAACTTTTCAATGAGGCCTTCTCTCACCATTCTTTAATATTGTAGCTTACCGTCTCCCATTTTTTTAAATGTTACTTTACTTCATAATACTTACCATACATTATAATGTAAATTATACATATTTGTATGTTACAAACCCCATAATCACAGGTATTTTCATTGCGCTTATTCACTGTTTTATGCTTAGTGTCCAGAAGAAGGCCCACCACTCAGTGAGTGCAATGGATAATTTTATATGCCGATTTTGTTAGGCCATGGTAACCATAAATTTGGTCAAACGATCATCTAGATGTCACTGCGAAGGTATTTTTTTAGATGAGATTATCATTTACATTAGTAGACTTTGAGCAAAGCAGTTGACCCTTCACAATGTGAGTGGGACTCATTCAATCAGTTGAAGGTCTTAAGAGAAAAAGATTGAGATTTCACAAAAGCAGAGGGAATCCTCCTCTCAGACTACATCTGAACTGCAGAATCAACTCTTCTCTGGGTTTCCAGCCTGCTGGCCAGCCCTGCCAATTTCAGACTTGCCAGGCCCCACAATCTTGTGAGCAAATTCCTTAAGTCTCTCTAGATAGATATTTGGAGATATTTCTCACTACATATGGATATAGATATAAGTTTAGATATTTATATCGATCTATCTATGTCTATGTCTATCTACCTACCTACTCACCCATCTAGAAAGAGAGATACATCCTACTGGTTCTCTGTTTCTAGAGAACCTTGGCTTATATAATAGGTACTCAGTAAATACTTGTTTTTAATAAATGATTTATTATTAATTATTTACAGATCTAATTCCTTTTCTAGACTCTAAGCTCCCTGAAGGGGCTACAACTTTAACGCTTATCTTTCTTTATCTTTATGGTTATCTTTCTGTCTGTTCTGTGCCTAACACCACTATTCATTCATTCATTCACTCATTCATTCATTCAACATACATTTGTTGATTACCTACCTAGTACCATGTGTGGGGCCCATGCCACATATATGCGTGTACTTCCTACCTCTCTGACTTTACTCTCTCACTGCTCTGCATTCACTTATTTAATTCCAACTATCCTTCAAGATTCAGTTCAAATACAACATCTTTCATAAATAAGAAGCCATTCATCTATTCAGCAAACATTAATTAAATGTCTACTATGTATAAGTCCTGGGTTATGTTTATTGAATAAACATATGAACTCCTGAAAAGCTACCTGAAGAGAAATGTAGCAAGATTAAAAGAAACATCCTCATTCAAGTTGAACTTGTTAGAGATTCTATACATTAACAGCATCACAAATTCCAAAAACAAATAGAGCAATTGATTGGAATCACGTGAGTTATATCTGAAATGTAGTCACCAAGCAGCCAAAGAACCATAGGACCGGAGCATTTAACACAGAAAAGTAGCACATTCATATGACATTAAAAGGTCAAATAAAGGTAGGCAGTGAGAAGTAGACAAGTTCAAATGTGAGTACAGGATGTTGGGAGTAATAAAGAAGGAAAAAGGCAAGGGTTTTCAAAGGAACATCCTTTTTGCACCTCATCCATATTTTCACCGTCCATCCAAGGTGATTAGTTCAGGTTAAGTGTCAGCACTAGCAAGTTAAAGTTTTATGTATGAGGTGAAAAGTAGTCTTCTTGGCTCTGCCTTTTGCACTGAAATGATTTATGAGAATAACAGAGATTGACAGATTAAAAAGGTCACTTGTCCAGTCAGCCTGCCACACCTCATCTTGTTTCCATGTCATAATAAACTTGACTTGCAGACCGTGTCTGACTTGCGTCCATATGCTTTGGATGCTCCAGGAGCTAAAAGGTCACTTTGGACCCGAGTGCCTCTCGGTCATGTGTGGGTGTTGCCGGTCTCCCCTCACTTGCATATTTTTGTATTTAAAGCCACAGCAGGTAAAGTTCCATCTCTTGTTCAGCCCGTCAGCCTGGGTCTGAATCATAAATTATATTTTTCCATTTTACAGTCAGAAAAATCTCCTCTTTGACGATAATAAAATCAGTGGACCAGATTCTGCCCTTTGTTACTAATGTACAAATCCTGCTGAGGTCAGCAGAATTTAAGGGCATGCAACTTTGAGCAGAATGCATTCCAAATTTTCTTTTTCCTTGCTGGATTTTTATTACCTGACATCTTTCTGATCACTCTAGATTGCACAATAAGGGAAGGGTGGCCCAGTTTGGGTAAAATAAAAAATGACCCAAACCACTGACCTAAATCTTGCCTTTGAAATTTAAAATTACATTTACTAGGAAGGAAAATAGTTTTTCGAGTGTGGGTGGTTTTCTTTTTCAAAACCCATTTTCAAATGTTGACCTCCTGAATATTATCATACCAGTGTGGACTGGAAAACAGAAGGGTAGGTAAACATTTTTTTTTAAGCTTGGTGGGGGGAAGTCATCCTTTCTGAATTCATTATCTGCAAAGAAGCAGGAAATACCAAGAACTTTTTTTTCCCCCAAAGATTTCCTAGTCACATTGCCAGATTTGACTCCAAAAGAAAATTGTCCAATTTTGTGAAATATTAAGACTTTTTGTCTTCTTTTTCTTCAAAGGTGAACTCAGGTGCTGAAGAAGCAAAGGTAGGAAAGTTTTGCTTGGGGCAGGGATAAGGAATGGAGGTAAGGAAGTCTCCTCCTTTGTTCAAATAAAGGGGCCATATGTATAGTTGCCACACAGATGACAGCCCCTGTGTTTTTACATAATGACTCAAAGACAGCCCCACCATTAACCTCACTGCTCTTTCCTTTTCCCTAGATGCCTTCAGAAGTCAGTCTTTTAGCTAAGATGCCACCTCCAGAGCACTCTGTGAAATTACCTGGGATATAGGTCTCTAACCATACACCCAATTATTTATTAATTCCCTGTCTGAGATTAGAGCCCTGACCAAATGGAACATGACACAGGCAAATTTTGGTGAGAGAGAGGAAGGAACGATTCAATAATGGAGGAAGGAAAGATTCGGAGCAAAGTGCATTATGTTAACACTTATTCCACCATGTTGTGTTTCTTTGTATTCAGAAGGTCCCTGACCTAAACTGATCTCCTTGAAATTGGGGTCTTGGCTGCATTTATTTTTGTTTTGCCAGCATGTGGCACAGGGTCTGATAACATGAAAGGAGTTTAACGTAGTTCTTTGATTTGACAGTTCTGGGCTTGAGTGCAAATTCTGTCAATGACAAGGTAAGTGACTTTTGGTAAGATATTGCTTCTTGTTAAGCCTAATCTCTAAAATGGGCATAATAATTCCTTCCTCCATATATTCTTTTGAGGATTAAGTAAAATATAATTCTGAGTGCTTTTCACAATATTTGGCACAGAGTTTGCACTTAATAAAAACTATAATCATCATTGTTATTATACATTCAAAGTTTCTTGAAGAAATGAGTGAATCAATCAATCTGTCAACTAATGAAGAATTGTTAACAAGGGAGCAACAGAAGTATATGAGATGCTGGTCACATGAAGATGCTCAAAGGTGGGGGTAGGGAGTGCCTACAGAAGGCATGAAGCAATTAACCTCAATCTTTCTTTGTTCTCAGTCCATTTTTAAAAACTCATCACAATTGGTGGGACATGTGAATAGAATAAAAGTCTCAAGCCGCACTAAAATATCAATAATTTAGAATAACTCTGTTTCACCACATCAACAGCATGCATTTGAGCCCCGGGTAGCTGTTTAAGTAAAACTGTGTCCTTCTCTCTTAAATTCTTATACAGCAAAGTGACCACATGTTTCAATAAGCATATACTCTTTCTTTCACGTTGACATGATGTCAATTGGGCCTCTGACCTCATTTTGATCATGATATACTTCATGCTACAACACAAAAAGTAACATTTGTTAAGAACTTACTAGGTCCTCATGTGTTTCTAAGTATCTTACAGGAATCAATTGATTTAATCATCACAGGTCAAGGATGTCACTACCTGTGTGGAAACTACCATTATCGTCTTCATTTTACAGATGAGGAAACTGAGGCACATGTATTCAAATAATTTGGCAAAGGTCTCAGAGGTAGTAAGAGCTGTGGTGGATATTTGAACCGAGATGGGAAAACTCCAGAGATCTTATGCTATACCAGAGGCCCCACAGGATACATTCGCTCCAGCTACGTATTACAGACACCATCATAGCAGTATCTGTGTATTACATTGTAGCTAAATACATTTTTTCACATTGGTGGAAAGATGGCTGTATAACTGGGGAGACTCTGCACACACAGTGTGAGATCTGCTAGCAGCAGCAAATTCTGCTTCAATCACAAATATGCCAGGGGCCAGCATACCAACCTGAGGAAATGGGGCAAAATTGGTCACACTCTCCAGCATGTAATTTCCAAAAGCATGGCCTGTCATGAACTCTCACCACTAATCCCTGTTTCTACTGGGATGCAGTTGAGGGTCTGTTCAACAACCCACTTTCCAAATTTTCTTCCAATGGAGTAAACCTGCAAATAGCAACTGGGCAATGGCGAAGCGAAGCCGGAGCTCCCTAAAGCCTCCTAAATAAACCTACAATTTACCAGCTATTCCTTTCTCATGATAATCTCTGCTTAAAATAAACACGAGCATGACAGTCACTGAAAGAAAGGGTAACAATTATTGGGAAATACAGAATCTTCCTTCTAGTTTGTGTTCCGGGCACCTGTTTACCTGTAAGTTTTGTCAATGCCGTCACACACCAAGTTACTGCCCTCAGGAATTTTGCGCGCACATATTTTTAGATCTGTGCATGAGCTGGTTAATGGACCTCTCCATTTTGATTTGTTGCCCTTGATTATATCTAGATGTTAAGATTCAGCAGTAGCATTCATTTTCCATTTTCTGGACAATAGCAAGATTCAGGAACTCCTGTCTAACTGAAATTTTTAAAAACCATTGCAATCGTACACTGTATTGCATCCAAATAAAATGTTAGTTCTTCCCTAGAATAGGCAGATTGGATTACGTATTTATTAAAATTTGAAAAACAAGCCAAGGACTTTAGGGAACTCAATTTTCTTGCCCCCAGGATCTTTACCATTGCAAGCCCCCTCTCTCCTCAGCTGGAAAAATCCCGGCCAGTAATGGAGAACTGGTAAACTCCTTTGAGAGCTTCAGTTGAAACGTTCTGAAATAGTCCTTAGAGTACTTTTCATTCTGCATATCCCCTTTTCCCTTTAGCGCTGTCCCTGCTGACTCACTCATCCTGTCCTCCATCTGTGACTCAGAAGAGACTGTGGTCTTTGAAAACGAGGAATGTCCCCACTTGAAGAAATGGGCATCTGATTGGGTCTTCTCTACTCACGTGATCACTATCCTTGAAAATTGTGCAGCACAGATAGAACCCATGTAAGGATTGGAGAGTGTGCATACAAAAATAGTCCTCACCCTCATATCCCACTAAAGTGGATCTACACTGAGTCCACTGAGAACAGTATTGCCAGTCGAATAAATGCTGTAGAACTCTATGATTGTCACTAAGCTTCAAATATCCTCATTCTGCAACCAAATATCCTCATTCTGGTAACTGGTGAAGAGGAATGTCCACAGATGGCCACCTCTCTTACAGCTATAAGCCTTTAAAGAGAATCAGCTAGAAAATTGGCTGGGTAAATAAAGTCAGGGGAGGATAGCATTAGTGCAAGTTACCATCACCTCTTACCTGGACAATTATAATACCTTCCCTGCCGTTATTCTTGCCCACCCCAATTCTTTCTCTTCCTATAGACCAGCATTATTTTTACAAATGCTATATCAGAACATAACCCTGCCCTACTTAAGACCTTCAGTGGATTCCCACCCACACAAAGAAAAAGATGCAAATTCCTTAGCGTGGCCTACGAGGTGCTTTCTAAGCTGGCCCCTGCCTATCTCTGCAACCTCCTCTTCAGCCCTTGTCTCTTCTGTCATAGTTCCAACATACTCACGTCCTATAACTTCCTGAACCATGTCAAACTCTTCCCCAACTCAAAACACATACCCTTCCCTCTTCCTGGAGCACATCCCTCCCTCACATTTCCCTCCTCATGGATGACTGCCTTCCCTCTGATTCTTCCCATAAATGGTGTCTTACTTCTCAGGTGTAAACTTTATTTTCCTTCTGAGACAGGCCTTCCTGTATTAACCTAGGCATATCTCACCTACTCTTCCCTATCACAACACTTTACTTTTTTTGTTCATTTAGCAAATTTATTTGTATACTTAGTGTGTGCCAACAACTGTTTTAAGCACTGTGGATACAACAGTGAACAAAACAGACAAAAAAAGGTGTGCCTTTGTGAAGCTAACATTTTAGTCAAGAGAAGCAGACAATGAGCAAAATAAATTAGTAAATGAGTAGAGAGAACATTTAGCTATTTCGTGTCATTTTAGACAGAAGGGTTAAGGAACATTTAAATGTGAGGGTGACATGTGAGAAAAGACAGGAGGTGGGGGGACAAGCATGCGACCAGCCAAGGAGAGAGTGTTCCAGGTAGAGGGAACACCAGGTACAGAGGTTGTGAGCAGGAGGGAGCCTGGAGGTCTGAGAAAGGTAAGACATTGTCACCGCTGAAGTGGACTGAGGTGGGGACAGTGGTAAGAGAAGAGGCTGGCAAAGCAATGGTGAAGTCAGGTGGAGTAGGACCTTGGGTGTCACTGTCGGTTCTTTGGCTTTTGCGCTGACCGAAATGGGAAGCCCTTGGATGCTTTTGAGTGGAGGGTGATATGATCTGCCTTGCATTATAAATAGCTTACTCTGGCTGTTCCTTGGGGGAACAACTTGAAGAAAAGAGTTACGGAATCAATGTTAGTGTCTCTTCAAAATTCCTATGTTCAGGCCCTGACCCCAAAGTGTCTGTACTTGGAGACAGCGCCTATGAGAAGGTGATAGAGGTTAAATACAGTTAGAAGGGTGAGTCCCTAATGTGATGAGGTCAGTGCCCCTATGAGAAGACGAAGGGACATCAGAGCTTGGTCTACATACAAGCACCAAGGAAAGGCTATGTGTACACACACTGAAAAGGAACGCAGAAGCCGACCAGGCTTGCTCCCTGATCCTGGACTGCCAGCCTCCAGAACTGTGAGCAAATAGATTTCTGTTTTAAGCCACCCAGTCTATGGTGTTTTGGTTTTGCTTCTGGAGCTGCAATATATTTGCATTATTTATTTTTACCAAAGGTGGGGTACAAGAATGGAAGACCCTGTTTCCTTCACAGCACTTAAGAGAATTTGTCATTATAAATACCTGCCACTGTGTATTTGTTTCAAATCTTCACTCAGCTGTGAGCTCCAAGAGGCTGGGCTCTGGGTCTCTCTCATTCACCATTCTACCTCTACGTACCAGTACTGTACCTGGCAGGTGATGGATGTAGAATCAGTCCTTGCTGAATGAGCAATTTGATAAACTTAGAATTTCCCCTAAGAAGGGCCCACATATTTAAGACATTTGCTTTTAAATTGAAAACATTTTTTTCTTTTTGGTTTCCTTAGAGATTTCTTTGAACTGATATTTTGATACTTTATATTAATCAACTCTCCTCTTTTGCGTTCTTTTATTCCATCCACAACCATTTATTGAGCTCCTGCTATAAATTTGTCAGTGTGCCACGCCTGGGATACAAAGATAACCCCTAGTTGTTTACTTCTAGTTGTTAAAAGATTTGTATGTTGGTAGTATTTAATATCATACTACTTAATAAGAGTTTGATACACACACACACACACACACACACACTCAAAAATAATATATATTTTTACCCAAGTCAAGTATCTTTAATTTCTGAGACGACTTTGCAGTCATTTACTAGCACTCAGATGGCACCTGTTTAAAATGTAACTTTTGTATGTAATAGGCTACAGTTTCAAATGTTGGATCACTTTTACTGACTCTTGTATTAGTTTCCCAGGGGTGCCTTGACAAAGTACCATAAATTGGGCGGTTCAAATAACAGAAATTTCTTGTCCCACAGTTCTGGAGCTGGAAGATCAAGGTGTTAGCCAAACTGTTTCCCTCTGAGCTCTGTGAGAACGAATCTGTTCCATTCCTCTCTCCCTAGCTTCTGGTGATTTGTGGGCAACCTCGGTCATTCCTCGGCTGGGGGAAGCATCACCCCATATGACTTCATAGGGCATTCTCCCTATGTGTGTCTGTGTCCTAATTTCCCCTTTTTAGAAAAACCCAGTCATGTTGGATTAGGGACCTGTCCTACTTCTGGATGAGCTCATTTTAACTAGTTATCTATAATGTCACTATTGCCAAATAAGATCACCTTCTGAGGTACGGGGATTAGGACTTCCACATAGGAATTTTGGGGGACACAATTCAACTTATAACAATGCTTAATAAAGGAACGAATACAAAACTTCTCAAGGCTCCTTCACCTTTCAGCGCTTAATAACTACTTGTCTTTGATAAGTGTTGGGGTTGAAAGTTGCAACAACAACAACAAAAAGTGTGTGGGGGGGGAATTCTGCATTCTACAACTTTCATAAGAAAAGCACCACTGTACAGCCAAGAAAACACTTTAGCAAGAGTTATACAGACCTGTCCTGATCTCATATGTCTGATAACATCTGATTCAGCTAACCTTATTGAAGATATCAGTGAGTTTTCTCATCTATAAAAGGCAGGGTCAGCTTTCATGATCGCGAATGTCTCAATCGGTCCCAGGAAGAAAGAGTGCTATATTTGTGGCAGGCAGAATTCTAGAACGACCCCCATGACTTGCACCTCCGGGTGTTAACTCCTAATTACAACTGCAAAATCCCTTTTGCTGGGATTTTGCAGTTGCAATTAAGATTACCAATCAGTTGATTTTATCATAAAGAAGTTATCCAGGTGGGCCTAACCTAAATATATGAGCCCTGTAAAAGAGTTTTCTCCAACAGGTAGCTGAAGAGAGAGATTCAAATCGTGAGGGGGCTGCTTGTGAGAGAGATTCTTCTTTGCAAAGATGAAAGGGGCTATGAGGGCTGGGACCTTTGAGAGTGGCCTCTAAAAACTGAGAGAGGTATCTGGTCAACAACCAGCAAGAAAGCAGGAGCCGCAGTCCTCCAACTCCAAGGCACTAAATTCTGCCAACAATCTGTATGAGTCTAGAAGCAGATTCTTCTCCAAAGACTCCAGGTAACCCAACCTTCTGAGACTTTATGCAGAAAACCCAATCAAGCCCACCAGGACTTTGACTTACAGAACTATGAGATACAAATGGGTATTATTTGAACCCACCAAAATTGCAGTACTCTGTTATACCGCGACAGAAAACTAATACATCATTACACTAAGGTGAGAAAAGGAAGAGAGAAGCCAGGAAGTAGAGAAATGGCAATGGAATGAAGAAAGAAACCAGATGAAAACTGAGTAGTACAGAACTATCAAAGAAAAGAAGCGAAGAAAGACATAAGGACAGAAGGAGATAAGATAAATAAGATACATTTAAGTTTTCCTTAAGTATTTCTACTTGGTCAGAGTTAAAATATGCTTGTCTTTGTTTCTTCAATTGTCTCCTATTTGCATGGAGTGATGACAGTGGATTTGACTATAAAGTGTACAACATTTTACAAAATTAAGTTGAAATTATGATCCATGTTACCTAGGAAAAAATAATCTAATAAAAAAAGAAGGGAAACAGGGTGCTTTTTGCACACATGAGCAAAAGAGTAGAGGAAAAAAGAGAAGGAAAGAAAAGAAGGGAAGATGGAAAACACAGAGGGGAAGGAAAGGAAAGGAGGAGAGAAGAGAAGGAAACTGCAAAGGGAAAAGGTTTTGTAAAGGAATATAAAATTCTTTATTGAAAACTGAACTAATGTGTGTCAGAGACAGGCAGAGTGGTATCAAACCTCTTGTAGTTCTCCAGAAGCAACAGAAAAATTGCCATTTCTATTCCGCTTTTTCAGCCCTTTTGAGCTTCACTAGTTGCCTGGCTGCTTACATAGGCTTCAATGCCATCAAAGGAACCAAAAGCTCCACAGTCATGACATTAAAAAAAGAAAGAAAGAAAAAAGAAAAAAAAAGTCTTTACCTCATGTAGGTATTTCTGAATCCAAAAACTATGAAAACACAAAATCACATCTGTTTGAAAGAGACGGGTAAGCCAATAGCAATGTTAGACATTTCCAATAAAATTCAGTAATTGAAAATAAGTTTTATTAGGAAAACATCATTTCTGGACTTTCCCTCAGCAAGGCAGAGAAATTACTCTGACATGGTCAAATCCCAAGAAGTTTTTTTTTTCCTGTGTCCTGAATGGTTCTATGGCTCCTTTATAGTATGGGGCGACATTTCACCCCATGTTCATTGCCCCATGACACAGACCAACATCAGCATACTGAAATAAAACACGAAGACCGACTTGGCATACAATTTGTAGTAAAAAGCATTAGTGTGAAAGCCAAAGTGGTCAGGCAGTTAAATAACCACACACACACACACACACACACACACAAGCACACAATGAGCAAACTCTGTGCACAGACTTTGATGGTGAGTTTCATGTAAGACCTCTTTTCTTTAATTGAGCTATTAAACACTAAAAAACAAGACTTGAATACACAGGACAAAGTTCAGCTATACAAGTTGGCACCAAAACACTGAATAAGAAGAAAGCAGATATTCACCTAGCAACTTCTGTTCTGTGTTCTAAGGAAATACCAACTCTATTTTCTTTGTCTACGACTACCAATATTATTTGCAAAGCATTCTCAACAAATTGGTTAAATAAGATCTCCTTCCAACTAGAGCTGACAGACCTCTAATGGAAGTATGTTCTCAGTAGCTCCTCTTCCTGCACTCAGGAAATTCTACATGATTATTGCTGTTATTTTGTACATAGATGGCTGTTATATAATTGTCGACTTGCTGTCTTGTGGCCTTGGGAAGACTACTGATGTGATGGGTGATGACCAGCCAAACCCAAAGACTGTCAAGTGACCCAAAGGGTTGTTTATACCAATCTCAGGGAGGAAAAGTACTACATAATTACAAAATCACATATTTAGATGAGGGGTCAGCAAATATTTTCTCTAAAGGTCCACAGAGTAAATATTTTAGGATTTGTAGACCATGTGGTCTTTGTCACAACTACTCAACTCAGCAACAGAGGATACGTAACTGAATGAGTGTGGTTATATCCCAATAAAACTTTATTTATAGACAAAAATGTAAATTTCTTGCAATTTTCTTGTCACAAAATATTATTCTTATTTAGATCTCCTTAACCACTTAAATATGTGAAAATCATTCTTAGCTCACATCCATACAAAAACAGGTGGTGGGCTGGAATTGCCAGGAGGGTCAGTTGCCCACTCCATATTTATACTATTTTATGTCTTTCCAGAATATATATCATGATTATACTTTTAAATGAATACCTGATAAAAAAATAATAAACGTTGGTTAAAGTTATATACAATGGGTACCAGATGCACATTACTGAATTTTGTGAAATATTAATAGAAGTTCACCTTTTCTAACATACTGCAATTTTATTTACTTTGTGCTTTTAGAGCTTCCAGTCCATGAAGAAAATACAATGCAGAAAATCTAAAAGTCCAAAATAATTTCACCACCTATCAATTCCAATTATTTTGACACTGAAATACTGTATAATGTCATAAAACCTGAATATTTGTTTTCCAAAGACAGAAATTATCTCAGGATTACTTGGTGTTATGTGGCTGAGAATTTGGTGATTTAGCATGTACAATACCACAATTAAAAATGACCTGTACTCAACAGCTACCCTGCCCTTCATCTTCTGATATCAATGATCATATTAAGTGGATAAATCCAAAGACTCAAGTTCAAGTTAACTTTAATTGCAAGGCTTGGGGATGGCTCTCGTGGGAGTTTTAATGTCATCACTATTACCCACACAGTGTGATTCATAGTTCGATGCAACAATAGCCATTGTTGCTGCAGCACTATGTGTGTGTAAGTTGTTCAATGTGCATGGCTCCATGTTTTTCATATTAGTGCTAAAGAGCTGTCTCACCCAGTTCAATTCTATCAATTAATTAACCATCAAGTATTTGCCAACTCTGTGATTTATGAGGTCTGACAATTAGGTTTGCGAACTCATCCAAGAAAAAGTGCTGCAAAAAAAACCCCCACAAAAAACAAACAAACAAAAAAACATAGTGATATTCAGCAATGAAGTAAACTCTAGGGGTAAATATTTACATAGTCACAAATGTAATTCTGAATTTTGGAATACCTGTATGCTTTGTTTGGTACATCTTCCATGGAGATGTCAATGAACATAACACTCCATCTGTGAATATTCTAAATGTTGAAATAAAAACAAGAAATGTGAGGAAAAAAACTAGTAACTAGTTTACCTCATTGCTGAATATCACTATGGTCATTTTCGAGGTACTCCCCTTGGGAAGCTATGCACCGACGCCAATGCCTAGTCTACCCTTCAAAGCAATGTTGGAACTCTTTTTCTGGAATGGCCATCAGAGCTGTCGTCGTATTACACTTGTGGTCCTGAATGTCATCAAAATGTCTTCCTTTCAGTATTTCCTTTATCTTCAGGTAAAGAAAGAAGTCATTGGGGGCCAGATCAGGTGAGTAGGGAGGGTGTTCCAGTACAGTGATTTGTTTACTGGCTAAAAACTCCCTCACAGACAGTGCTGTGTGAGCTGGTGCATTGTCGTGATGCAAGAGCTATGAATTGTTGGCGAAAAGTTCAGGTTGTTTTCATCTAACTTTTTCAATCAGCCATTTCAGCACTTCCAAATAGTAAAGTTGCTTAATTGTTTGTCCAGTTGGTACATATTCATACTGAATAAACCCTGTGATATCAAAAAATGTTAGCAACATCCTTGCAACAAGTTTGCGAACTTAATTTTCAGATCTCATATCCAAAGCTTCAGCAAATTCCCTTTGTCTGTTTTCCTTTAACATACCACGGCAAGTTATCTCTTTCTTCTACACAGTGAATCTGGAAATTACTTTTTTTCCAAATTATCATTTTCCCCTTACAACATAATTCAATTTAAGTTTCAGGAATCTGGTTAGGCTCTAGTACCAAGAGAACAGGATCCAAATGTTTCAAAAAGAAGACTTTGCTCAAGCCCCCCATTCTCAACAGGAACATGTACCTTCTTCTTGGCTTCAGAGCAAAAGTGCCATCATCTCTTGTATTTTTTAAAATTTATGTCTGATTTATTCTCTCCTTTAGCTCTTCATGCCTTTATTACCTCCCTCTAACTCTCTTTCCTTCCCTTCTTAGATAGTCTCCATTTTTTTCATTCCTTTCATATTTCCCAATCTTTCTTCCTTTCTTCCTACAAACACTGATTGGCTATCAGGGCCTGTGCTTGGCACCAGAAATACAATGATAAGGAAGACACAGCTGCATGAGACAGATGGTGGCATAAGATGCACAAAGAATAACATGTGGCATGGAGCTCAAAGTCTACTCCTCTCTCTAAACCTGAGACCCTACGTACTTCATTTTCAAAAGGCTGGTGCTTTATCCTCAGTTTCTTCAGAGTCTTAAAATTCTCCGTCTTTCTTAGGACCCTCTAACTTTAAATACAATGATGCCATTCCAAATTGAAAAACAGTCTTTACTTTCCTTTTCATGTTTTAATAAAATATTTTAAACATATATAAAAATAGAGTAGAAAATAACAAGTCATCCACGACCTAAGTGAACACGTTAGTGTTTTATCTTACTTGACTCAGGCTTAAAAAAAATGAAAAGGAAAGAAATAAAACATGCCAAGTACAGTTGGTGTTTTCTTTGTAGCTCTCCTTTGTCCCATTCCTACTTCACATCTCTTCCAAACTTTGCCCCCACCAAGTAACTACTATCTTGATGTAGTCACCCTTCCCATACAGTTTATGATATACTTTTGCTGCAGATGAATGGGTCTATATAGTTTTATCACATGTGTACATAGTTTCTAAAATAGCATTCTCTTGAGTTTTTTAAAGTACATCATGATATCACACTATCCCATTCTGAAATTTGGTCATTAAATATACTATTTTTATTCTTGAGATGTATCCACATTGATACATATGGTTTCATTCACTTTACCCAATGAGTACTATTCATCAGATAAATAGGACGCAAATTATTTTATCTTTCCATTACTGATGGACATTTACATTACTTCCAATTGTAATTACATTACTACAATTATAATGTCAAAATGGGCACATTTTGGTACATGTGTCTTTGTGGTCATGGGAAAAGTTTCTCTAAGGTACTTAGCTAGATATAAAATATCTTAGACCAGGTGCGTTTTCAGCTCCACTAGAAACATAGATTGTATCAACTGCCTCTCCAAAATAGTTGTTTCAGTGTGCTCTCCTGCTGTCAATGTATGAAGGTTCTCCACATCCTTGCAGTAATTTGCTGTTGTCAGATTTTTATATTTTATACTGTCTGATGGGTTTAAATGTATTTTATCATTGCTTTCCAATCTGGTTTCCATCTTCATTTAGATATAAAACTGTTCTTTCCATGGACATCTAATAATCACCTTCTTGCCAAATCACAAAGACTTCACTCGTCCTCATCATTCTGCTTGACCTCAATTGTATTTGACAGCCTGGTAAATACCAAGTCCAAACTTTCCTCTCCCTTTGCTTACACTGAACAATATTCTGGGAAAAAAGAGGCAGAGAACAAGATGTCCCCTTAGAAGATCAGATGTGAATCTAGTGGAGAAGTCAGGGAAGGCATTCTTCAAATAAATATATTTAATGATAGAACTGCAAAGTTAGAAAATTAAGAAAAAATACATGTAGCTTTAATAACATTAAATACATAAAAGTGATATCAAAACGAATACTCCTAGGTATGGGAGGTGTGCAAGAAACAGTATCAGAACACATTCATAATAAGCACTACATTTAATGCAACATACAGTAATTATTTCTCAATTATGTTCAATGTAGTTTATTTGTGTGATACATTTTATATTGATAAGCTTCCTGTTTATTAAAATATAATAAAATTTTATGTTTTAAAAATAAATATAGTAATTGAATCTACTATAATGTCAAAAATGAGACTATGGGTCTCATGAAAGCTGTTTATGATACATTTTCCATTTCCCTTCCCATGAGCTATCGTTCATTCTGACTATACAAGCTACAACACAGATCAAACATAAGACCATTTGGATATGGCCCCAGGAATCTTTAAATGGGTCTAAACAGGTAGCTATATATGGAAATTTATGAATATATTGCTTACTGGAGCTCCTGGTTATTTGCAGTAGTCAGCCCCACTATTCACTGCCCACCACTGACATCTCTGATGATATTAAATAAATATCATTTAAGAAATTCACTCAACAGATATTTTCTGAGAATTGACTCTCCTAGATGAGGGAATTTAGCAATGAATAAGAAAGTCTCTTCCCTTGCACAACTTAGATTCTAGAGCTCCATGAAAATAATGTCAGGCCCTGATCAGCAGCTCCTGTTTTTATAAGGTTTTTGAGGGATGGGTAACGAGGTGTTTTTGTCTGGGGGAAAGAGTAGGTAGCTGTCAATGTTGGCAAAAAAAAAAAATTCTGAAATATGATGAGGTTGATATCACAAACTCTGTAAAATGATGACATTCAGATTTCTCAGTCCAAACTAAGTCTAAAAACACAGAGTATGGCACCATATGACCCTCTTGAATGACATTTGAGTAAAAGAAAAATTAAACAAAAATCACCACCACTCCCACCCCAAGAAAAAGAACCACCATTCACTTCCCCACACATGAGGTTGGGAATTACTAAAACTTTATAACCAGGAATTTTCAAAGACTGAAAATTTTATGTGATACAGCCCCTTTAACTGCAAAAAGTGTAATCTTACTTCTTTGATGACGCTCTTTAAACCTTTTATTCTGAATGCCTGCTTCCAAAACTTTTATTAAAGAACTATGCTGTTTTCTAAAGGAAGAAGTAGTGTTCTTCATTTTTAAAAAATTTTTTATTAAATTTATTGAAGGTAACACTAGTTAGTAAAATTACATAGGTTTCAAGTGTACATCTCTATAATACATCATCTATACATTGCATTGTGTGTTCACCACCCAGGGTCAGTTCTCCTTCCAGACAAAAAAACTCAAGAACCATATGACTTCACTAATATGTGGGATATAAAACCGAAAGTAGTGTTCTTTATCAAAGAACACTGTGGTGTTTCTTTGTGTAATTTCTGTAGTTAATCCTCAAACAGATAACTCAGCAGATGATACCACATTTAAAGTTTGGCAAAAAAACAATCATTCACTTTTATTTTCTTTGGTTGACTTGTGATGGTTCTACCAATGGGAGAGTTTATTCAACTAGTAATTTACTCTGAATGTTTAGCTAAGTATTTTATGGAATGAAATGTTCTTTCAAACATTGGCAACTACCAAAGAGATGAATTATCTTCACAGTTCTGTCGAAATTTTTCTAAACAAAGGAGCATAATTAGGGAGGAGGAGGAGGAAAAAGGGAAGGAGGAGGATTGTAGTATAAGCTATTTCTATTCTAGAAATATTGGGTTGGTAATCTAGATCGCTAGCAAAATTTTGGAGGAAATAAAAATAATCGGTTTAGATTCCCTGTTGCCATTTGTTCTCAAACAATGATTTTTTTTTTAAATGCTGCCAAGTTCTCTAAGAGCTCACCTTGATTATGAGAGAATCAATTATGAGACTAACAGTATATGAAGCACCAGAATCTTTCTTTCTTTGCTTTGTGAAGATATGTATGTGGATCAGAAAATGCTTGTGTTCCATGTTGAGATTCTTTGATTCTCAAAAGGAAATATGCTGGGCTAAATTTATGAGCTGAAAGGCCAAGTGGCCTATTTTGGGAACACTAGAGAAAAGACCAACTGTGTCAAACTTAAAAAAATTACAACTGTCAGTGGATCTTGGCTGTTTGGCAGATATACTTTGAGCATCAAGTATACTAACTCTGAAATTTCAAGAGAAAATTTCCAACCTCATTTCTCATTATATTAAATTTTAAGCATGTATAGCCAAAACCCCAATATGGATACAGTTTAATAATACTTACTAAAAAAAAAAAAACTAGTTGTCTTAACTTGGTGAAAATTTCAAGGACAATATCTTAAAATAATTTTAAAATGGAAAATATTGAGCCTCATGTACTCCTACCGTAAGAAAACGTGGATGGTAGTTTTTTTTCTTTTGACACTGTAGCAAAAATCCCCTTTGGAAACTCACAAGAAATATTTTCTAGGATTGGATAGTACACAATGGCGCAGAATAGATATTTTTAAAATTATGCTTAATTCAGTTTCCAAAATTAATTTTTATATAATCATGAGTGAAGTAAAATATCACCCCAGAGGAAGTAAACAGGCCTTGTCACTATTTGATGTTCATCAATATACATGCGACATACATTTTTCTCACATTTATAAAAGAAACAATTTTCTTCTAAAACTCCAACTGAAATCTTTTTACCCACCATTTTAAAACTGTAGAAAATATATGTACCAAGGCTACTGCCTTTCTGATCTATACCATTTCTTTATTGGTTCCTGCTCTTATTACACTTCCTCACTAGAAGATTTTCTCAAGACTTGGCACTTGGTCATTTTCCGTGTGTGTGTGTGTGTGTGTGTGTGCGTGTGTGTGTGTGTGTGTCTCATTAAAAAACTTCTCACAATTTGAACGATGATGTCTGTGCAGAGAACCTCCGAATCTGTGTTCTTTACATTTAAACCAAATCTCCGTTATTACATATTTATTGATTTCAATTTATTCATCACATATGGCACTTACTGTCTACAGCTCTTGCCACAGGCACTGGAAATACAACAACACACAGAACAGTTCATGTGCGTGTCCTTAGAAATGCCTGTTGATGGCCTCCTTAGATATCTTCTCAAAACATTGCATTCAACACTTATTACTTACAACTCATCATTTTCTATTTCTACTAGCTCTTTCTTGATGAATATTTTTGGTCAGTGCTACAATCACTCTCCTATTCATCCAGATGTTTAACTATGGGTTACCTTGTATATCAGGAGGAAGGAGAAGAAAGAACTTTTGTTAGTTTTCACTCCACACCTGTCCATTTTTCCTTTTTTTTTGTTTTTTCCTATCATTTTCTAATGGACCCCCCTAGTAGTTAGGGTCCTCCCCTTTCAATCCATTCTGTATACAGTTGGCACTCTGTTTTGAGAATATCATCTGTATAATGTCACATCCCTGTTCAGAAACCTTTATTGATCCACCATCTATGGAATAAATCTAAACCTGTCATTCTAGCATTCAAGACAATCCACAAAGTATAAGATACTGCCCAATTTTGTCTCCCCTAACTCTCCAATATATAATTTATGCTATAGCCAGACTATTCTCCTTACTATCCACAAAACAGTTAAGTGTTCCACCTCCATGTCCAATACCTCCTGGAATCCTTTCCCCCATTCCACCCCAAGTGCCCCCATTTTCTTCTCTAAATGACCAGGTTTCACCCAATTTAAGGTAGTCTTATAGTACTACCTCCTCCTGAATTTTCTCTTTAACTCTTCGAACCAACATTCAAATCTCTCAGAAAGCATGAACTATTTTGTTTGTCTTGGGACTCATCATGTTTTGATCATTTCGCTTTAAAAAAATGAGTATATTTTATCTCTGAAACCAAATTAAATGTCTTTAAGGATGGAGCCCTCTTATGGTGGGATTCTGTTTGTCTAAAGGTTTACATTAGAGAATGACTTGGCCTTTCACAGATTGAGATGTGCCACAGTCTAATCACATCCTCTAAATGCTGTGCACAAGTGAAGGACCATGTACGGTGGTCAGCTTTTTATGACGAGCACTCTCACATCCCCTTAGCGCAGTCCTTCATGACTGTACTCCTTCTGTTTGTGTTAGTTCTCAAATCAAAGAATAACTCAGTGCGTCCATATGTACCATGTTCAATGATTCAATCAGTAGGCCTTTCATGTCACTTGTGGAAAGTCAGAAATAATTTCCCATCTTTCAGTGATTGTAAAACAAACAGCAAGGGCTGCATTTTGATTTTATGCCCTCTTTGGAAACTACACTTAGGCATTTGATTCTATTAACTGAATTAGTATGTAGAAACTTGTGAAAGACTGGCTATCCAGACAAGTTTATAACCAACGTTTGCTCTGTGTACAAAGGAGAGTTGTAGATTAAGAAGAGAATATCAGATGTGTTTGCTGTGACTTAACAGCACAAACGTGGCCCCATTCTTGCTCCATTACTATTTATTATCTGCTTTTCAACAGTGCTCAGCATTTTCTCCAAAGATTCTGATTGAGAGATGAGCAGAGAGTTCCTCAAGCGAGAACATGCTCGATGTGCAGTACGTCGCTAGCAAAAAGCTGATGGCCATTATTCAAGAATTTCGGGGGGAGGGGGGTTCACAGTGTGAGGGATATAAATGATGAACGTCTAAGTATTACCTTGTCTTGTACACCTGAAACTAATAAATTAAAAAAAAATTATAAAAAGGAATACTGCAATATAAATGTGAAATATAAACTGTTCATAAATAAATTATTGAATAATAAAAAAAATGTAAAAAAAAAAAAAGAATTTCGATAAAATCAGGAACTGTACCCCTGTGGCTCATAATGGGAGTCAAGCACAGCGATTACATTGATTTGCCAAGGCCACACTTCCCTTACGTCTGGCTGGCAGTGCCAAAAAACGCAGAGGTCCTCACCTATTGCCACCCAATGAATGTGTTTACAATTCCTGTCATTCTGCTAAGCAGCTTGTGCCTGAAAGTCACCGATAATTCTGTGGTCACAGTAGCTCCACCTTCCCCCTCACCATCTTTCCAAGGAAAATAGGTGTCCGATTGGCCAGGAGGGCTTCTGAATGGACTCTAAAGGGCTTGTGAAAAGACCATAGTGTTAAGATGAGTATAATCTAAAAGAAGAGAAATCTAGGCTCAACCAGAGCAAAGACAATCCCCCTAAGATATGGGTTTTCAACAGTTTTACATTGAAGAATAACAAGAAGCTTTATTAGAAGCTATATTTTTTCAACAGCTTTATTGGAGTATAATTTTTATAGCATAATTCACCCATTGCAAATATACACTTCAATGCTTTTTAGAAAATTATTATAGAGTTGTGCACCCATCACCACGGTACAGTTTTAGAACATTTATCATCACCTCCAAAATTCCCCTTGTGTCCCTCATTTGCAGTTAATCCTTAATTCCATCCTACCCCTAGCAAGCATTGATTTTCTTTGTGTCTCTACACGTTTGTCTTTTCTCAATGTTTTAAACACATGAAATTATATAATACATAGTCTTATGCATTGGGATTCTTTCACTATGTGACATGTTTCAAAGTTCAGTTATGTTGTAGCATTTACCAGTAGTACACCCCTGTTATTGCTAAGTGTATTCCATTATGTTTATCCACTCATCAATTGATGGTCATTTGGATTATTTCCAGTTTGGGGTTACGATGAACAACGTCACTATGAATATTCACATACATACCTGGCCTTGTGTGGATGTATGTTTTCACTAAAAATGAAAGTGATCTTCACCCCCTCAAAATTAGCTCTTTTTCCTAAGTGCCATAATTCTAAACTCTATTGGAATAGTCAAAACCCACAGAAAAGAGCAAGATTTTAAGAGTAAAAAGCTGCACCTAGTTTTATTTCACTCAGCTGAATTATTTACCTGACTCTTCCTCAACTTTATTCTGTGTCCAGGTAAGTGTATACAGAGAAATGACACAAGGTCAACTCAAAATGCTAGAAAAGGTAGCCTCTATCAAAGGTTATGAACTTTTTTCTTCCAGGTGTACAATAGTCTAAAGACCACAATAAAATCTTCCCTGGCATCAACTCATTCAATGCCACAGATCTTGAGATCAACAGAACAACAAATCTATTAAGACTTGATTTCCAGTTTAAATAATGTGCACTCTAAGAAGTGCTCAGCCAAATATTTTTTTTATCTCAAAACTGAAAAATTTGCTACCAACTTATAGATATGCAGAGCATATTTCTGGCAGGTAGACCATCCTTCTTAACAGACTAAGTGTTGTGTTCCCCCCAAATTTAAACGTTGAAGTCCTAACCCCCAATGCAATGGTAGGAGGAAGTAGACCTTTGGGAAGTAAGAAGGTGTAGATGAAGTCATGAGGGGATTAGTGCTCTTATAAGAAGAGACCAAAGAACTCACTCTTCTTCTCTCTCTGCCATGTGAGGACACAGCAAGAGGCAGCCATCTGCAAGTTTGGAAGAGGGTTCTCACCAGAACTTGACCATGCTGCCAACCTGAAATCAGACTTTTAGCCTCCAGAATTGTGAGAAATAAATGACTGTTGTTTAAGCCACTGAGTCTATGACATTTTGTTATTGCAGTCAGAACAGACTGAGAAAATCCTTTTCAATGACCTTCACCCCACCTTAAGATAATCTCTTCCGTCCTCAAAACAAAACAAGGCAACACAAACAAAACTGTGGAAATTAAGATGAATATTATTTTGTCGTTTGTTTCTAGAGTAACTTCTTTTCTTGAAATTTTTGAAATTAAAAAACATCCAACGAAGTATTTTACTCATTTCTGGTATCTTGTGGAAAATTTTTCAGAGGCACTTCTTTCATCATACATACAAAGAGTACCAAATAAATGTATACGCATTTTAAGAAAGGAAAACACTGTATTAAAATTGTAATACTCAATATATGTATCGATACCAAAAGATGAATATGTTATGTGTATTCATTTTTTGGCACCTCCAGGATGTTGTTGCAGAGTTTTTCACATTAAAGAATGATTTTAATTTGCCTCAGTGTCAACATTTTTAATGAGGGCACACATCTCTGAAATTATAATTTAAATCACTAGGAAAATCTGATTTTCTTTATAAAATGTGTTCAGAACAATCCTTGAGAAGCATAGCCCTTGGTAAATTGAAGTGTATCCATAATGCACATAATCACTCTAGTGTATGTAGCTTTAACTGAGGTCTGTGATAAATGTCCCTTGTTTAGTTGGCAGAAGAACCACAAGGCAAAAATATACCATCAGCATGTGCTTCTTGGGATACTCTGCCTTATGATCCCAAACTAGGCCAAGCATTGATAACACGGGAATTACAGTAATGACTTTGCATGTGATAAAATAGAGAAGTATGTCAAAAATTCTGTATAATCAAAAAAAGCATATTAAATATTATCAACAGAAAATATCTGTGGGACAATCAGTATGACTGGAGACCGTGGGACTACCTCTTGTGAAGGTATATGATCGAACAAAAGGATACTGGACAACTTTAACCATAACCAGCATATTTACCTTTCAAAAACAAATAATAATTACAAAAGGCTACTATATGTCTGCATTCAGAATACATTTATCTGACGAATAGGAGTTGAACAAGGAGTTACATCTTGCTGCTGTTGCCATTTTCTTGGTTGTTCAGAAAAAAAATGGCATTCTTTTTGCTGGTACAGAAGCAATAGGGGTTTAGGCCATATCGAATGTGAGATGGCCATAGGGTATTGATTTTTGGTATCCTATACTTAAAGATACCAATATGGAGCTCAGAAGAAGAATCTAGGTATAGAGTTGAAAATTCTAATTCATTAACATAAAGATGCTAACTGAAGCATGGCAATGCATAAGCCAGTGGAAGGATAATTTGCTGACTGAGTAGAAATCCAGGAGAAAACTCTAAGTGTCCATATTCTATAAAGAACTTGCAAAGGATGAAGAGCCTGTGAAGGCTGATAGGTTGTGCCAAAATCCAAAGGAAATGAATGTATAGAGTGCAGAGATGAGGAGTTGTGCACCAGCAGTGCCAAATGCTACAAAAATGTAGCATTGATGAACAATCCTGAAAAGTATCCATTTGATTTAGTAGTGAGAGCTTGTTAGTAATCTTAACCAGACCATGATGGACTGAGAAGTGGAGAGAACAAAGAAACATAACCAGTCAGGATTATTCTTTCAAGATGTTTGGCTCTGAGAAGAAGGAAAGAGATATGTCATTAGTGGGAGGAACAGAGGACATGAAGTTAAAGACACTTATTTATTTATTTAGGTAACTCAATGAAAATGAAGTAGGGATGGAAAGACGGAAGACACAAGAAGGAGAGGGATTCTGACACATTTTAGATGCTTAGCCAGTAACAAGTTTAAGAATGAGTGATCCAGTTCAGTACCTCTCTGTTTTAGATTCAGGGATCCTAGAGTTTACAGAGATTAGTTTATTTGACTGGTTATGTTACTAATACGTGGCAGAAACCAGACTTCATCATAGATCTACCTTTCATAGCCCAGGGCATTTCCCACTGTACCACTGCACAGTCTGTTTAATTCTAAGAATCTTCCAGATGGTGCTTCCGGTGTTGAAATAGTGCATTCAGAAATGTCAGGAAGATCTGAGGCAGACACACTCTAGAAAACAAAATTCCTGGTTGCTGTCATAGCCAGGAGATCTAACAGCTTCCCCATACTAAAATAAGTTTCTCCTAATTTTCAAGATCCTCTTACCCCCATTCATTGTGTCTGTTTCTGCTTGCCACTCAATTTGTCTGCCTTGGACCCATGGCTCTTTCTTCACATTTGCCTTTGTCATACTCCCAGGGTAGGGTTGTTAGATAAAATGCAGAATGTCCATTAGAATTTCCAACAAGCTGTAAGTTTTTATTTAGTATAGATTTGTCCCATTCAATACTTGAAACATCTTTATGCTAAAATGTTATTCATGTTTATCTGATATTCAAATTTGACTAGGCATCCTGTTTTGTTTTGTTTTGCTAAATGTGGCAGCCCCATTCCAGGGGCCAGATAGCCTAGATGACTGTCTCTTTCCTGTCACTCCTTCTCTTCATTGTGCAACAGTCAGCTCCTAACCGTGTTCCGAGTCAACACTACCTGAGGCCCAGATTGAGAAATACAGGCTCTGCTGGTACAGCGGTCCACAAATATAAGATAAGCCCTAAATCATATACCACATTTGTGTTAATGCAGTTTAGGGTTTGTTTTTTTCCTAGATTTGCTTTCTTAATCATGTGTAGTTCCAATAAATACCAAAATTTCTTAGCATCCCATGAGTGGACACTAACTAATGGCAGATCAAGTCAATAGACATGAGAGGAAGGGAAGGAAACTGTCTCCTATTTTTATTTTCCCTCAGATAATACACAAAGCAAATCAGGAGTGATGATCACATTTGATCCCTATAATTGGTTGATATATTAGGGGCAGTTTAGGCAAGAAAATCTGGCTGTATCCTCCTCTTCTTGTCTCAGAGGACTGCCTCCAAGTCAGCAACTGTGAGTTGCTGACCCAACATGATGGCTTAAATAATAAATACAATGAAATAAGGGCTCAGTTAATTTCTGCAACCCTGCCCTGATCTGCTAACCCAAGTACATACTAAGTACATATGCAAAAAATAGGAGAAGTTCATGGTGTTTAGTCTGCAAAAAAACCAAAAACACATTTTGCCCCAAGCATTTTTCCCCTTCATTTAAAAGTTAAATTGCGTATTTCAAAGATAAATCTAAGCCATGTGTCTCACAGTTAGCTGTTTTGAAAAAGCTCACTGTCATATCAAGGACTTCCAGAATGTCATTTTTATTCCAAATGAGAAAACTACATTTTTCCTAAACACACAACAACATTCAATCTCAAAAATACATACATATGGTTCTGACATTTCATGAAATACAATAATCATTTATTTTCAGCTGATCCATTTATACCCTTTCTGAAGATACTTGTCAGCTGATCAATGCCATTAGAGGTTTAACATTTCTTAGCAGCCTATTATGTGTCAGGCACTATGCTATGTACTTTACAAATGTTGGTTTAAACCTCAATCACCCTGGTAGAGACATATTATTAACTCATTTAATAGCTAGAGATACTCAAGTCTCAAGAGGTTATGTAACATGTGAAGAAAATAAAAGGCTAACACAAGTTCTGTCTCACACAGAAGCCCAAGGTTTTTCCATTTTCCCACATAGTAGTATGTTCCCTTACAGGTAAAATAAAGCTAAATCATCCCTATTTTATACGAGTCAATAGTCTTAATGAAAGACATCGGTAAAAGGATATTGACACCGTGTTGACTGACCCATATTTAACTCAGTGGAAAACAATGCACTAAGATAGTTCATGCATGGATCTAAAAAAAAAAAAAATCCATCTTTACAAGATATTAGATTATAAAATTCACAAAAATGAAATACCCAGATCCTCTTCATTAAAATAATGTATAATACATCCTACCTTCAGTGCTCACAGCTTTTTTTGGAGGGTTGAGAATTATATACAGATTATATTCTGGGGTATCATGGGTGTATAAGAAAAGAGAAACAGCTTATTCAAAGCACATGCATTACAGAGAGACAACAGAGAGGAGTGAATAAAATACAGGTTCGGATTCTGACACTCTTGGGTTTCAAACCAAATTCCACTGCTTCAATTACGGGTCCTTTGCTTAAATTCTCTGTACCTGAGTATCCTCACTTACAAAACAGACATAATAATACATATTTATAGGAATGTTATAACAATTAAATGAGATTATATTAGGAAAACAGTTGGCCCAGTGCCTGGGACATAATAAGCATGCTGTAAATGGTGGTTGTGGTTGTAACTGAACAATCGAGCCAAAAATTTTGGCAGTCATAGTAGGGCCATGGCGGCCAATGAGGCGACATTTTCAAATAATTATAGCCCCTGGATAGGAAAAGGAGAAACCTAGCTAAGTGCTTGGCAGCATGGGAAGAAAGGGGTGAGGGAAGGTGACTGTCAGAACTGGCACATATGAAAATATAAAAGGGCTTGACAATGAACTTGCTATGTATGTGGGAAAGACAGGCTACTGACATTTTTGGCCATTAAAAAATGCTGTCTGAATGTTGCAAGTAGGAAAAAAATAAAACATTAAAGAGATTGTTTTTATTGGATTAGGAGATACAAAAAAATGAGGAGATTCAGAATTTATATGGCTTAGTCATAGAAATAACCATCAGCCCATTGGATTCTTGCCTAAAAATAACTATATTATTACTTGTGAGAATTATACGTTGGAACTTTTAAGAAGTGGAAATGACAATTAATTGTCACTACATTGTGTTTGTTTAGTGATAATGAAAATCTGCCTTTGAGGAAAAAGATTGAATACATCCACTTTAAGTCATTTTTGTGTTTTCTTAGGGTAAGGGCCAGCAAATTATGGCCTGTGACCAAAAATGGCCCACTGTCTGTTTTTATAAATAAAGTTTTATTGGAACACAGCCTCCTTCACTTTTTTACATACTGCTATGGTTGTACAAAAGACTGTATGAACTGCAAAGCCTAAAATATTTACTACATGAACCTTGGCAGTAAAAGTGTGCCAACCCCTTTCTTAGATATTTTGTCTTAGTCATATTGGGTTGTCATAACAAAATACCACAGAGTGGGTGGCTTGAACAATAGGCATTTATTTTCACACAGTTCTGGAGGGTGGAAGTCAGGATCTCATCATGGTTGGTTTCTGGTAAGGGCTTTCTTCCTGGCTTTGAGGCTGACATCGCATTGTGTGCGCATATGGGAAGTTGTTGTTGTTTTTTTGGGAGGGGAGCAGGGTGAGAGGAGAAAGAGAATGAGCAGCCTCTCTGGGAATCTTCTTTAAGGACACTAATCCTATTCTATTGGGGTCTTACCTTATTACAGATATATATCATTTTATTGCGCTTCGCTTCACTGTGCTTCACAGATGTTGCATTTTTTTTTTTTTTTTGCAAATTGAAGGCAAAATCCTCCACCAACAAAAAGCACCAAAAAAAAAAAAAAAAAGATTATGATTTTCTTTATTGCGATACCTGCTTTATTGTGGTGGTCTGGAAGAGAACCTGCAATGTCTCTGAGATATGTCTGTACCTCATTTACGTTAATTACCTTCTCAGAGGCCCTGTTTCCAAATATAGTCACTTTGGGGGTTTGGCTTCCACATATGGATTTTGGGGAGACACATTTAGTCTATAGCATATTTCAAACCTACAAAATATTATTTAGTTTGATATATCCATAGTGTTTCATTCCCAATGCATCTTCCAATGTGCCTTTCTAAACACATCTGGAAAATAGGTTGAAAACAAAGTACAGTGGAAACCTTCCCACTCACTATGAATAAAGAGACTACCCAGAAAACTTTACCTCAATGTTACCCTTAGCAGAGCATTTGAGCTTGGGGAAAATTAGAGATGAAATTACTTCTGGAGGGCAAAACAAATTCTTCCATTGAGAAACTGAAAGGCACCTATTAATCCATTCTGCAAATGGTAGTTTTCATCATGTGGATGCCTTTTTTATCTTACTGAGGAAAACAGTAGTGAAAGTACTTGGGGGAGAATCCGTGATCGAGTGGGTTTAAAAGATTCAAATAAGCATTGATGTGTCAAAGTCAACTTGTAGGGATCATCATTCTTACACTATTTGCAAAGAGGATATAAGTCTATTTCTCCGACAACCACAGAGTATTTTAAGAGACACTACCTCATTCATCTTCTGAGTGCCCTTTGAAGTAAGTGTCCCATATTTTATTTCTATTTTATAAATGGAAAAACTAGGGCAGAGAGCAGTTATATGCCTCTCTCCAGAGTGAATCAATCACTAGAGGAACTAAAATAGGACAATTTTAAATCCCTTGTTCTCTATGCATTCAACCACGAATTGGCGTATTAAAGACCTCTCCATAAATAAAAAAGTGTCCTATGTTCATTGGATGAGGTATTATTCACTATGAACATGGTGTATATTTCCTGCCATCCAAATATGGTGGATAACTCTCTAACTTTGGTGCTTTTAAGGATTCCCTTTCTCAATTATAAGAAACATGAACATCAATAGGAAAGAAATTTTAAACCAAAATAATTTATAGCCAAAACACCCAAAGTAATACTGGATTGAGATCCTGGCACCATACTACCTCAGGACATAGAAACAGGCTCTAGCACCATCTAGTGGGAGACCAAAGTAACTCATGGATTATTAAGAGGGTTGTCATCCTTGGGGTTCCCTTCACTGAAAGGTTTGGATTATTTTCTGATTACAGCTTCCTGGGGCTTACTCCTATATAAGTAAATATATCTTTTGTTGAAGTCATTGTAGAATTATACTAAGGGTTGGACTTGGGTTACCTGTTGCAGTTTCGTTCCAATGACAGAGTAAAAAGGACGAGCACTAGAAGTGGAAGAGATGAGCTTAAATCTATTCCACCACCAGCTCTTTGCTTTTACACAAGTTACCTGTTCTCTCCAACTGCCCGTTTATTTATTAATATGATGAAGTCAAGGGTAGTTGTGATGATTAAGGGAGTTCTTTAGTTTATTTATGGCTTTTTATACAAGTGACACAACAAATACTAGTTTTCTCTTTCCCTGAAAAGATTCCTGTAATATTTCTGTATAGTACTGTATCAATTTGTTAGGGCTACGGTAACAAAGTACCACAGACTGCATGACACAATAGAAATGTATTGCCTCACAGTTCTGAGGTTGAGAAGTCTGAGATCAAGGTGTCAGCAGGGTTGGTGCCTCCTGAAGACATGAGACAAAGATCTGTTCCAGGCCTCTCTTGGCTTGTAGATGGAGACCTTCTCCCTGTGTCTCATCACACTGTCTTCCCTCTGTTTGTGCTATGTCCAAATTTTCTCTTCAATGAGGACACGAGTCATGTTGAATCAGACCCACCCTCGTGACCTCATTTTAATTTACCTACCTCTTTAAAGACTCTCTATCCAGATACAGTCACATTCTCAGGCACGAGGGGCTAGAGCTTCAACATATGAATTTGTGGAGGAAGCACAGCAGAGCCCAGAGCAAGCACAATAGGCAGACAGCCATGCAGCAAGCAATTAGTTGAGGCAGGATAAATCCTCAGCCCAGCCTACTGAGGCCTAGCCACACTGCCTCCAGACAGAGAGAAGTGGGAAAACACAGTTTTATAAATCAAATGAAAGATCCCATTTACTTTTGTTTAAGGTAAACCGTGAGATCTTTTCCCTCCAGGACCATAGGTTTCTGAGATAAAAGGGACTCTACAAGCACAACAATGTATTGTTAATTACAGGAGGCCCCTTAGGTACCCTCCGCAAATAAGGAGCTGGAATCCAAACATTGATTCTATCTCCTAAATGGATTGAATCAACAATTCCTCAGTTATTATGTTACCCACCAGTGCTAAACCAACTTTGGGAGACTTCATTTCACCATTTAGCTGACTCAGGAAGGGCTTTTTTTATAACTTCTAGCTTATCTATAGTACAATTCTAAATCTTAAGTTGCTAAAAAACTGCACTCTCCAGTTTTCATTCTGGGGGGAAAAAATGTGTCTGCCAGCATTTTCAAAATGTATTTTGTGAGGTGCCCATATGTTAATATAAGTATGGCAAAGATTGTCCACCTCGTTGCTCTCCTATTAAGCAGATTTCCTTTACAATCTGCCATATAGCCAGCCTCTGCACTTCAGGTTTAGAGAGAACAGAATTGCAGTGCTTTCCCTGCCTGCTGTACCGTGACTTTAACACGATTTCCCCCTTCCAATTTCTCCACCACAGCTATTTGCATGCCTGGTATCCAGTCTTCCTATGCCTAACACAAAATAAAAAAAAAGTCATAATAATAAAACACAAGCAGGAGCTTCAGAATCCCAAACAATTGCACTCTCTAGTTATCATTATCGTTATTACCCCCATTTATATTTTAAGTGACTATTTGAGTTTACTTCATAAAAAGAAAACTCTGGGCAAAGACAGCAATATCAAGCAGTACTCAGTTTGGGGAATCTAAATGAAGCTGGGTCTGAAGGTCAGCTATGAATTTTTCTAGTAAAATTGCTTATCACATTCAATTTCAAAGGTGACTTGTTATGTATTTACCCCAGGGTTTCGCTATCAGTTTAAAATGCCTGTGTTGAGTTGCCATGCATATTCACATGTACTGCTTCCCCAGGGTAACCCAGTAGGTGCCATGTTTTATCTCCAGCTTCAATGCATCATTCAATCATGAACTAATATCTAACCCACTCCCTCAGTTCTTTTCTCCTCTTTCTTTTACCTTACAGCTGATTCCTTCCTTTCCCACAAGCTGACATATTCTCACTATGCAAACATTTCCACTTTTATACCCAGCACCTACATCTTGGTTTTCATACCATTCTCCAATAAAAAAAAAACAAAAAAACAAAAAACAAACAAAAAAAAAAACACCAAAAACTGAGCTGATTCTAGGTCTGGCACAGGGAGTATACAAGAGGAGCCTAGAGCATTTGTAAAGCCAGAAAGTAAGAAAGTGCTCTATGAAAAGAAGTTTTTAATATTTAAAAACTTCAAAGAAACAACAACAACAAAAAAACAACCTCAACAGAGCTCCAATGGCCAAAGCTGGAACAATTTGAGCAGCAAAATAAATAACATAGAATTGGATTATACCATGAATATAAAATAAATACAAGAGTCCAGAGTGATATAAATAAATGATTGAGTAAATATGTGGAAGACAAGAGACAAGTCTTTTCTACAGAAAAATTATAGGTAATGTATATAGATACTCTCCTGTTGTTAGGGACTGAATGTGTGTGTCTCCCCATAACTCATCTGTTAAAATTTTAGCCCCGACGTGATGGTATTGGGAAACGGGGCCTTTGGAAGCTGATCAAGTAGAGCTCTCATGAATAGGATAGCGCCCTTATAATAGAGATTCCAGAGAGATATCTGTGCTTTCCACCATGTGAGAACACAAAAAGAAAATAGCTGTCTATTAATCAGGAAGTGAGCTCTGACTCGATCTTCTGGTGCCTTGATCTTGGACGTCGTGGCCTCCAGAATTGTGTGAAATAAATTTCTGTTCTTTACAAGCCACGCAATCTGTTGTATTTTGTTATAGCAATCCAAGTAGACTAAAACATTCCCCCAGAAAGTAGAGCTTAATCTCCCCACACCCTGCCCTTGAATATAAGTTGGATTTATGACTCACTTCCAAAGAACAGAGTACGGAAAGGGAAAAATACTAAGTTTATAGTGGTGAATCCTGGCAAACACTAATTTAAGCAAGTGATCAAGGTTAATATCTCCAGTGATATATCTTGTGGATACCATGTACTCCCTCATATGATATCATGAGAAAGGTATCCTACTCTGTGATAGTCATGTCCCAAAACCATATCCTCAATCTAGTCACGACAAAGCATTAGACGAACCTAAACTGACGAACATTTTATAAAATATCTGAACAATTCTCTTCAACACTGTCAAGGTCAGGAAACACAGGGAAAAAGTAAGACCCTCACAGATCAGAGGAGACTAGACATCAAGAATTCCTGATTTTGTGACAACTAAAAGCAAAGTGGTACTCTGATTGGATCCTGGTACAGAAGGAGGACATTAGTGGGGAAATTCATAACATCTGAATAAAGTCTGGAATTTATTTAATATCAATGTTAATTTCTTAGTTTTTGGTCTTGGTCCCATGGTTTTGTAAGATGCTAGCATTAGATGAAACTAGAGGAAGCACATGCAGGATTTCTCTATATTGTCTTTGCATCTTTTCTGTAAATCGGAAAGTAATCTAAACTAAAAAGATTATGTTAAAAAATTAAAAAGCAAAAGTAATTGCTACATTTTAATATTTTGTTCATCTATGATTTTAGTTTACCACTATAAAATCTTCCTTTAGGAAAAGGTAGACAAAGGAAGATAATAACTAAAATGAATACGGCAATAACATTGGGGGATAGAAGCAAGTTCACCTCTACTGTGTTTCCCCGAGAATAAGACCTAGCCGAGCCATCAGCTCTAATGCATCTTTTGGAGCAAAAATTAATATAAGACCCGGTATTATATTACATTATATTATATTATATTATATTATATTATATTATACTATTAATTATACTATTAATTTTTGCTCTGAAAGACGCATTAGAGCTGATGGCCCGGCTAGCTCTTATTTTCGGGAAAACACAGTATATATTTGATTTTTTTTTTTTTTTTTTTTTTTTTTTTTTTTTTTTTTTTTTTTTTTGGTGAGAGCCCACTGGCCCATGTGGGAATCGAACCGGCAGCCTTCGGAGTTAGGAGCATGGAGCTCCAACCGCCTGAGCCACCAGGCCGGCCCCACAGTATATATTTGAGATATAATTCACCTACCGTAAAACTGACACTTTTAAAGTGTAAAATTTACTGTTTTTCAGTATATTCACAAAATTGTGCAATTATCACCACTATCCAATTACAGAAACTCTTTATCACCCCAAAAAGAAACCCCATCTGCATAAGCAGTCTGTTTCATTCCCCTCTCCCCAAAGACCCTGGCAACCACTAATCTACTTTGTGTATTTATGGATTTGCCTATTCTGAACATTTTGTAGAAATAAAATCACACAAACAATACGTGCCCCTTTGTGTCCATCTTTTTTCACTTAGGACAATGTTTTCAAGATTGATTTATATTGTAGCATAAATCATTACTTCATTTCTTTTCACGGCTTAATAATACTCCATTGGGTTGTTAGATGGGTGGGGGGGAGGGGGTTGGGGATGGGGGAAAGGGTGAAGGGATTGGGGGGCGGCTAGTGACCACAGGATGGCCTCAGGGTTTTTTGAGAATTACTTTGGGGAACTTATTCAATAGTGTTTGGGGATTTTGTTGGGTGTCCGATGGACATGTGTCCTGTTTGGGAGACCACCTCAGGGATGCTGTGGATGCCTGGTCATGGCATTGTACACCAGAGACTGGACATTAATGAATGCCAACTATAATTTTATGTGTATAATGTGATGGCTCGGTGTGAGGTCGGGGTGGTGGTGGATGGGGGGAGGGGGGTTCACGGTGTGAGGGATGTAAAAATAAAATAAAATAAAATAAAACTAAAAAAAAAAATAAAAAAAAATAATACTCCATTGGGCAGATACGTCACATTTTGTTTATCTGTTCATCAGTTGATGGGCATTTGGGTTGTTTCTATTTTTGGTTTTTACAAATATTCCTGCTATGAATATTCTTGTACAAAAAGTTGTTTTTTTGTGTGTGTTTTTTTTAAGCATATACTTTCCTTTCCCTAGGGTATATAGGAGTGAAATTCTCTAGGAATGAAATTGTTGTGTCATATGATAACTCTATATTCGACTTATAAGAAACTGCCAAATAGTTTTTCAGTGAGCCTGTACCATTATATCCTTACCAACAATACATGAGGGTTCCAACTTCTCTACATCCTCACATACACTTCTTATTATCTCTTTTTTTATTGTTATTATAAACCATCCTAATGAGTATGAAGTAGTATCTCATTGTGGTTTTGATTTGCATTTCCCTAATGGCTAATGATACCGAGCATCTTTTCATATGCTTATTAGCTATTTCTATATCTACTTTGGAGAAATGGCTATTCAAATTCTTTGCCCACTTTTAATTGAGTTACTTGTATTTCTATTGTAGGGTTGTAATAGTTTTTTTTACGTATTCTGGCTAATAGATCCTTATCAGATATATAATTTGCAAATATTTTCTCTCATTCTACAGGTCACCTTTTTACTTTCTTGATAGTGTCCACTAATGTACAAAAGTTTTTAATTTTGATGAAATCTATTTCAAGTATTTACTCTTTGATTATTCGTACTTTTGGTGTCATACTAAAAAATTATTGCCTTATAAAGGCAATTACTCCAAGGCAACTAATTACCTTTATTTTCAAGTGGAATTCTGTTGATCTCAACTTTTCAGTAAAGCAGAGAGTGTTGGGCTGCAGTGCAGTAAATAAAGCTCCAGCTTTATTCACAATATAGTAAATTTTTCATGAAGCTCTCATGACTACAGAATAAATCAAAATAACTATGAGAGTGAGAAGAGAAACTTTCATATTCTTTTTTTGATGTTTTTTACATTTTCATTTTTATAATTTAAATTATTCATGGGTTCAGATGTATTATAAGTTTTAATTTTATGTCTTTAACTGAAAATTAATAAAAATTCTAGTAATATACAAAAGACAAAATTCAGCAGTAAAGATCATTCATTTATAAGATTCAAAGTACTGAACTATTTGTGTTAGAAACCATGATGTGATAGTGTTGATTTCATAAATGTTTTGAGGAAAACAAACAATTATAATTTCCAAATCAAAGAATGAAAAAAAGAAATTGACTTTTTTGGGTCCAAGTACAAAAAAAGTTAAACCTCACTTTTGCAGAATTGATGAATCACCTTGCTTGGGAAAAGGGTCTTAAGTTTATTGAGTGGGTGGAGACACTAACTTGCTATTGGTCAAGAGCTCATTAGGAAGCAAAAGAAAAGGACATGACACCCATATCCTCCAGGTAACACTCTAAAATATGGGATCCTTCCTTAATGTTTCTAGCCCATTCAAGGCTGGAGACATGCTGACTAAATCCCCATCATTCAGTCCTATACCTGTTGCCAAGATCCTTCCTGCCTGGCTGGACCATTTTGACACTGACTGGCAGCTGAATTGTCAAGTTCTACAAATAGCATGTTTCCCTGCTTGGCTGGATATCCTCCCCATCTGCTAAGAAGAGTTCTAAAATACCAACTCCTCATTCTTCTATCCATACACCTGGGTGGGCAGGTCAAGAGGTTGGGACATTGGAGCCAAGTTTATTTTCCTAGTGATTAATACTCCTGGCTCTCAGGCTTATCTCCTGAGTTGAAAATTTCCTTCTCAAATATAACCCACACCTACAGGTACAGGCAGAAACCCAGATGGGATTACCATTCCAAACTCAAGAATTCCCTACATAAGCTCAGTTACTGATCCTTTTCCAAAGTTTATAAACTTTTGCCCTCAAAATTTAGCATTATCCAAGTAAATGGTTATTAGAACTTTGCACTATTGTGACACAGCTATGTTTAATTATTTCATTGGATTAAATTTGAACATTTGAATGTACAAAAAAAATAATATTTTATTCAATACATTTTGTAGTATTCAAAAGAGGAGTTATTCCTAAATTCTAGATGTTAAGAACAAATATCAGAGTAATAATTCAATAGCAGTGGCCTCATCAATCGAAGATGAGTTCTTTGAGGTCAGGGTTTAGGTATTTTGGCAACAAACGGCCTGCACATGGGTCCATAGATCACAACCACCCTGGCCATGCTTGAGTCACTCTGGATAGAATATTAAAAGAGTGAGGGGTGGGGCCAGGTATCTAAGCCTGAGACTAGAAGGAGCTAATCAGCCTCATCTCAACACCATTGTGTCTTTTCAGTAAAAAGGAACAATATATTCTGAAACATGGTAAAATGGGAACTTCTCTAGAATCCAAATGTTTGTCAGAAAATGAAAGCATATGTCTTTCAACTACCCTCCCCCATCCACTGTCTCCTCCCTCTTCACAGTTTTGCAGGCACAGCAATAAGTTTTCCTTAATTCTTCCTGAGGTCACAAATGTAACATTGCCACAGACAGAGCAGATGGAAACCATAAGGCTAACTGGACCAGCGTTTACCAGGGTGACCATTTAAGAATCATGTTTGTGAAATGGTTCCCAAACTCCATCTGTGACCAACGGAGTTAACAAGAATTTCTGGAGATGGGTTCAGGAAGACTATATTTTGGGGCAACAGGATTCAGGAAGTTAACCTTGCTGTCTCTAATAATATCGAAGTTTAAGAAATATTGGCGATAGACACTTTAGCAAAGACAGAAGGGATCCCCAGAGGTGGAGCTGGAGTTGGTAGAAGGTAACTGACCTCAGCAGAGAGAAAGTACTCAGGAAAAAATTTGATGCTTGAACTAAGAGGAAATCAAAATGTATCTTCTTCCGTCATGAAAAGGGGTCTTCTCTCATACACACTTCAGAGCTTGAAGAAATAATGTATACATTCCTAGAAACATCACCCTCAATTTAGAGCAAGGCTTCTCAAGGTCAAAGTCACTAGAGGAGGCCTGTGCTGGGAGAGGGCATGAGGGGGCACAAACAAAGAAGTAGAAGAGGAGTGATCTGATAGAAAAGAAGACGTATTTCCTTTGTGGCTATAAAGTGAATATAGAAGGAGTGGACACGTATTGGGTTTAAGTGACACCAGGGCAAAAGCCACACAGAAAGAATTCTGCAATGAGAACAGCAAGCATAAAAAAGATACCCAGTGGAAAAACCAGATAGAATGACTGCTCAGAGTAGCTATACTGACTAAAACTAAGGATCTCCTCTTTGTTTTGAAAGCAGAAACATAGCAAAGACATGCATGTTTCTACAACGACATAACAATGATATCGTCTATCATACAGACAAGGTGACGTATATGAGCACTTCAATTTTTCAGTGAGTGTTAATAATCAAGCTGCTCATTAGATTTATTAGATAGGATTAGTCCCTAATTGGAACAGAGCAACCGTGAGACAAATTATCAAAAAAACTGATGGAACTTTCTTGATTTTACAAGTTTGGAAGCTCCAGACATTCATATGTCTAGTTTTTCGATCTTGAAAAACTAGAAAGTGTGACTGCTTTCATGCATTCAAATAAATATTGAATTCTTTGAGTACTGAAACAGGGTTTAATATAGACACTGTGAATAGAGAATATTTTACAAATAGATATGTTTCTCTGATGGGAGATGTTAATGATTAAGGAATCTGGGACATGTGGGAGGAGGGGTATATGAGAACTCTGTCAATTTTTCCTGTCAATTTTGCTGTGAACCTAAGCTGCCCCTTCAAAAATAAAGTCTTTAAAAGGAAAACAGGTATGTTTCTGTGTTTTGACATAACACTTCTTCTACCCAGAACATGAGGCTACCCCATGGCTCGTCGCTCACTACTGATGCGACATTTGGTGTGTGTATAAGAATACATTTATGTAGCGTAGTCAAACTTTTAAAACAGTATTTGACATAGCTTTGGTATCTTGAGATCTCACAGATTTAATAACTAAAGGAAGCTATCTTTCAAAGCATCTCTACTTGAAATTTTATACTAGGAAATAGAGGGAAAAAAATTTGCCAAACATAAAACTGAGTGATATCAAAGATGATTGCATCTAATATTTTATCTTAACTTTTCATACCCATCCCAAATATTAACAAATACTTTAAAAGCATTATGAACTACGGCCCAGCAGTTTCTAGATTCTGGGATATCTTTGCTGATTTATATCCTAGAATATTACAGAGGAAAAAAAATCAAAATAACTCAGAAGAATGCCTGGCTCCATTGATTTTGTGGTGAGGCTCTTGCTTGGCTGAATTTAATTTAAATGTAGTTCTTTGTTATTGCTTCAAGAGGAAGACAGTCATTTCTAACAAGCACAAATTATTCAGAGCATGACCCTAAATGCTGTATTTCAAATAGCAAAAGAAAAAAAGCTATCCTCTAACCTACTTCGCATCGCTGGAAGAGGAGCTGTGTGAAAAGAGAGCTGAGAAAGGACAACCTGACCCAGAGAGATTAGCCCTCACCAGGGCCTTCCTCCCAGTTTTTGTGGGTCTCTGGATGGGCCAGTTGCACAAATACAAGAAGATCAGGCCAACATCCTGGAAAGGGGGAGGGGGTGGTATCACCCTTCTTGGATAGCTGTTTGCCAAGCTCCAGTTAACCCAGTTACAGTAAAGCCATTGTGGACTCTTTAGTAGAGCAAGCCTCAAATCTACATGGCATTCACGATTTTTTGACGGTCGTGGCCACAGCCAGTAACTGCAATTTAGTGGCTTCCACATTATCATGAAAGGGGGCGGGCAAAGGCTCAAGAGCAGTGGGTTTTATGGCAGTAGGAAATAGGACCCATTTTGTGCAGCTGCCAACTCCTTTGCATTTCTGAGGATGAAATGCCCCCTAGATCAAAGTGACAAAGTGGTTAGGATATTCACGGGACAGAAGACAAAAGGAGTTCATTCACTGCCAAAAAACAGCCTTCTGTTAAGGATTTAGAAGTTTAATAACAGTACTTACATGAGAAGTAGAATGCAGGAGAGTAACTTGAAAGTGTATGCCGTTTAACAGAAGCTGCTCATTCTTCAAAAAGCCAGGCAAGCAGGGTTAAGGCTTACCCTCATTCACTCATTCATTCATCGGACATATATTGAGTACCTACTACACGGGCCACTGAGATAGGTATTATAAGGAATATAAATGTGCTTAACAAAGCCTCTACCTTTCAGGAGCGTGCAGGAATAGAATAGAATAGAATAGAATAGAATAGAATAGAATAGAATAGAATAAAATAGAATAGAATAGAATAGAACAGAATAGAATAGAAATTATAATATAATATAGCACAATGTAACATAGTACAGGATGATATAATATAATATAATATAATATAATATGATATAATATAATATAATGGCACAAACTGAGGTGTCAGAATACCTATATAGCACCTGCAAAGGAAATAGACAAAACTAGCTTTGCAGTTTTAGCCCAAAGTTCTCAAGAGGATAAAAGGATCGTGGTTAAAGAGGCAAGAAGAAAGGACTTTTTTGGAGGGATTTGTTGGAATTCAGTGAATCTCCCTCTCCACATGCCCCTACCCTGCCAATGGGAAAGTTGGGACAGGGGGGACTCCCTGCTTATTTCATGTAAAATGAAAGACATTTCAAGACAATTGCTTGGGGAGCTTGGCTTGTATCTCTTTTAGTTTGTAAGGGTACAGGGTACAATGTGAGACCCATGCTTAAAAAAAAAAAAACTCTCCAGGCAAGAAGCTGTCTGCAGCTCCCTGTAGTGTATACTTTGAGGGCTGTATGGAGAACAAACTGTGCTTGCACTGATAGCAGAGAAGAGAACGTGTAAATGGTTCCCCAATACTTCACAGGGTCCATAGCCCATGGGAAACAGCTGTGCGAGAGCTGTTTAAGGTCCTTTACCCAAAAGGGCTGCCTAGAGAGACAATGGATTTAACAGGGATATAAGAAGATTAGGGGAGTAGAAAATAAAGATGCCTTCTGCCTACATCTGATGGAGATCAGCACACTTCATTTAGTAGTTATAGTACATTAAGGTTGCAAGTCTAAATCTCATTAAGATACTTGAAGATAAAGTGTTCTAGGGAAAAAATTTTTTAAGTTACTTAAGACTTATTATGCGCCACTAATGTGTCACTAAGTAAAGGCTGGATCTAAAAAGGTTATATCTATAGATACAAATAGTCAAATGAAAAGTGAAACTTTAAGTCATTGCTCAGATATGTAGCTTGCCGGAGTTCATGCTTTCAGAAACTCAGAGTTTGGAAGTTTGAGAAACTCTAATTGTTATCTGCATGTCTAACATATTAAGACATGACACGAATAAAAAAACATAGACTCAGACTCAGTCCAAATGTATTTGATCCTCTAGCATAAAAACCCTAAGAGTGATGCCCTTTAAGAATGAATCGTATAGGGAATTACAGAGGATTTGCGTCCTCTTTCCTGGAGGAGCTGACGTGGAATAAAGGTAGAAGAAACAATGCTGGCTCCTCTAGTCTTAGCCCTACTGCTCAGAATAGGGAGGTGAGGACATTCAGAAAACCAAGGACAGACCCTGCCTCCATACCCCAGATACCCTCCTGTACCCCATTAAAAAGTCCCCCTTCCCATTTCCTTGCTTCTCTACCCCCTTGACTGCTTGGTCGAAGAGGCCACAGTCCTACTAGTCCCCTGAAGGCTAAAGCCAATGGTTTGCTGCACTTCACAGACTGCTAACACATAATCCAGACGTCATGTGGTCTATACCCTTCCCTTCTGAGGCCCAGAGAAGTTAAGTGGCCCATTCGCTGTAGCATACTGGTTGGTGGCAGTGAAGAAAGAGAACCCTGGTTTTCTGTTTCTCTAAAAGGGCTGTTTTGACTGTTCTACCTTAAATGAAAGGTACGTAGGAAGGAGTATGGCGTTCCATACACACACACACACACACACACACACACACACACACACAAATGGTTAAATATTTTCCTTGCCTCATCCCGTAGTAGAGGCCATGGTTTCAAGAAATTTTATTTAGTCTTAGGCAGCAACCTCCCCCCTCAAAATAATTCAGAAACTTCAAAGAGAATTACAGAACCACTTCATATGCTACGAAGTTGCACCATATGTCATGAATCAAACAACTGATTAAATAAATGGGGAATGTCATGAAAGTTCCATTAATGCTGATGTCATCTCTGCCTAGGAAAATTCATTCGATTAAGTCACTTCTGTAAAAACATTTCTATAATCTCCAATCCCCTGCAATTTTTAGTATACAAACATATAATCTTACATGGTTGGTGCCCAGACAGATGTGTTAGACAAAGGGCCAGAGGATTCTATGTAGAGCCTCGTCAGAGTTAATTTGTTCTCTGTGGGGTTCCTGTCCTATCGTGGTGCATGGGCCCATGTCTTTCTAGGAACCATTCCCAAATAAGAGTCAAGACAGGCCAAGTCCTCCTCACTCTGCAGTGTTTCAACTTCACACCAGTGCCCTCAGGCCTTCACAGAGGTTCCCTTGCTCGAAAAGCAAAAGGCTGAGCAGAACTGCTGCTAAAAGTATTGCCTACACTTGGGGACACATTCCTTTATTTGATCGTGAAAATAAAACCAAGTAGCTCAAACGAAACACCTGGTCTCTTGCCAACTTTTCTTTCAATGACAAAAAAAGCAATTTTTTTCATAGCTTGAATAATAATAAAAAAACAAAACGTATCTTAATGAGATTTACGTAATATTGGAAAGAAAGATTATGAATAGGTCAGGAGATTTAGAGATTTCAACCACTTAAGCCCCAGGCTATGATTATCTCATTAGTCCTGGGCACTCAGAAGAAATACAGAATAGGTTGGGTGTTACCAGTGAATACCAGTGAATACCACGTTTTGCCAAAAACTTGTAAAGAGCAAGCTGTGGATACAGAAGGGTATGAACCAAGTGTTACCTAAGTGGAATTCACACTTATGAAAGGCAGCATCTGGCAGAGCAATTCCCCATATTCAGAGCCATTCACATATCAGAGCCACAGTGCCAGGCTCCCAAAAAAACCACGTTGTCATCCACACCTTGGGCCTACCCTTCTCAGAGTACTTCATGTTCCTTCTATGTCGCACTGAAACTACTGTCCTCCTCTTCCTCAGGTCTCCTCCCTAGAAGTGGATTTATTCTCATCCTCCTGGTAGGCACATGAGCAGTGTGAAAGTTTAAACCTATTGTTTCAATTTGATCCTGCTTTGGAAGAATTCTTGTGGAGAGAGAGAGCTAGGAAGGGCACACAGGTTCTGCTTGAGAGAAACACTCATTGAGCAAAAAGCGTGAAAACAGAAGTAGCAACGGGTCAGAAGATCTCCATCAATAAGGAGTAACATTGAATGAGCCCCTATTATGTGTCGGGTACTATTCTAAGAGCTTTATCTGTATCAACTCATCTAATTCTTTCAACATTTCCATGACATAGGTGCTCCTGGAATCCCCATTTACAGAGGAGGCAATAAAAGTACAGAGAGATGAAGTCAATCGTTCAAAATGAGAATGTTGGAGCCAGACAGTCCTGCTGAATAATCATAACAACAGTAATTGAACACTCAGTTGGTTCCATTAGTGTTAGTCATGTGTCCAGCATTGTGCTATATGAGATATATGTATTACTTTACTGCATACCAGCAACAACCCCTTGAAGAAGATACTATTATGATGTCCATTTATACATGTCCTATTTTCCATCCAAAGTTCAGAAGTATTAAACAATGGAGCCAGATCCAAACCACGATTAAAATGATTTGTTTTTTCTCCTCACTATTGTCTCTACAAAGTTACATATAGCTAGTCCCTACTGAGAGTGGGTGGGATGTTTAAGAAGAATGAAATACCCCACCATTAGAGGTGCTCCAGGAGGGGCCAGGCATTGACTTGAGTAGGGCAGCCTCTGAAAGTCATTCTGCATTTCCAGATATCTCGGGGGGGGTGTTTAGATTCATTCAGATTGTTTCATGTCTTTCTTGGCTTCTTTTCCTACCCCATTTCTATTTACTCACCTTGAGGTTGCAAACTACCTTTTCTTTTCCATTTTTATTTCCTCACAATCTCTGGGTGCCAAAGTCAATAATTCTTACTGCTGCTACTGCCATAGCTGATAAGTTTGGGATTATGAAAGGCCCTGAGAAGCAAGTCTGAATTGTCTTCTTACAAAACAGATGTTTCCTTGCTCACTGTGTTCTGCTCAGAGCGAGGATCACATTGTTTAGCCTTGTAATGGACTGGGCGCTCCTAAAACAGCAGGACCACCATAGCCACGTGTTAGCTCAGGGATGTTTTTTTCTCTTCAGATCTGATCTATCCAGTGGTGGTAGGTTCTGGGATACGTGAAATGTCATTCTCCATCGAAAGAAAGTCATTGGGTCTGAATCCATTACTGGAATGGACTCAGTTTCTCCAAGATGGAGGACATCAGAACAAGTACAATATTAATTATTACCTAATACTTACTATGCATTTCCTATGTGCCACTCTAATTGAACACTTCACATTTATTATCTCGTGTAATCCTCATGCACAAAAGAAAACTGAAATATGTACTGAGCTCCATCGTTCAGTTACAGGTAGGAAACTGAAACATCGGAAAATGATATAACTAGTCCAGGGTCACACAGTTGTGAGAAGTGGAAATAGTATTTTAAAATTTCAAAACAAAGACTGGACTACAGGAAGCCTATCCTCTTGACCAATATCCAACATGGCCTCTTACCAAACATGACTGAGTAACATAGCATCACAGAGTTGTGCTAACACCTGAGCATTTATGGATGCTGCTCAATAGCACTTTTTTAAAATTCTTTTTTTAATTGGGGAATATTGGGGACCAGTGTGTTTCTCCAGGGCCCATCAGCTCCAAGTTGTTGTCCTTCAATCTAGCTGTGGAGGGCGCAGCTCAGCTCCAAGTCCTGTCGCTATTTTCAATCTTTAGTTGCAGGGGGCACAGCCCCTCATCCCATGTAGGAATTGAACCGGCAACCCTGTTGTTGAGAGCTCGTGCTCTAACCAACTGAGCTATCCGGCCGCCCCAACTAGCACTTTTATGAGGGTCTTCTTTGTGGAGGTTAAGTTCTTGCCTGAGCTAAATTCCCGCTACACTGACTGATAATTCAAAATGGCCTTGAATCAACCAGACATTCACTGGGCAGACTCTTACTATACTTCCAAATGCCATCTAATCCATATACTGTGGATTTAAATTCACAGCATATGTCTTGAAGCTCATTTTCCATAGGCACTTCTTCTCTTCTTATATACTTATTTATTTATTTCTAGTGATCCTCACAATTATAGTTTGAAAAACTGGAGGCAGGATCTTATATACTTGTATATACACCAAGGGACTTGCTTTAGAACACACTGATTTTTGTTGTTGTTATTGTTTGGGGAGAGGGGATTCAATTTTATTTTATGTCATCTAGGCTAATCTTTTTTTTTTTTTTTTGTTAGTTTCAGGTGTACAAGACAAGGTAATACTTAGACGTTCATCATTTATATCCCTCACACTGTGAACCCCCCTCCCCCCATCCACTATCCCTCCGACCTCACACTGAACCATCACATTATATATATAAAATTATAGTTGGCATTCATTAATGTTTAGCTTCTGGTGTACAATGCCATGATCAGGTATCCACAGTATCCCTGAGGTGGTCTCCCAAATAGGACGCATGTCCATCGGATACCCAACAAAATCTTTACAACATTATTGAATACCTTCCCCAAATTAATTTTCAAAAAAACCCTGAGGCCATCTTGTGGTTACCAGCTGCTTCCAAATCCCTTCACCTTTCCCCTTATCCCCAACCCCCCCACACACCCATCTAACAACTCTCGGTTTTTTCTTTGTGTCCCCAAAACTGTTTCTGATTAGTTCATTCACATAGTCTTTTCTTTAGATTCCACATATAAGTGAGATCATATGGTACTTGTCTTTCTCTTTCTGACTTATTTCACTTAACATAATGTTCTCTAGATCCATCCATGTTGCTGCAAATGATAAGATTTCTTTCTTCTTTATGGCTGCGTAATACTCCATTGTATAAATGTACCACAGCTTCTTAATCCAGTCATCTACCGATGGGCATTTCGGTTGTTTCCATATCTTGGCTATTGTGTAAAGTGCTGCAATAAACATAGGAGTGCATACAGATTTTTGAATTGGAGTTTTGGATTTCTCCGGATAGATTAGGCTAATCTTTTTAAGGTACTTAGCTTCAGAAACATGGCAAAATATATACAGAATGTGCCAAAAACTGTATACATATTTTAAGAAAGGAAAAAACTATTAAAATTGTAATAATGTATACCAATAACAAAAGATGAATACAAGTCACATTTGACTTCTGCAATTACCAGAGGTGCTCAAAGTTGTTACCATCAGCATCCAGACACTTCTGATTACAGCAAACTACTGCTTGCGCAAGGTTGACCAGTGTCTACTTGTATACAGGTTTTTGGCACCCCTGGTGTATATATTTTTAATTTTGGCCACTTGCTTTGTATAAAATAGTTCTGGGGTATATTTTGTGTCAATGACACCCTAAAAACATAGAAGTAAGGAAACATTTTAATTATTATTTATAAAAATACGAAAACCAATTAGATGGAAGTTTAAATATACAAAACATTATGACTATCAAGAGAGATCGAAGTTAACTAAAGATATATGGAATTGAGACTCTAATAAATTGGCTTGAAATTGTAATATTATGGAAGTTTTATCGTAAAACCTCCTTAGAAATGAGTTATCCCATTACCCTTACTTCCAGGTGAGAAAGAATAAGACCCACTGTGTGGGGGTAACTTGTTGGGATTGCGTGGGTGGTCAGGAGCAGAAGCCAGCCACATTTTGGAATACTTTCTCAGGCTTGTCACCTATTCTCACCACTTGCATTTTTTGCTTCCTAAATTATTTGGTTTTATCACTGACTTTCTTTCCTCACTCCTTCACCAAATGATATTTTTTGTTAAAGAACACTCCGGCCCATTGGGCAAGAGACCCCCATTCGAGTTCACCCTCTGCTGCTAACTCACCATGGGTCACACCATTTGCCCTGGCTGTGATGGCTCAGCTGCCTCCCTCTCTCCGTTGATCCCAAAACAGAGGCAATGACTGCATCGCTGCTCGATGCACGTTCCAGCACAGTCTGCATCAACAGGGACAACCAACTTGCTCTGAATTTTACAATTTGGGAAGCCCTTGTATCTCAGCCAGTTACTTTTTTAAGCACCTGGAAGCTACAGGCAAATGATGTAACATGTTCTCTTGATAACATGCCAGAGACAAGATTAAATATTGGTCTTTCTCATGGACATTTAGCCAGAAGTCAAACATTACTTTCCCCTTTTCTATGGTGAAGTAAAATATTTGTGTCAGATGCTTCCAGTATATTTCATCACCCTAATTTCTTCTTTTCATAGCAACTCTTCTGTCCACTGATGTCAGAGTTTTGAATAGCAAAGACTAGCTAGATACTACCCTAAAAGTCTCACTTGCCCTCTTCACACACTGGGGGAGCAGAGGGGACTGCTTTGCATGTGCCAATGAGAAGGAGAATTTTTACACCCTCTGTAGACATTAGAAGTTTTCTCATACTGTCTCACTGTCACAGGAGTGTCCCTGTCAGTGTCCAGTGACAGGAGTGTCCCTGTCACTGGAGATGACACAGAGAGATGTGTCAGCGGGCAACCCACCTGCTGGCTGGTTCGCTGAAAAAGGTTCAACTAGTTAAATCAGAGTTAATTGCCAAGTCAAGATCATCCTAAACCCACATCAGAAAAAGATTGAAACTCTGCCATCGAAAGGAGTTGGCAGGGAACATGGGGAGGTATTTACGGATGCAGATTCTGGCTGAGCAGATACATCTATTGTTCAATGGCTGTATCTTACTGGATCGTGTTATTGGTACAATTGTGTCCACTCAAAAAACTTCCTATGTTCAAGTCCCCCCAGTACCACACAAAGTAACCTTATTTGGAAACAGAGTTGTTGCAGATGTAATTAGTTCAGATAAGGTCATACTAGAGTAGGGTGGTCCCAATCCACTATGACTGGTGTCCTTATAAGAAGACACAGATACACAGGGAAAATGCCATGTGAACATGACGGCAGAGATCAGGGTGATGTTTCTGCAAGCCAATGAAGGCCAAAGATTTCCAGGAACCACCAGAAGCTAGGAGAAAGGTATGGAAGAGATTTCTCCCTGAAGGAACCAACCCTGATCTTGGACTTCTTGATCAAGGACACCTTGATCTTGGACTTCTAGGCTCCAGACCTGAGAGACAATACATATCTGTTGTTTAAGTCACCCAGTTTGTGGTACTTTTTTATGGCAGCCCTAGCAAAACTAGTATAGACCGTATTTCCAAACTTTTGATAAACATATATAAAGCTCTAGCAATAAATATATTCCAGTAACAAGTCATTCAAATAGAAAGTTTGTATAATTCATCATAGTTAATATTTCTTCTTATTGAGTGATATATCGTCTATTTCCACCCAACAAATACCATCACTTGAATGTCTCAAAATAAACTAAAATAACAAACAAATAACAATAACAAAAAAACCAAACTCATTCATAAAACTTAGGTCTTTTTGCACAATCCTTTCCAAAGCAGAGCACCATTTCCAAAGTGTAGTTAAGATCAGCTAAGGATTTTCCATGACTCAACTGGTACACTTGAGATGTACATTCTTTCCTTCTCCATAACAAATATTATTATATAGCTGCTGTGCACCAGACACTCTGACAGACATTAGAGACCCAACAGTGTAGAAAACAGTGGCCTATGTTCAGTGAGGAAGACAGATATCAAACACATAATTACTCAAAGGTATACAACTCCTAACTGTGACAAGTGCAATGAAGAAGTATCACAATATTTTGTAGGCAGTTACTTTTACTGTAGACCTGTGGGCAGGCAGAGCTGGGCTTACTCTGTACTCCAAGTAAAGGCTGAAAAACTATGACTTTTCTCCCATCAAAAGAAAACACCGAATATTACACTCCGGGAACCAAACCACTATCAAAAAAATAATCATCTTAATAAAACATAGGCCCCAAAAGAAGGAGGGGATAGGAGCTTAAAGTGGTACAGAAGAGAAGCAAAGAGACAAATGGGACATGGAGAGAGTTCAAAGAAACAGGAAACTCAGGACGGGATGCTGACATCAACTATCCATACCCCATTCAGGACTGAAGAACAAGAGAGTGAAGACATATGCCCAGTGCTGTAAGTGTGGAGTGGTGAATGGCATGTGGTCGGGCATGAGATTTTGTGCAGCTGAAAGGATCTTACCCAAAATAAAACCCTACCTTTGTTTGCAGCTCTGTCCTTTTAAACGGGAACATCACTGTTCAGAATGCTCCTTGCTCTGTGCAGTTGTGAGCACTTGAGCCGGCTGCCAAATGACGTAGCTGGTCACCAAAGAAGCTGCTGAATGCTGCTGAAGACAGGGAAGAAATCCATTGAATTAGTCCTCAGCATTGCAAACGCAGCTGCCTCTCTCAATTACTTTGTCAAGTCCCATTATAATTGCTGCTCTGATCACATGCAAGGTTTTCCCACTAGTGGAGATAGAGCCAAGAACCTCAAAGCGCCGGCATGTACGCCCCAGGCCGCTATGGACAGGTCTGCAGCTGCTGTGTCACTTGCCCTTAGTGGAATTTAACAAGATAAACTGCTTCCTTGGCATTTATACCACACTTAGCATGGGTTATATTTACACCTCTTGCCTGTTGGTGATGACCAACTTCATGATCTACTTTGAGATCTCTCAAACAACCTAGGCATGACTGAGTAGAAACTACTTTGGGAACGATAAATGAATCACTGTATGGAAATATGAGCCATACTGTCCCAAAACAAGCATTCAGGGAACACCTCTACTGATAGCTGGAGGCAGGGTGATAAGCAAATGATACCGCTGGGGTAAAGAACTCCATCATGGAACAGAAATAAGCTTGATCCCAGCACAGAATTCTACTATGACCCTGGATTTGCCCTTGTCTGTTTGAGCTTGCATCATTTAGAAGCATGGCTGTGATAGTTGGAGACGCCAAACCACCAACTAGTAGGTAACTAGTTACATCACTATAACCCCCATGTGACTAATATGAGAGGAAAGCTACCTATTTTGAAAGCTATTAAGTTACATGGTAAGACTTACACGTGTTTAGCACATTTAGCATCATATTTAAAAATGAGTGGAAAGGAAATGATCTCAAAAATAGGAAAAAGAGAATGGAAACATATTATCTGTGAACAAAAGTGGAATGTTCTGGAATGAGTAGGTATTGGTGGCTGGTTAGAGCTGTGGTTCTCAAAGCGTGGTCCTCAGATCAGCAGCATTTGCCACAACTGCAAACTATTTAGAAACACAAATTGTCAGGCCCTACCCCAGACCTACTGAATCAGAAACTGTTGGCGGGGAGCTCAGTAATCCATAGTTTAACAAGCCTGCCAGTGATTCTGAAGTATACTCACACTTGAGAACCACTGGGTTAGGCCATGAAGACCAAAGCACAAGAAAAACAGAATAAACCATGTTCCATAAACAGGATTATCAGGGCAGAATTTTAGTGTCTCCAGGGAAAGAAACTGTAGCCCTTGCGACTGTAAATTATTGGAGGGTCTAACCAATGATGATGATAAAGAGATAAAGCAATTCATTAAAGCAGACTGTTAAATGGTTCTTCAACAGAATAAGTGACAGACACGACCCCTGTCCTTGTGACATTTGCAGAATTTCTACAAATTCACTACAAACAGCGTTTTTACCCCCAAATTCTTAAGCAACTGAAATCATATTTGAGTCCAGGCAGCTGAAGTTTTTGTGGTCTGGCAAGTATTTGGCATGACTCTCTTCACCTGAATCTGAGCATTTTCCTTCTGAATCATTCACTGAGTGAGCAGAATTTGAAAAAGAATTAATAAATAAAACACATTCTTTGAGGTTGGAGAAATAGTCTCCCATGATAACAGAATGGCTAAGCGGGTACAAGCAAAGGACATATAGAAGAAATACAGAATACTTCTACATTGTGTAGTCTTCTTAGTTCCTGTACATACCGAGGGAAAACCCTAGCACAGGTCACTGGTCAAAGGGAATGTTGAAAGGATTGAAAATCCAGGGAAGAAAACAATGCCCTATAGTAAAAGTGTAGAGTTTGTCCAACCTAAAGCTGAATGCCAGAGATATTTCTCCACCCTCCTCATCTCCCTAATGGTATAAGTAACACTTAACTCTGGGATATTAAGAAGAAAGAGTTTTGTGTGAATAGAAGTATTTCGTTTTTGTTTTTTTTCTTTTAAACTCTTTCATTTTAGCATACACCAAAAAGAGACTTGCATGCTTATTTTAAAAGTGACATCCATTTGCTCGTTCAGTTCCCCCGGGCTAAGAAAGTAAATGGATGTTTTGGCAAAAAGTCCTAACTTAGCACTCAAGTTGCGTATACCAGCCACACTTAAGAAGTATTTTATTCATTCAGTGTTCCCCTGTAATGGAAGATGGCGCAAGAATTTTGAAATAGACTAGGAATATGCTGATGAAATTTCTCTTTTAATATGCCTAATTTTTTCAAATATTATTGTGAACTTCATGTCTCTACCACAAATAGACATTTCAAAAGATCCTTTATAAAAGACACCTAAATGTATTAACTCAGAGCTATGAAATCAATTTCATTCCAACTTAAAAAAATTATTTCATTGAATAACTAACATTTGCTCAACCAGGCCTGACTCTATAAGTTCAGATCCTGAATTCAATTTTCTCTTCTAAATTCTTTTTTTCTCTCTCTCTCTTTGTCTCTCTCGGTAAAGCAAGGGTGGCAGCCTAGTGGTATCTCTGCCAAAACTGTTTTTGAGGACACTAGAAAAAAAAGTACAGAAATAGTAATTTAATATTTTCCACCTGTAGTTAGAACTCTGCTCTAACGCTCACTCACTGGTCTCACGCTGGCAAGACTCGTGTAAGGCTTTTGACGCACCTGAATTTTTGTTTGACTTCCCCAACTTTCTTTTATTCACCACCCAAAATAGAGGAAATTGTGCATCTCTTGTTTTAAGACAATGCAGTTTTAGTCTGGGATGCCATACAAATTGTACAGATCGTCAATACAAGTTCTAGTCTAGCTCATTTATCAGTGATTTTCAAAGCTCAGATGGAAAGGGAACTGGTAGTACCAGACCTCATGAGTGCTACTGATGGGAATAAACCCTCTGAGAAGTACCAGCCCAGAGAGTGTTCAAAGGAACTCGAAAGTTTGGCTGAGGCTAAATTTCCTCTGGGGCTGACTAGTTATTTGAGCTGATAAATACTGTGCTTCCCTGAAAATAAGACCTAGCTGGACAATCAGCTCTAATGCGCCTTTTGGAGCAAAAATTAACGTAAGACACGGTCTTATTTTCTTATAAGACTGGGTATAATATAATATGATATAAAATAAAATATAATACCAGGTCTTATATGATATAATATAGTGTAAGACTGGGTCTTATATTAATTTTTACTCCAAAAGACTCGTTAGAGCTGATTGTCCAGGTAGGTCTTATTTTCGGGGAAACACGGTAGTTATTTGAGCTGATACATAGCCAATTTTACTGTGATCTCTTTCTTACACTCTCTAGGCAAGTAGCTTTGCATGAAGTTAAGGAAGCCAAACACCTCAAACAAAGAAGGACTCAGGTATCCAATGAATTGAGACAAGTCTCTCTCACACTCACACACACACACACACACACACACACACACACACACACACAGCCTAGGCACCCAGATTCCTATAGTGGTGTGTTTCTCAATCACAGAAGCATGGTGCCCTTTGGTTTTGTACTCCCTTCTTTCCATGATCAACTAAATACGGTTTGACAGTAATTGGAGTCATGTGGCTTTTGTACTTCAGATCTTGTCAATTGTATAAAACTTACTTTCCATTCTTCACTTCCCTGCAAATTTGCACTTACACCAAGTACAACATATATGTCAAACCCCATTACAATATAAACTTTTGAAAGACAGACATTTCCAAACGTCTTAACTATGACTACGTTGTTGTTTTTCTTTTAAAAGCAAGACACAATGCAATAGTTTTTTCTTATAACAAAATTATCTGGACAGTCCTTAGGAGTTGGTCTGAAAGAAATTGATAACTATAAGACAAATAATTTGAGAAGAAACCAAGTCTTGTAATTGAGATAGCACTTTTTAAAAAATATCACTCCATAAATTAGGATTATTATTTACTGATTTACTTGGAGATACAATATATAGGAATGTTTTCATGTATGCTTTATTTTGTCCTACATACAGTGTCCTGCTTCCATCACTGATTTATATAAATTACTCAGTCTACCTGGCATAAAATGAGGCATTTGGCCTAGGTATGTAGTCACTCAACTCCTTTAAAGTCTCTGATTTTCTTCTAAGAGGCGCAGAGATTCATATTCTTCAGGATATTTCATGGCCTTTTCCTACTAAAACCTAACAATTCCACTTAATTCAATTTGAGTCCATTCATTTATTTATTTAACAAACACTTACTGACTATATACTATGTTCCAGGTATTCTGCTCCTATAAAGTATTTAAAATTTCAAATGAAATATATGAAATTTCAAATGAAATATATAAAATGTATAAAAGACTGAAACTTTATGTATTTCATATGAAGTTTCATAAAGTTTCAGTCTTTTATACATTTTACATATTTCACATGAAATTTCATATATTTCAAGTTTGATACATATTTATTTTTAAAAGGGATACATATATTCTTACGTAGCACATCATCCATTTTGTTCAGGTATGTCATTGTACATACGCCCAACTTGGTCTAGCACCCTTGAAACTATAGACATCTTCAAGTTCAGTAGCCTATTTTATCAATTTGGGCCCCATTAAACAAAGAGGTTAAGAGACAATCTACATATGGAGTGTAAAACAAAACAATAACCAATAGTTTAGTCAAACAAATTAAAAGAATATTATAGATATCTTTCTTAAAATTTCCAGATAAGGTAGAAATCAGTAATTCAAATCTTTGTGAAGAGAACTGGAATGACATTCCAATGAGATTTGAGAAATGTATTTACCAGCAAGTTATTTCTCATGAATCCTTAACCATTGCCAATTATTACTTAAGTCTGTACAGCAATCCAGTATAAGGTTAGATCACTTAGGCAAATGAATTCAGATTTCATTCTGATAATGTCTTTATTAAATTCTAGGAGGCCTTAAAATCCATCACTTAGATTTAGAATTCTATTCCAAGTGTGTGAAACCCTATAAAGTGAACCTATGAGTTAACTTATCAGTATTCCCAGTATGCCAGAATATTCTCTCTTCATCGTTCTCCATTCTATATCTTACAAAACATAGAGCTGTTCTTAGGTATAGAAATTTTAACAACATTGACTTAGGAAACACTAGACAAATCACCATGCCTCTGAATATCTCCCCAGCTGACCAAAAATCACCTGAATTTCTCCATTAACGGTGCCTTCTTTTGGGTTCAGATATTGCATAACTAAGAGTGGCTCGATTACATTAATGATGCCCATTCATTGAGTGCCTAGTCTATTCTAGACACTCTAATAGTGCTTTACATACTTATTCCCCCCAAACATCCCTGTATCTCTTTTCCTGCAGATGAAGGAAGTGAAGTTAGGATGGTCACATAGCTAATAGATAGTGAGCCAGCCCTCAGTCCCTCTGCTCTTCCACTATGTGACTTGGGGGCACCTTATTAAGCCATCATCACTTTAGGTGGTCTGTCATAAAAATGTGTATTATATTACTCTTCCAGATGGCTGAAAATTGTGAGACAAATGTTTGTAGTAGCAGAAAAAATATCAAATGATACATCTGGGGAATGATGCATTTCTCAGGGTGATAATAGAATTGGTCTCTTTAGTGAAAAGTGGTAGAACAAGATATACACAAGGCTGAAAAATTTAGAGAAAGCTAACAATCATTATTATAACTAGCATTCACTTAGGACTTAACTTTGCACATTCACTGTCTTAAGTGCCATACATATCTTAACAGATTTTAAACCCCAAAGATCAAACAAATGTCTCCAATTTGGAGATATCTCATGGTGATGGGAAAAATAAGACTTGCCAAACAAACTTTTCTGCTTCAAGGACATTCCTTTGCGTAGAGAAGGAAACTACCTTGTGACTATCTGGACACATCACTCTTTTCTAATCTAGGACCTGCAACCTTTAAAAAAGTACTTATATAATGAGCAGGGAGAGATCCAGGTTTGTTAGGCCTAAAAGTTATACAGTTTGGGGGCCCTTCTTTAAGAAAAAAAATACAAATTTTTTAATACAAAATTGTTTGAGAAAGTACACTGTGATTATAACTAATTGTTAGATTATATTCTATTTTTAAATTTTACAAAAACATGTGATCATGTGAACACATTGTAACAGCTTTTGCCAGAGACTTGGGAGAGGGTCAGGCAAGCAACGGGTCTTATAGGCTGAGTTTCATTTGATTCTTGGGACACCTGCCTCTGACAATGAGCAGCAGTGAAGGGGATACATTTATCAGGAGGTTGAAAAAGAAATCATCAATGAAGTTGCAAATGGAGGATACCTTTCAAATTAACCCCAAACAGCCCAACTATTTAATTAAAGAAACTTTATAACTGCTAGATCTCAGGAACTGAGACAAATCTTATACCTGATCATCCACCTGGAGACTGAGGTACATAGAATCAGGTTCAGAAGTGAGGCGAAAGGTACTTGCTTGGCAGAATGACAGAGTGGCATATTGTTACACTCCTTACACCCCTTCTGGGAAGCAGCAAACATCTCTCCCTCCTGAATGTGTCAAAACACATCAGTGTGTTAGACAAACAACTCAGACACTTACCACATTTCCATTCTTGTATGTTGACCCAAGGGAGAGGGAGGGGCAAGGCTCGGTGAGGCAGTGAACATCCTGTTACACAAAATCCTCCCAACAGTACAGAATTCATTTCTTAAATTGCTATCACACCCTGGGCCCTTTTGTTGCTCAATAATAGAGGGACTGATTTCCCCTTCCACCTTGTAAAATCCACTTAGAAGGAATTTAACTCAGTCAGAAAGCATTAAAAAATTCCTGAGTGGGACCACCCATTAATAATGTTACCCTAGAAGAGATAAAGACAAATAGAGTATAGACACAAGAATCAAAGGGGTCAGGTGAACAGGATCCTAATGGCTTTCATAGAGAACGATCTAATGAAATGAACTGACATGGTTTTCCTTTCAAAAGCAATTTTGAAATGAAAGAAAAATATCTTATGCTGGATGAAACATACATTTTTAGATGACGAACACAGACTGACTTCCTTATTTGCACCCTTAGATTTTTGAAAAGGCTGGAAAGATTGAACACTTCCCTGCTGTTTGTTTGATTTGGTCTGAGTTGAAGCCAAGAGATGTGGTGATGGAAGTTTGGAAAAACAATTAAAAAGAAATGTATGCAGTGGTTTTTCTGGGATCCTAATTAACTGGCCCATTTCTAGGTAACATTAGGGAAGTTGTGGGCAGTGATTATTATCTCTTTAAAGTCCTAATTAAAATGTCAAAATGTAAGGTAGAATGTCTTCAAAGCTGCATGTAATTTGATTGTGTTGGCTTATTGGAAAAATGGCCTTGGAAATACAAATAAACCAGCCACTAAAAAGATCCCAGAAGTCCAGGCTTTATTCCAGAAGTATAATCTGTTGAACCAATAGCATTTCATAACTAACCACTCACCAAATGGTAGACATCCAAATGTCAAAGCCAGTTTCATAACATGGTAACACATAACATGCTGCACAGGAATATTTTGCCAGAGCATACTTGAGTTTGAAAAGGGTGTTTGGGGTTTGTTCCCCTACAAATGCTTATCACCCAACTTTAAATGTTCTCATTTGATGAGCTTCAGAAACGGCCGGCACCCTATTCTCTCTCTAAATTAGTCTGCTAACACTTCTGAGCTCTAAAAGAATTCCTGCATACTATGGCAGACTTCTGTCACTCTCACGCATCAAGATCTCAGGAGGAATGGAACCCCTATCACATCTGTGCATGGGCACTAGTAAAGCTGTTCTTTAGTTAAGAAGGTGATGTGGTTATGACATTTTGGGATGCAAATAACGAAAAAAGCCAATGAAAAAATGACTTAAGCAATAAAGATAGCTGTTGTATAACAAGGACAGCAGTTGATGAATATAGCATCTCAATGACAGTAGCAATACCCACTTTCTTTCCATTTTTTCATACCGCCACGCTGGGTATGTCAGCTATTCTTTTCATTATCACACTCTGGTTGCATGAGCTCTAGGTGTCATCTCCTGAAATAACCACACCCAGAGGGAGAAACAGAACTGTTGCCTTCCATGCACCTCCTTTTAAGCTTTCCTAGACACCCCTCAACAGACTTGGCCATCAATCAAACACCATCAAAGGGAATTATTAGGTTGGTGCAAAAGTAATTGTGGTTTTTTCAATTGTTTTTAACCTTTTAAACCACAATTACTTTTGCACAAACCTAATACTATGACTGGATTAGCTTCATTAAGACTCATCTCCCACCCCCAAAGCTAAGGGGAGACCTAATCTCCCCTGGTGTACATGTCATACTAATAATATGAAACCCAGCATAATTCCATTTACAAGGAAAAAACTTGAAGAATGGTAGGCAACCTACAGTGGCCACCCAAGTAGGTGTTGTGTCTCCTGAATCACTGTCAGGAGGGTCGATACACCGAGTTGCTTTTCCAATGGTGAGCACATTTGTACTGACACGTTCATACACATCCTTTCTTCTATCTCCAGTCATGGCAACCGTTATATAAAATACCTGCCAAGACCTTTGGCTATGAATGAGAGAAAAAATGATTTCCACCTTGAAATCCATACATTCATTCACTTGTGTATTCACAAATACAGGGTGAGTATCTACGAGGTAGCTGACCCCATGTTAGAGTTACAGTAAGAACAAGCCAGACATGGTCTCTAATATCAGAGTTTATAATCTAGTGGGAAGAATACATAAGGGTAAATAGGCAGTATAATATCATAGTTCTTTGGGAAAGAATGTTGTGAAGTACTTTAATATATAGTATCATAAGTGTTTTGATAGTGAAAATCCTGGGCACTATATAGATTCACATAGAAGATGTATCTCATCCAGTTTCCAAGAGGAAGAGATTCCTGTGGTAAGAAACAAAGAATGTTATGAGAATGGGTTGTAAGTAGAAAGAGTTAAAAGGAGACTAAACAAACACTAGAGCCTTGGCTCTCATTTAATTAATGTTCAATAATTAATTCAAAACTTCTTAAGAATACCTGTCCCACTAACTTCTGAAGGGTACCTGTACCACGAAAACAGGGACTCTTGATTTGGGGCACGTGGCTGTAAGTCAAAGATTAGTGAACTTGGAGAAGAAAAATATATCTTTATTTTCATTAACTGAGACTTTAGTTTCTGACTGAAACTTATCATTTCCTACAATAATAAATATGGGCCAAAAACCCACAGTAGTGTTATCATTACCCATGACTTTGTCAGCAATAGAAATCATACATATTTCATATTACATTAATGTTGATGAAAGTATCTCAAAAAAGTGTTCAAAATGATGGCACTTAGAAGACCTACTTTTGATCTTGTTCTTTCAGTGTTTATGTAAAAGAACACGTTCTTCGGTTTTGTTTGTTTTTTTTTAAACAAAACAAAACATTTACCATATTTACATTTTACCATATTTCAATATAATTGGTTTTCTTTTTGATTCTATACATTTTATTTTATGCATCAAAAAGCAATAATCTGAGAAGGGGTTTATAGATTTCACCAGACTAATAGGGGCACATGTCTTCCCAAGTCAGATTCAGTACTTGTACATGAAAGACTTGGAAAAGCTGTGAATAACATTTTTTTGTAATTGTGCATCCTGTCCAATTAAATTTTGATTTTTAGCAATGTTAATTCTGTTGGCTCCATAAAATAAAATATTCTTTTAGGGCTGCAGTAGAAATTCTGAGTCTCTCAGTTAGCCATTTTCTTTCTGTAAGAGTTCCAGTGCAATCAAAACATTCATACTACATCAATTTCCTTATCGCCATCCTTACTGCCAGCATGGTCAAGTTCAGCAGCCTCTTAGGCACTTGTTTAGTAGACACTTCATCAATCACAGGTGATAATTTGATTAAATGAGATGATACTGTAATCCATACATGCCATGCATTACTTACTAGTACCTACTTTCATTCAGCATTGTGTTCAAGTCCAAGAACGTGACCAAATCAGTCCCAAATTTTCATTTGGAGTCTTTGTTTCCTGGGCCACTTGTGAAACCAATTTTTGTATTGATGAGAATCCAAGCAGGAGAGAGAAATCATATCAATTATTTCAACAGAGGATTTAATACAAAAATATTTTGTTCTGTGTAAACCTGTTAATTAAAAGGTAATAATAACACTGTGATGGGGTTCAGTAAACTTTATGTACAAATGGCCAGATACCATAGAAGTTTCAGCTCTGCAGTCATAGGGTCTCATCACAACTACTCAACTCTTCTCTTACAGAACAAAAGCATCTATAGACAATACATATGAAAATTTGCCTACCACTGCATTAAGGTATTATGGAGGTATCTACTGCAGAAGGCACCCTCATTCCTTGGTCTGGGAGAACAAAGGGAAGAGGTTGACGTTTGAAACTTAGACGTCTAGAGGAAGACCCAGTGGAACTGAAACTCGGACTTCTCTGCAGAGGGTTCTAGCTGGTGTCTCTGAGGTAGTGCCACAACCCAACTCCGCAATGTTGGAAAAGCTGCAAAATGAATTCAGCTGTTGTTACGGGAAAATACTGCTGATGCTATGGTGGAAAAGTATTGCACAGTAAGAGGAAGCAGGCAGGAAACAAACAGGAAGGAAAAAATCTCTTTTTCCTCCTCCAGCCTTTTCATCTTTGACTAGAGCCCTCCACTGGCATAGCCTAGCGGGAAGCCAGGTGGCCATGCTGCAATGTGGTTTGCAAAGTCTTAGCCTCAGTGTCGCAAATTGGATTTCAGAATAGTAGGCTTGAAGCTAAGGAACAATAGCTTTATAACTGGCACAGAAGTTTGTTCATAAGTTTCACCAGACTACTAAAGGTTTTACCGTACATAAAAACAAATTAAGAATGAACTGGCTCTAGTTTTTGATAAACTCTGATTACCGAATAAGTCCATTAAGTAGTCTGTATAAACTGCTTACTTCAGTAAGCATTCCTTTTTACTATGTTCTAAAAGAGTATTGAGAAGCATTGTCTCCCTCGTTATCAGTTTGGAAGAAGATAGACACTTATAATCAGTACCGACAATGACCCCACTCAGGTCACTTTTGAAAAACAAAGGGCCACCAAAGTTGAGGTAGAGTCTTCTGTTATTATTATTACCACTTCTGGGCATACACAGATGGTTCCATAATCTCTTCAAAACCCACTGGGAAATTAAAAAGAATACTAGATCAATTTAGCATTTTTAATAAAATAGTAATGTTTTTTAATGGAATCCTTCATTGCTGTGTATGGCAGAAATGGACTGGAGACAGAAGAGATAATAAGTAGTAAGCTATTTTATTTTTGGAAACTAGCCCTTGGTCAAAAGGACTACACATTCTTTGCCCTTGGATAACCTCCACTATTAATAAGAACAGACCTTCTGAGGCATAAAAGAAAATAAAGCACAGTCCTGGTTGACATGCCATAATTGGAGGGCCCATCAAATATTCCAGGTTCCATTTTCCCTAGAATGTTTGTACCAAACAACACAACGGACCATATAATATTTAGAATTTTTTCTTTTTACCCCTTCCTCCCATTCAAAGTCTGAAGAAAGAAGGAACAAACGCTTTTGCAAAATTACATTACCCTTTTTGGAAACTGTCTCTGACTCATGCCATTCAATTTTGATCACTTTCCTATACTTTGCATCCTTGTAACATTATATCTTATTCAATATGGCTTCTTCAGTCAAGGAGCATGTGCTGTGTGTTAACTGCTTGGTGCCCAGCACTGCCTGAGGTACTATGGGAATCTCAGAATGGCTTCCATTATCAAAATGTTTCCTCTATGGCTAGAAAGCAGAATGGAAATATAAGAAACCATTGTATTCAACAGAATGTGAAATGAGGTAATTTCTTTTGCAGCATCCCAATTAATAGACTTATACCTTGGCAAAGGGAAAAGAAAATAAAGAAATATTTGTGAGCTGCAGTAGTTAGCCTAAGGTTTTAAGTTCAAAATAGGATTTAGACTGGGCTTTGAAGGATGCGCGGAATCTGAACAGAGAGAAGTGCGCTGAGAAAACAGCTAAGCAAATCACAGAAGCAAAAATAAAAACTCTGACTTAGGCAAGAGCTAAAGATTTGAGAAAAGAACTGTGTGAAATAAGCTTTATAGATGTTTATGGAAGCATTTGAAAAATGATTAGTAAAGTATGAACTTGAAGCGGGAACTTCAAGAAGGCAGGATGAGACATGCTAAAAGTGGGGTTTTGAAAAGACTGATCATCAGTATAAAAAATGATTAAGCAAAAGGAGGGAAGGCCAAGCAAGGGTCTGGTATCATGGCTCAGGCATAGATAGGTAATAATCCTACTAGAGTAGTAGCCATGAAAAGAATGAGGAAGACTCTCAGAATCCAGAAATTGAAGTGGAAGATATGCACAAGTAATTGATAACTTTACTAGTGTCTTTCTCAGCACCCTGTGTCCCTTTCTAGTCCATCAATCATTAGCAAGTCCCTTCCCAGCGTTCTCTGTGGACTGCACCATGCCCCTGGGGGAGGATGAACTCTTGAGTGTCATGCTTATGCTGCTGATCCACAGCTTTGAGTCCTTATTTTCTTTGCATTCCCCCACAGTATTTATACCAACCTATCATCTCCTAAAATTTTATTTTCTTTCCCTTAAACCTGGGAAACACATCTTTTCCCTGTTTTATAACTTGATAGGGAATCAAGAGGCACTGGAGATCATAGCTGACCAGTGTTCCACGCTTTCTTCTCAAACCCCCATCTCACCCAGAATATCCGGCTCTTTGCACAACAGGATACATTCTTGTTTTACCTGACTTCTCTAGACACTACCCTCATAGGTCCTCTAAAGCTTCTCTTCATATGATAGGTGCTCCGTATTTTGGTTTGGTCTTGGTCTTAAGCAGTTCAGATACATAAAAGCTGCACAATACATTTTTATACTGCATCATTATGAGCGTGTGTTATTCTATTTTCATCTCACTACTTGAAATCTAAAATCTAAAATTTCCAGGCACAAGGACCTTGTGCTGCCTAGGTCTGCACAGCACTGCCATTTCGCACCTCAATAAATATTAATACAGGAACTAATCTTTGGTGTGTTTACATTCCTTGCTAAGAAGCTGGGGGTGCAGATGTAGATGTCTTGATAAGAAACCCTAGAATTTGTAAACTTTAAAAGGCAAGGATTTTCCTAACAGGTGACTAAAATTTCATAAAAGCATCTTTCCTTTTTAATGTATGAGATAAATTATATGTAGAAATGAAATACCAGGCATTGAAATGTTACATTTCGGAAAAGGCTCTTACAGTATTCCTTGGAAAACAACTCTGAAGTAAAACAGAGCCCAATATGAGGACTATTTCTCTCTCTTTTTAAACAAAGTGTCATTTGTTCTTTAGCACAGTGCTCCCCAAACTAATTTATAGTAAACCCGAATAGCATAAAAGCTCAGACTGTTCATAAAAGCTCAGACAGTTAATAACCATTATCTTTTCCTGTGTGATTCACTAAGCACAGATTGTTGTGAATTTTCTTTGGCACCTTTCCCATTCTTTCAAATGGCTCCTCCCCTCCCATTGTTTAATTCAGCTTGCTCCTCATGGTCTCCTACATCTGCAAATCGTCTACTAAACACACCCAATTTTTCAGTTAATTTGTGTGTATTAGTTGCAAGCTTTTATTGTTATTACCTGTGAGATTGTTTAGACAAGCTAAAGATACTCATTCAATCCAGCTATTAACTTAAAAGAAACTAAACTTTTTACTAACTCTATTTACTCACCAAACCCAGAGCTATTTAAACACTGTATTCTTAAGAACGAAGTCCCTGATACTTCCTGCTTTGCCTTGCAAAGAAAGGAAAAAAGAAGACAAAGACTTGAAATATCTTTGATAATTAGACACCATAGAAGTAATGAGTATAAAATACAGTTGGCTAAAGAAATGTAGTTTAAAAAATAATAGTAATGTTATCAAAAGGTGTGGGTATACAGTATTTTATATTATAAAAGCATGTAAAATGAAAACAAGTGAAATATCTTAGATATGATGGGGAAGTTTAAGAATCAGCAATTTGTTGCAGAGAAATCCAGTCATTTAAGTGTCTTCCCTAAGCACCTTCAGATGAATGGTCCTACTGTGGGTACCAACGAGGACGCTCAGAAGTAAAACCTGGGCTCTGTTCTAAAATCAGCTGACGACTCCGTTGGAGAGAAAACACAAGTACAATATACATTAAATTAGAAAAATCTATCGCAGGTCCATGCCTTTTGACCCAGATATGCTACCTCTCAGATTTTAGTCTAAATAAACAACCATGGATATAACCACATGGGCTTATAGAATAATTTTCAGAATAACTAACCTTAGACAAATGACAAGATAATTAATTTTAAAATGTGGCCACATATAGTAGAATGATGTGCAGCCATTACAATGACGCACAAAACTATTTAATGATATGGAGAAATGTTGGGTGAAAAATCAGGCTAAAAATTAACAAACTTAGTATGATCGCCTTGGTGTTAAAAATATATGCAAGAGATCACCTACATGAAGCCGATAGCAAACATCATATTTAATATCAGAAACTAGACAAATATGTCCACTCTTGCCACTTCTATGTGACATCTTAGCTGGGGCAATTAGTCAAGAAATTTAAATAAAAGGCTCCAGTTTGGAAAGGAAGAAGTAAAACTATCTCTAATTGTGAAACATGATGTTGTACATAGAAAATCCTCTAGAAATTCACCAAAGAACTATTAGAGCTAATCAATGAGTTCAACAAGGTTGCAAGATACATCAAAATATAAAATATGAATTGTATTTCTATATAGTAGCAGTGATCAAATAAAAGAAAGAAATCAAGAAAATAATTCCACTTAAAATAACATCAAAAAGAGTAAAATACTAGGAATAAATTTAAGAAGTTGTAAAACTTATACTTGGAAAACTACAAAACATCATTGAGAGAAATTAAATACTTAAATCAATGGAAAAAACATTTGTATTCATGGTTCTGGTTCTGAATATTTAATATTGTTACAATGACAATATTCCCTGAATTGATAAATTCAGTGCAGTCCCTATCAATATACCAGCTGACTTCATTGCAAAAATGAATAAGCTGCCCCTAAAATTCATAAGGAAATGAATGCAAGAGATTCAGAGCAGCGAAAACAAACTTGAAAAAGAAAAACAACATTGGAGGACTCACATTTTCCAATTTCAAAACCTACTATAGAGTTACAATAATCAATACAGTATGGTACTGGTATAAGCATAGACCTAGAGACAAATGAAATAAAATTAAGAATCCTGAAATAAGTCCTTATCTTCACGGTCAATTGATTCTCAACAAGGATGTTAAGGGTTGGACGCTTACCTTGCACCATATACAAAAATGAACTCAAAATAGATCAAAGATCTACATGTAAATGTCTAAACTATAAAATTCTTAGAAGACGACGTAGGTGCACATCTTCATGAATTTAGATTAGGCAATGGTTTCAGGGATATGATACCAACAGCAAAAGCAACAACAAAATAGATAAATTGGATATCTGCCATTATTTTTGTTGTCTGTTTATTCTATTTCCTTGTTTCTGTTTTCTTTTTCTGGTTTTCTCGTGATTTTTTGTAAATTTTTAAAATTCAATTTTAGTTCATCAATAGCATTTTTTAGTTTCCCTCATTGTTTAGCTTTTTTAGTAGTTGCTCTAGGTATTTCATTACTTAGACATAACTTATCACAGTCCACTTGGTATTGTCATTCTACCAGTTTCAGTGACATACAGAAACCTTTCCTGCTTTATGTCCCTTTACCCTCCCCCCACTTATAATTGTAATAAATATTTTCTCTACATATATTCAGAGCCATATCAGAGAGTATTATAATTTTGTTTCAGCCATCAAACACAATTTTTGTTCAGAGAACTTCCTTTACTCATTCAAGATAAGATAGATTTGCTGGCAAAAAAATTCTCTTAAATTTCCTTCATTTTAAAATCTCTTGATTTCCCACTTCGTTCTTGGAGTATATTTTTCTAAGTCTGCAATTTTCGGTTGACAATTCTGATTCCTAGGCCCTGCCAGTAGCATGGAGAAGGGCAACAATGGTACCCAGAATGAAGCCCTGAAACACTGACTTGGCCAAACATTCTTTACATGACACTTGTAAATAAGGAGGGAGTCCCAATAATAAGCCAGAGTGAATTTACCTTTATCTCTGAGGTCCTGACGCTTAGCATCCAATTTAATTTTGATTTAAAAGAAATAAAGTAATATTACATGGCTTACACACTTAGTTTTGTAAAATACAATTTAAGCCTAATTTTTTTTTATAGTTTTTATTTTTTTTATTTTTACCTAGTTCTGGCAGAGGAACGGGAACTCTTGATGCCAGAACAATTATACTTACTTTTTCCTCTTTTTTATAATGTTTTCTAATGTGTTAATTTTTAGATCACTGTAGCCTTTTATGATAACTGTATGCTTTTGGTTTTGGTTTTGGTTTTGGTTTTAAACATCTGAGATAAGTCAGCTTTTCTTACAAAGCTAGTATTACTCTATAGAACTACTTCAGCCATCGTGTACAACAGAAATTTATCAAAGGGAACGTGGGTTTCAAATGTGATGTTTCCCTCACCTCGCACTGGAATGTCATCTGTGACTTTAAAGGTAAAACTTCCTCTTTTTATACTCTTTATTTCTTCTGTGTCTGGGAAATGCAGACATTTCCTAGACAATGTGAATATATTTTTGCAGTTTTACAGACATAGTGGACCTTATTGGTTCGACCTGAGATTTGGGGTGTACCACATCCTCTTCCTAAGGTTGCATTTTCTATTGCTTTTTGCTGGGTCCTCCTGAGGCTTCCATTCTACTCTTCTGCTTAAAATATTTTTAAGCTGTTTTGTTCAAACTATTTTCTCAATTATTAATTTTAAAATGTGGGCACCCAAAAAAGGCAATAGTTGTAAATATACTCTTGACTATCAGATATTTATCTCAAGTCTAATCTGTCTCTGTCTCTGCAATGTCAGGCCTGTATAACCTCTCCTACTCCATAGGAGAATCTCTCCAAGGATGTAGCAAATGTATTTCAAACTCAATATATACAACACTGAACTCCAACTTTCCCATTAAAATCAGCATCTCCTGCTGTGGTCCCCAGCTCAGGAAACAGCACCATTGTTTATCTAGCCAGGGCCCAAGCTATCTTCTTACCCCTCCTACATGAAACTGTCACCAGGACTTAAAAAATCTTAAATATCAAACAAAATTCTTCCCTCTTTCCTTCTTTAGGGTCCAATCATTTCACATCTAAACATTACTACGGTTACTGCTGCTACTTCTCTCTCTCCTTGTGCTACTGTTGTTACCACTACTATTAAAACAATAATGATAGACAACATTTATTGAATACTTTCTGAGTCAGAAACTGTTCTAAGTGTGTAACACGATTTGATTAATTGAATCCTCCTCACACAACCTTAAAGTGTAAATTCTACTTTTATCCCCATTGTACAGATAAGGAAATTGAGAGAACCAAGAAAATTGCATATACGGACCCAAAGCATTACAGGTAGTAAAAGGAAGATCAGGGATTCAAACTCAGGAAACCCAGCTCCAGAGCCAGGACAGTTAACCACTACCCCATTACCTCCAAACTCACTTTACTCCTAGTCTTCTCTAATCCCTCGTTCAGTCACAGTGATGATTTTTCAAATGGAAATGTGATCACGCCCCTTACCCATTTAAAATCCCTGGAGCCTGAAGATAGCATTCAGTGGTTTCCTGGGTCATTGAGAAGTGTTCATCCCTTGCACCATTCAGGCTCATATCCCCGAGCAAATACACTCCCAGTCACATTAGCCATTTAAGGGATCCTTTGCAGATCCCTCTGACTTCCTTGCTCCCCCCATTTTATTTTGCTGGCAGAAGTGGATTGTTAGTCCAAGAAAGAAAGAGGAAGGTGGTAACCTCTCTGCAATCTCCAGGGCACATGGTTTCCATCAGCCAGTCTCCAACAAAACGTGAGAGGGATAAAGCCTTCGCTTAGCATTGGCAGCCACTGAGGAAAGGGGGCAGTAGGCAGGGAGTGGAGACACGGCAACAACAGCATTCTCCATAGCCTCTTTCACATGTATTGCTCGGTCTTGCAGTTCTCTATTTGCTGCCTTCAAGGCTACACAGGCAATTTCCTAAGGATGAAGATTGTAGCTTTTACTCTGGATCTCATTTGCAAGTACACTGTCTGGTGAACTGATAAATAAATGAATGATGAATGAGTGAATGAGTGAAAGAATGACATACAATTTGTCAAGGAAATCCCACCATTGGTGGGGAGATACACAGACAAACAAATACAAAATAAAGTGAGAATGCAATAGAAATGCAAAGGAGTGAGTCATTCAGTCTTGGGTTTCAAGAAAACAGAAGTCCCTTGAGAGCAGGCTTTCTCTCAGCCTTACTTCCTAGGGTGTGCCCTGAACCTCACAGGAGACCTAGCCTTTATGTGGCACTCAATAAATACTTGTAACTAAGTAAAAGAATTTCTGTGAACTGAATTCCGGAAATCAAGAGTGGATTAAAATTAGTTACAAATAATTTCTACTCGCTTATACACATCAGAAGTCAGCGACTTCTAAAACAGTGCTCAGAGTCAAGTCCCAGTGCAAACATCACCTGAAAACGTTTTAAAAATGCAAATTCTGGAGCCCAATGCCAGACCTAGAGAGTCCAAAATTGTGGTGGTAGTGTCCATTTATTAGCAAATACTCCAGGTGATTTTGATGTACACTAAAGTCTGAGGGCAACTGTCCTAATGCAAACTTGGCTGTACATTAGAAATACTAGGGTGTGTGTGTGTGATGGACTGAATGTTTGTGTCCCCCCAAAATTCATATATTGAAGCCCAAACCCCCAATTGATGGTATTTGGAGGTGGGGTCACTGGAGATAATTCAGTTTAGATGAATTCATGGGGGTAGAGCCCAGTCTCATGATGGGCATTAGTATCTTTATAAGAAGAGGAAGAAAGATTCCTGGGATGATTTTCATCACTGGCGATTGTACATCTTAATCCCTTTCACCTTTTCACCCATCCCCTTAACCCCTCACAGGGAAGATAGTCAATAATAATATTGTAATAATTATGTATGATATCAGATGGGTATTAGACTTATCAGGGTGATCATTTTGTAAGGTATATAAATGTCTAATCATTACGTTGTACACCTGAAACTAGTATAATACTGTATGTCAACTGTAATTGAAAAAGAAATATTTAATGAGTAAAAGAAGAGGAAGAAATACCTCTCTGCCATGGAGGACACAGAGAAAGAGTGGCCTGTCTGAAAACAAGGAAGATGGTTCTCACCAGAACCTGACCCTACTGGCATCCTTATCTTTGACTTCCAGCCTCAAGAACTATGAAAAGTAAATGTCTATTGTTTAAGCCACCCAATCTATGGAGTTTTGTTATAGCAGCTCGAGCAGACTAACACAGTGTGTGTGTGTGTGTGATTGCCTACGTACACAGGTATGTACATACATATATACACATATATCAGTCCTTGGTCTACCCTCAGGGAGCCTGATTTAATTTGCACTGCACAAACACCCATGTTTCCTGGTACTCAGAATGCTTGGGTCTAAAGTCTTAGAAATTCTAAGTTTTTTCAGCCTAAGGAGCAGGGCTGCGTTCTGAAGCTCCCAGAATTTTTACTTTCTCCCAGAGCAGTACATCATTCTTCTTCTCTCCCCCTCAATCTTCACCTCCTTAGTTTTGGAGGCAGTGTGTGCTGGCATTAAAAGAATGTGGACTTTGAAGCCAGGGACACTGATCTCGTTTACATCCCCACTCTATCACTTAACGGCTTTGTGAGTTTGAATAAGTCACTTCACTCTTATTAGCTTCAGTTTCTCTTCCAAAAATAATAATTAAAAAAAAAATACCAGGCTGCAGTCAGAGAGAAAATAAAACATTCTACCAATACCTACTGGAAAACAAAAGAAAGACCTCTTTCTATCAACCTGTTGTAGAACCCACTCCGGTAGATGACTAGGAAGAGATATAATATATTATTAATTGCCATGAATGACCAAAGTAACAGGACAACTCAGGAAGAAAATGAAAAGTCTCCAGAAAGTGAACTTAAAGACATGGAAATATGTGACTTAAATGACAGAGAATTCAAGATTGCAGTTCTTAAAAACTCAACGAGATGCAAGAAAACACAGACAGGCAGTTTAATGAACTCAGAAACACAATCAAAGAATAAAATGAACATTTTACCAAAGAGATTAAAATTTTAAAAAAGAACCAAATAGAATTTCTGGAGATTAAAAACTCAATAAAAGAAATGAAGAATGAAATAGCCAGCTTAGGTAGTAGAGTTGACCAGATGGAGGAAAGAATCAGTGACATCAAAGATAGAAATCTGGAAATGACATGGATGGAAGAAGAAAGAGACTTGAGACTTAAAAGAAATGAAAGAACCCTACAAGAACTTTTTGACTCCATCAGAAAGAGCAATATAAGAATAATGGGCATACCAGAACGAGAAGAAAGAGATAGGGGAACAGAGAGTATACTCAAACAATAGTCGACAAGAACTTCCCAAACTTGTGGAAAGAACTAGATCCTCGAATCCAAGAAGCAAATAGAACACCTAATTACTTCAACCCAAACAGGCCTTCTCCAGGGCACATTGTATTGAAGCTGTCAAAAATTAACAACAAAGAAAGAATCTTCAAGGCAGCCAGGTTAAAAAAGATGGTAGCCTACAAAGGAAAGCCCATTAGATTATCATCAGATTTTTCAGCAGAAACTCTACAAGCCAGGAAGGAGTGGAATCAAATATTCAAACTATTGAAAGAGAGAAAGTGAGCAAAGAATAATATATCCAGCAAAGATATCCTTTAGATATGAAGGAGGAATAAAGACTTTTCCAGACATACAGAAGCTGAGGGAATTTTCTAACACATGACCTGCACTACAAGAAATACTGAAGGAGGCTGGAGGTTATTCGACCAGCATAAATAGGGATAATTTGTGGCAACCAAAACATAAAAGTGGGGAGAGTAAAGGCCTGAACTGGAATATGGGAATGGAGAAAGTAAGCATGCTGAAGAAAATGGAATACTCTAAATATGAAACTTTCATTTATATAAACTTAATGGTAACCACTCAAAAAAAAAAATCCAGAACTGAAATATATAACATAATAAAAGAAAAAACAGAGGGAAAAACCATAGAATACCACCACACAGAAATAATAGACAACAACACAAAGGCAAAGAAACAATGGAGACACGGTCTTAACAGAAGACCAAAGATAAAAATGACAGGAAATCCTCACATATTAATAATCACCCTAAATGTAAATGTACTGAACTCACCAATAAAAAGGCACAGAGTAGCAGATTGGATCAAAAAACTAAACCCAAGAGACACATCTCAGCTACAAGGACAGACATAGACTCAAAGTGAAAGGGTGGAAATGAACAATCCAAGCAAATGGTATCCAGAGAAAATCAGGTGTAGTCATATTGATATCAGATGAAACAGACTTCAGAATAAAAAGGTAACAAGAGACAAAGATGGGCATTTCATAATGTTAAAGAAGACTATAAAAGAAGACATAACAGTTATCAATATTTATGCCCCCAATCAGGGAACACCAAAATATACCAAGCAACTACTAACAGAACTAAAGGGAGAAATTGACTAAAATACAATTATAGTAGGGGACCTAAATACATCATTGACAGCCATAGGTAGATCATCTGAACAGAAAATAAATAAATAGCAGCCCTAAATGACACAGTAGATGAAATGGACATAATTGACATTTATAGAGCACTTCATCCTAGAACATCAGACTATACATTTTTTTCTAGTGTACATGGAACATTCTCAAGGATAGACCATATTAAAAAAACCAAACACCTGTCTGAATAAGTCAAAATTAAATTATGCTAATGTATATAAAAATCTAGTATAGCATATAAACCTAAGCAAATGCCATTATCATTTAAAATAAATAAGTCTTCCTCTCAAAGATAATTTTATAAATTTAAAGATTTCCACAACCCTTCAAAGATCATATTATAAATTTAAAGGCTTCCACAAACTTCATAATTTTAACAAAATAAAACAAGGTGCATTTTTGTCATTTCTGATTTCTGCAGAAATCAGAGAAGCAATAAAACACAGAGCATTTCTTTCTTTTAGAGAGTATGTTTTCTTTGATGACACAACACGCAGAATATCTGTATATTCACTAATAAAAACTATTAACCTTGTCACTCCAATTATTAAAATATTGAGTGAAAAGAAAACTTAAAATTATATTTTTAACAAGGGTTTTAATAAAGAGTCTGAGACATGTTCCAAAAATAAAAAAAAATATATATGCTTGAAAACAGTCTTACTTCCTTGGTGAATGAACAGGTGAAATTACACTATGGGTATATTCCTCTGAGTTAAGGGAAATTTTGAAAGTTGAATTCTCTTTCATTGTTGTCGTCTCTGTTTCCTCAGAAAGTGACAAGAGGCATTAGTCTACCTTTCTAGTGAAAGGGTAAATAACTCTTACTGTCATGAAAGACAATAAAATTTGCTTTTGCAAACTTAATAATAAGCTTTTTAAGGTACAATTTACTTACAATAATTTACCAATAATTTACCAATAAATAATACTTTGTTTATACCAATAAACAATAATTTACCTACAATTTACCTACATTCACCAGCTCTAAATGAGCAATTTGATGAGATTAACCAATCATGTACACAGTTGTATAAATACCACACAATCATGATGTAGAATATTTCCATCACATCAAAAAGTTCTTTCTCCTTCTACAGTTAACCCTCTCCCCCGATCTCCAAACTCTGCTGGTCTGTTCGCTATCACTGTAACTTTGACTTTTCTAGAATTTCATATGAATGCTATCATACAGTCTTTTGTATTTGGCTTCTTTTGTTTAGCATAACATTTTTTATGGCATTTCATGTTTCCAGTTCTTGGTTATTATGCACAAGGTTTCTATGAATATTTCTACACAATTTATTGTGTGGACATTAATATGTGTTCATTTCTTTGGATTCTCAAGAGTGGGATTGCTGGGTTATATGATGGGTGTATATCTAACTTTATTAACAACTGCGAAACTGATTGCCAAAGTGGTTGTACCATTTCTATTCCCTCAAGCAATGTGTGAACTTTTCAGTTATTCCACATCCTCACCAACACTTGGTATTGTCAGTACTTTTTATTTTACATACTATATTTATTTACTATATTTTACCTGTATAGTATCTATTTATGGCTTTATTTTATATTCCTCTCATAAATAATATCAATATTTATATTATATATTTAATATATTCAATTAATTTAATATATTCAATTAATGATAAATTAATTTAATATTAACATATTTAATATTTTTAGCAAATACTACAGTTTACACTGTTACAGTTTAAAGTATATATCTTTCACATATTTTATAAATTCATGTCTAAATATTTCATGCTTTTATTGCTATTATGATAGTTTCACATATCAACTTCCAATTATTTATTGCTCATATATAGAAATACAATTAATTTTTCTGCATTGACCAGGCATCCTGCAATTTTCATATTAGTCAGCAATATTACAGGATTTCCCCTAAGATTTTCAAGATAAACACATTTGTCTGAAAACAAAGCCACTTTACTTCTTCCGTCCCACGAGCCACACTTAAATCTCAAGTGAAGATTTAGCAAATATAAAGCTATTTAGCAACTCTTCACCATTACAGCTCTTGAAAAGTTAAACCACATTTTGGACATGTTTGTTTTTCAGAATAATATCTTTTTCACCCTAAAGTGCTCCAAATAAATACACAATGAAAGGTGATATTTTGACATTATACATTCAGTAATTCCCTTGATACAACAGTTTCTAGTCAAGAAATATCATAAGGTAGCAAATATACATTGGGTGCTCATACGGATTAACCCAAAATGCTTTGCCTGCATACATATGCATTCATACAGATGTATACATATGCATATACACAAACATTTTGCTTCTAGATATGCACAGAATAAGAGGGACAGAAAGGTAATATCTTCTTACACTCTTTTGCCTATATTGGATGTGTGCTATTTTCACTCATTTGTAAGAATTTATTCTTCATTTTGCCTTAACAGTGATTTTCTATGCTATAACTCTTTAAAATGTAGCTTGACTGCAAGATAACAAGCCCCAAAATATCGCCAAGTGTTTGCTGTACGATTTCGTTTTGCTTCCTACCTGTTCTTATTCCCGTGAGCATCCCCAGCAATGCGTTTTGCCTTGGTAGCTGACATCCTTTTAAGCTGCTGAATCCAGTTTTTAGCTTTTCCAATACTCATAAAACCATCCTCATCACCCACCACCACTACCACCACCACTACCCCCAATGAGAGAGAGAGAGAGAGAGAGAGAGAGAGAGAGAGAGAGAGACAGAGAGAGAGACAGAGAGAGAGAAAGAGAGAGTGAGAGAGAGCGCCTTTTCTCCACCTTCTAGGGTTTAAAATTTCCAACCTCTACTCCTTGCCCGCTGCCCTCAGCCCTAAGGGTGGCAGCTGCTTCCTGTGATTGCTACCTCTGTGACTCCTCAGTGCTCGCTCTCTCTCTCTCTGTCTCTCTCCCCTTTTTCTGTTACATAAATAACTTTAGACATAGGTAATAATTCATTAAATTAAATAATTTGCATGAAAAAGAAACTGATATGCTTTGGTGTGATGAACCCCAACTGATAAAGATGTTGGCACTAGGGACAGTCCCATGAAAGAGACTATTAACATAGCACGTTATGGTTAATTTGGTCATTTTGCCGGCTGGCATGAGTGTTGAGCTGCTTGTGAATGGGAAATGGATTGTTAGTGACCCACGACACACACTGGCATGTGATTCATCAAAGCATCACTTGTGATTGATTGTGGTGAAATGCCGACTGAAGCAGGTCCTTGGAAAACCCAAGTGGCTACTGTCCTTCAGCACTGCGGCAATGAAGATGACGACCACTGCAGTGTGGATGCATTCTCTGAGTGCCCTGGAACACACGCAGAGAGGAAATGGGGGATGCTGTGAATGCATTCTAAGGGTATTAGACCAAGGAGGAGGAACCAGAATTCTGCAAAGGACTAAACTTATTGCTGTTGCTGCACTGAGGGGTGTTTCTGAATTGAATGTGTGAATTGCAAGTGGTTCTCATAGTTTATTTTGATTGAGTGACACTTGACTAATATCCTGCATTTAATGAGACTGAGATGTCCCTGGCAAACATAGAATAACAGATCCGAAAGGCTTGAGGAAATAAAGAATGTTAGAGCAGATTTATCAGAGGCGACCTTCATTCTCACATCACCACCCTTAATCCACGTTACATTCACTGAGAGAGCTTAAAGGACATTCTGTTCACGTTGGTGTGGGGAGAACCAAAAGCTTGGAAAAGCTCTCCGGTTGCTGTCCTTTGTAGGGACCAAAATGGGAGATGCTGCCACTGAGATGTGCTCCCGGATCTTCAGTGGGAACCTGTGATTGCAGAGGCCAAGTGTCAGTGCTTAACTGACAAAGACATTATGGAAGCATTTACCATAATGGCCAGAAGGAATAAAGTGGTAAGCCATGGGTTTTGATATCTTTGGCACTGGCAAGTGGCTTAGTGTCTCTAGAAATGAAATGCACAGATAACTTACTAAAATGTTACTTGATCTATAAAATAAGAACAATTCCAAGTCTGATAGAAACCAGGCATGATACACACACACACACACACACACACACACACACACACACACACACCATATATATATACACCATATATATATATATACATATATATGGTATAATATATACATATGGAGAGAGAGAGAGAGAGAGAGAGAGAGAGAGAGAGAGAGAGAGAGAGAAATCAGAGGCAGTAGCTAGAAATACAGTAGGAGTACCAGGTGAGTGTGGTGTACTGGAAGCCACAGGAAGAAAAAAGAATAAGCAACTGTGTCAAATGCTACTGATCGATCAAATAGAAAAAAAAACAACTAGATTTTAGCAACACTGATGAGAGCAGGGGTACAGAAACCTGATTAGCATGGGTTCAAGGAATAAACTGAGAGGATACATTGGAAACAGCAAGTGCAGACAACTTTTAAGAAGATTTTGCTGTAGAGGGAAAGAGAGAAATAGGGCAGCAGCTGGAAGAAGTAGTGAGGTCAAGAGAATGTTGTTTGTTGTAAGATGAAGAAATAAGAGCATATTTATGCTGATAGAAATGTTCCAATAACAAGGCAGAAATATGACGATGCAGGGAGAGAAAGAATTGTCAGACCAATGCCTTGGAGTAGGACAAAGGAATGAAATTTAATACACAAATGAAGGGATTAGACTTAGCTTTGAACACAGATAGTTTATCCACAATCAAAGAAGGTAAAAAACTATTAGTATAGATTTAGGATACAAATAATCTTCAAATAAAATAGTTGGTTCTTAATAAAATTAAGAAATTATAAAGTTAATTGTGTTAATTCATATACACATGTAAATCTTTAACATAAGTTAAAAGCTCTTATAAACTTATGAAATTGATAAAACATTGGCAAGGTTTATCAAAAAATAAGTGAATACTTTCACAAGTAAAATTAGGAGTAAAATAGAAGACTTACATAAAAATGCTGCAAATATTTCAAAGATAATAAAAGAATATCGGGGCCCACTTTACGGCAACATATTTGAGAACAAATTCTAGGAAAATGTGACAGTAAAATTGACTAATGAAGAAACAGAAAATCAATAGTCCTATAACTATTCTTAAAAATTGAATCTGTGGTTTAAAATCTTCTTACAAAGTAAACTCATACTTAATGATGGGTCAAGTATTCAAGTCATTTCCTTTAAGATTAAAAAGAAGAGTAAGAAGACAAGAAGCTATTACCATTTATACCCATTAATGCTCTCTTTCTGTCTGGTTTCTTTCACTTGTAGATGATCTCACCCCCTAGAAATCCTCATATAATGGACCTTCACAAATTTTCTTATGGTGGTCTTGATTTTGCTGCCCCACTTTAGAAAGCTGTCGATTTTAATGAACCACATTCTTCTCAAAGAGCCTGTTGCTGAACACCATCTTTTCTTTTCACAGCCTTTGTTTAGCTGAATACAGCATATTGTTATAAAATTGTGGCTATGAATGTGGTTTCTCTCTGGGCCATTTAGGCTTTATTTTATTCTAGTTCCATAAATTGTAGCCCTGTGCACCAGCTAGCTGATGTGAGATTTGGATCCCAAGAAAGAGTTAGTGGATAGTGGAAAGAGTTAGTCAGCCCTGTCCAAGCTACTGCAAGAAAGCAGATCAATGAGTAAGGGGACAGATTATCAGGAGAGCGAACACAAGCCGCAAAACTTCTAATATTACTAGATACATCATTTACTCTAGAGCAGCCATACAACTGAAATTTACCTGAGTATTTTCTATGTACTTGGCATTGTTATCAGAGTTTTACATGTGTGTCATTTAATCCTTAAATCCCAATGACACTGATGCTATTATTTTTATTTTATACAGAGGAAACTGAGGCATGGAAGTAGTACAGTCACAGAGGAAATGACAGAACACAGAAGAGCATGGACTCTACAGACAGATATACTCTGGTGTGAATTCCAGCCCTGACATTTTAGTAGTGCCCAGCTTTCTTGCTAGTTAAATAGACTTCTGTCAAATGAATACCATAACATAACAGTACCAGCTCACAAGGTTCTTGTGCGGCTTAGATGATACAATGTGTGCAAAGGACTTCGCAGAGTGCCTAGTACAAAGTAATAAATGATAGCTGTAATAATTATTATCATTATTCCCATGACCAAGAGGTAATACTTTCAACCATTATTACTCGTAATCTGTTGTTACTTGAAAGCAAAATATTTCCCAACCTCCTTATCAAACGGAGCTGTGTCATTTCTAAATATTGGACATTTAAGAAGTATGACAGATTAATATTAAAATACATTCTGATTTTCCACCAAAAGCATTGATTTATACTCTGTCATTAACTGCTTTTCCCCACAACATTTTAAGACAACTAATTTTCTTAAAAACACATACAGAGAGAAACACACCTAATATTTCAGTCTGGTGACAAATGTGCTCACCACATGGTTATTATCTGAGAGTTAATTTGACTCCTTGATCAACAGTCCCTGCTTTACTTGTTCAGTTCAGCCAACTCCCATTTCTTTTACTTTTTTCAGCACATAATGTGATAAATGTTTCCACTACCATATGCTTCACAGGGTAACTGTGAAGTGGCCAAGGCACACACACATAAAAGTCTCACCAGGAGGAGATGAGGAGGAGGGTAATAGAGCAAGGCTGCCATGGCATTCTGGAATTATTTATGGCTAGAGAAACTTCAGGCCTGCGATTGAATACAGTTAACCTCATGATAACTTTTAGTGCAACTGCTTTTTTCCCCATGCTTCTGATCTCAACCACGGATTGTGGGCTCTGTGCTTAGATAAGGTGGGGACCACCAGCTTGCCACATGCCCTTGCATACCCCATGACAAAATTAACCTTGCCAGTTGTATCTCTCCCAATGACCTCTTCCAATTGGGTGACACAAATTTCTGTCCGGGATCTTATTCTGAATGGCAGTTACCAATCACATGACTGCAAGAAAGTACTCCCGGCTAGTAGCACCAGGCAGCTGGAGAAGGAAACGAAGGTAGAAATCCTTGTTCTACAAAGCTGTCCTTGGTTCTTTCTTTATAACCGAACAGAAATGGAAACACTGTCTAGCCTTATGGGGGAAATAAAGATGAGCATTTAGTTGCTGTTGCTCATAACCCTCAAGTCCTTCTCAAATACCTACATGGAAGATGATTTTACTAATTTTAGCCTCTTCTTAGAAACAAGAAAAGAGTTAGAAGTGACCTTAGTCTAGACCCACCACGTCTTCGTTTTAGATTTATCGCCCCAGTCATCTGCATTAAGGATCAATTACATCACTTGTCTGTCTCTATCTCCATAGTACCTGCTCCTGCACAAACACTGAGTCTTGAATACTATCCAGCAATACTGTGATGCCTCTTTTGTTGACTCACTCCTTCATTCATCATAAGTAATATGCCCAACTCTCTACTCTCTTTAAATGTCCAGCCTCCCCGACCTGCCCAATCCTTTTTAGTCAGGGAACTCATCCTCCTACTTCACAGAGAAAACTGAACAGCAACACCTAAAAGGTACCTGCATCAACACATGTGATAGCCTTCCCCAGTGATGAATAGATAATCTCTTCATTTAAGAGGATAATCCATCCATCTGTACTATGGGTCCTCTGACAGTCCTACCTTTTTAAGAATCAAGCCCTATGGATTGCTCAACCCCATTAATTCATCTTCATCCTTTTTCTCTCTGTGGCTTCTTTGGCATTAACATTTAATCATTCTCAAGTTTCTCTTCTCTTAAAAAGAAAAAAAAAATCTTCAACTGCATTTCCCTCACCAGCTACCTCTCTCTGTGTTTTTATTCACAGTCACTACTTCTATTTTAGTCTCTTTCTATATTTTATTAGTTCCTTGGAATCTTGTCTCCACCCTACCACTAATCCCCAAAAACAGTTCTTGCCATGGTCAACAATCACCTCGATTTCACCAAATTTGGTCTAGCTCTCTGTATTTACCTGACTTCTCTATGGTATTCGACATGATCCTTCCTGCTTGACACATTCTCTACTCTTGATTTCAGGATACTCCAATCTCCCTTTTCCTTTTACTATAGACATCTCTACCTCTTCTCAACTTCCCCAACTCATCCTGTTCTACCTCACCAGTAAATGATGGAGTTTTCTAAAACTTAGCTCCAGGCTCTCTTTTCATATAAACTTCCCTAGATGATTCCAACTGCTCTGCACATTTTCTTTTACCACTAATACGCTAAGTAAGCCAAGTTAACTTTGCCACTGGCCTTCTCTGAGGTCCATAGCTGTACTACATATTCATCCTTTTTCATAAATTTCAAAGGCAACTTACATCTAACTTGTCCAAAGACAATCTCAATCTATTCTCCCAAAAGTGGTTCTTCTGAATGTTCCCCATCTAATAGTACTACTGTATTTCCAATTGCTCACACAAGAAACTGGGGAATTATTTTTGATGCTTTCTTCTCCCTTAACTGTCACATCCAATCAATCATCAGGTTCTCTCTAATAGAGAGAATCCCTATTTCTCTTTGGTCATGTGGCCTTGACAGAACTCCTGGTCCTAACAGAGAATTGTATGGAAATAACACTTCTAGTTTTCTTTTCATCCCATCTTTCCCCACCTTCCTCAGAGAAGAAATGAATTGGTGAGTTTAGGAGAAGGGACCAGGCCATTCTGTGGTTCCATCTTTGGATATTTATGCAACAACAGTGGATATACTCTAAAACACATAGAAATAAACTTAACTAAAAAAGAAGTTAAGTATATTATAAACTACAAGATATTATTCAGAGAAATTGAAGAACTAAATAAACAGAAAGACGTCCCATGTTCATGGATCAAAATATATCATATGGAAATATGACTGTAAATGATCTACAGATTCCCTGAAAACTTTATTAAAGTTCCAGTGATTGTTTTTTTTTTTAAATAGAAACTGACAAGCTCATCCTAACATACATATGAAAATGCAAAGGAGACAGAAGAGTCAAAACAATCTTGAAGAACAAAGTTGGAAGATTCATACTTCTCAACTTCAAAATTACTGAAAACTACAGTAACCAAGACAGGGTGGTACCAGCACAAAGACAGACAAATCGGTAAAATTATTAATTCCAATTAAGAATCTAGAAATAAAACCTTACATTTATGGTCAATTGATTTTTAGCAGAGGGACCAAAATAAGTCAATAGAGGAAAGAATAATTTTTGTGATAAATGCTTCTGGGACAATTGGACACCCACATGCAAAAGAATGAAGTTGAACACCTACCTCATATGACATATAAAAATTAACTAAAAGTGGATCAGAGATCTAAATGTAATTGATAACAAAAAAATGGGTTTAACAAATTATAAAACTCTTAGAAGAAAACAAAGGCATAAGCCTCTGTGACCTTGGGTTAGCAATGATTTTTATATGTTACTCCAACAGCACAAGCAGAAAAATAAAAATTGGATAAGCTGGACTTCAACACAATCTAAAACTTTTATACTTCAAAGGACACGATCAAGAAAATGAAAAAGACAACCCACAGAATGGGAGAAAATATTTGAAAATTCTATGTATATTATAAGGCATTTTTATCCAGCATGTGTAAAGACAATCTCTTATAACTCAACAATAAAAAGATAAATGACAATTTTATAATGGGCTAAGAATTTGAACAGTCCTCCAAATAAATTACACAAACAGATAAGCCCATAAAAATGTGCTCAACATATTTAACCATTAAAGAAATGCAAGGTTGAAATCATAATGAGACACTATTTCACACCCGCTAGGATGAAAGTAATAATAATAATAATAATAATAATAATAATACAGACAACAAATATTGGTGAGGATGTGGAGAAATTGGAGCCCTCATGTTAATACATTGCTGGTAGAAACGTAGAATAGTGCAGCTACTTTGGAAAAACCATGTGGTAGCTCCTAAAATGTTAAACAAAGAGTTACCATGTGACCCAGAAATTTCCCTCCTACTTATGTGTAACAGAAATGAAAACTTATGACCACAGAAAAACTTGTATACGAATTTCATAGCACTATTATTCATAATAGCTCAAAAGTGAAAAAAACACCCAAATTCTCAACCGATGATAAACACAATGTGTTTAAGTACTAATTAAGTACTAATACGTGCTACAACCTGGATGACTCTCAAAAACATCAGATTATGTGAAAGAAGCCAGTCACAAAAGACTGCACATTGTATGATTCCATTTATATTAAATGTCCAGTACAGGCAAATCTATTGAGACTCAATTACATCATGTATATTTATGTTAACAACTACTGAATTTTTCACTTTAGACAAGTGAATTTTATGGCATGTGTATTACTTTCCTATCCATCTTCAAAGTTAGCAAAGTCACATCTCTCTCACCCTTAGTACACTGTCATATCTTTTTAACCCAACTTGAAAAGTTTTTCCAGTTTTGAGAACTCATGTCATGAGATTAAACCCACCTGAATAACCCAGGATACTATCCCCATCTCAAGGTCCCTAACCATAATCACATCCGCAAAGTTCCTTTTATCAGGAAAGGTAACCTATGCACAGGTTCCAGGGATAAGTTATGGACATCTTTGGGATTCCATTATTTTGTCTACCACACTTCATAAACTATATCTCAATGAATGTTTTTTAAAAGTGGGTGCACTCTGCTCTTCTGTCTCCAGGGAGACTGATACCTGGATCAGAGCCCAGGTTTGGCTTCCAGAAGCAGTTTGGAAGCCCATGTCCCTCTTCCCTGTCATGGGCCTGCACAGATATAAGATAGCAATCCTGGGAAAGTGGATCTATGGGCTATAACACTCCCTTAGGGAGTCATTTCACATTCTAGACTTGGACAGAATTCATGAGGAAATAATCGGTCACACACCTAAGCTTCCCTTGATTGATGTAATTGTCTCATGGGTCAACTTTCTCCAATTTATTCCAATCTCAGAGGATAGAGAAAGAGGATAAATTACTGTTCCCAGAAGCTCAAGCATTAATTTTGTCTTCTGGATAATGCTCATAAACATCAATTTTACTCCACCTTTACCGTCACTACCTTACTTTAAGCCCCCCGTATGGCTCAACAAGATTATTAATATGACTGCTTTGCATATTTTCTGTTCTTCTAATCCATTCTGGATGCAGCCAAAGTAACCTTATTGAAATGCAAATCTCACCATGTGACTCTGCTGCTTAAGCCCCCACTTTCCTTCTCATTACTGTTGGGATATAAATTTCAAATGTCCCACACATCCTGGCTGCCAACCCTAGTGCCAGTCTCCACTTGAGCCATTCTTCCCTTGATCATAGCATCTCAGAGCCCTTGTGTGCTGCTTTTTTCCTAGGCGAACCCCCTTTCTGCTCAGTCTTCACCGGGATGACTTCATCATAACCCACAATCTCAGTTTAAACCTCCCTCCCCAGAGCTCCACTCAAAGAAAGAAACCTTATAACATTATGCACTTTTCTTTAGCATTCTGTCCTTTTCCTTTGAGGCACTTATCACAACTTTTATTTAATATTAATGTTAATTAATATTACCCATCACTTCCAATCCCAACTCGTATAATAACACATCATAACCAGTGTAAGACACAAAGTACCTATGAGGTTCCTACTGTCCCAGGTCACCCCGTTTGCAGCAGAACGGTGTACAACTGAAGGAAATTCACTCTGGGAAACACGGCATGACCCAAATGATGCCTTTTTTCTAACATAGTTTTGTACCATTTGTTGGGTGGTAGACTTGATGTGCATAAGAGGACTGTGCATCTACCCATAAAAACAGATCATAAATAAGCCCAGGAAAAAAATAGCTGTATCATAGAAGTTAAGATTTCAATGACAGTTCATATGTGCTGCTTCTGCTATATTCATAATTCAATGATAAACAATCCATTTTTTAAATGATTGGTATCATGGGGTTGGGAGGGACTTCAAAATGTTACTAATAATTTAAAGTAATTTATGTGGTAGTATATAAAGAAGCAGAATAGATAGTGAAAAAAATCTTTAAATTTAAGTCTTCACTACACAACCTGCTGGCTGTGTGACTTCAAGTAAATTATTTAACTTCTCTGAGCCGGCATTTCTTTATCGGTAAATAAAAAGAGATAATAATACTTAACTCACATGGCTGTAAAAGGTAAATTATATTTTTGAAGCAACTAGCACAAATTGTTAATATTAAACATAGTAATCCTAGACTAATATATTTCATGGAAATGTTATGTATATATGCACATTATATATCAAATACAACAGTAATATATATTTAAATATTGATTTAGGTTAAGACCATAGGATGTGGTATTACTTATTTTGTCAAATATCATTGTGAAAAATATTTTTTAGAGAACATATTTTCTCAAAAGATATTTTAACAACAACAAAAAGATCTTCACATTTAAATTGAATAGCATTAGTTTTAGTTATGCATTTCTCTATGGAAGGTTGAAAACTTGACCTCAGACTATCTAGTGGTTTCTGGACTGAATGTGGAGCCCATGTTATAGATGTTTCATAAATATGGCTTCAGACAATTGTCTAAATCTTTCAGGACCAATTCTCAGGAAGAGACTCTCCTGTGACTCATGGCATATCAAATATATACATGCCACATAAGATCAACTTTTCATATGTTTTCAAATAAATCCATGCCTATTGTTTTATTGGCAGAAATGTATGATTCCTAGCAGGAGGTGTTTTAATTTAATAAATAGTACTTACGCACTTTTCAGTTGTTTGGAAATATTCCAGCTAGGATATTTCAGTCTACTTGTCTTTAAAGTAGGTTTGCAGGACTTTTTAAAATATGGATTAAGACCCTAGGTAACTAAGCTACAGAGCTACCTATAGGAAATTTGCAAAAGACCACTCAGGACTACTGCAGAATACAGCTTGTAAAATTTTTGGAAAGCAAGCTGGCAACACCATAGTAAAAATCTTTAAATATTTATGGCTTACAATTTGCGTAATAATCCATAATAAAAGTCTTTATGAACAAAGACGTTCATCTTAATGTTAATGATTAAAACTTGGAAAAATCTTAAAAATCCAAAGATAAAGAAAACCAATATACAAACACACACACACACACACACACACACACACACACGATAGATTATAGTTACTAAAGTGTTCATAAAGAATTTTTAGTTACATTATATGTATTTTCTCATTTACAGCAGTCCCCCCTTATCCATGGGGAATGCAAAACCCCAAGTGAATGCTTGAACCTGCAGATAGTACTGAACCATATATGTATATATGTATGTACTGAACCATATATATATACTATGTTTTTTCCTACACATACATTCATATGTATGGTAAAGTTTAATTTATAAATTAGACACGGTAACAGATTAACAACCATGACTAATAATAAAATAGAATAAAATAATATACTGTAATAATAGTTATATCAATGTGGTCTCTCCCTCCAGTAACTTTTTAAAATTTTATTAAATGTATTGGGGGTGACATTAGTTAGTAAAATTATATAGATTTCAAGTGTACAATTCTATGGTACATCAGCTGTATATTGCATTGTGTGTTCACCACTCAAATTCCCCTTCTGTCACCACATATTTGACACTCTTTACCCTTTCCTCCTTTTTTTAATTTTTCAGTCTAAATCTATTCCTGGATCTGTGTAACTATCCTTTACCTCCAGTAAATGGCATGGTGCCACTCATTTCAGGGAGTCCCTTGCTGCAGTCTGCCTATAGGCTCAATGCTTTCTGGAGCGACATGCTGCCATCAATTAGAACATGTTTTCTGTTCATGTCTTCCACCCACGAATTTAATGCCTTTTCCATGTTAACTAAGCATTTAAACACTGTGGCTGTCACTTTTGCAGCTGGAGGTGCGACAGCAAAAATAGCACAAATTTCTTTTTCCTTCTTCACAATTTCATGAATAGAAAATTTGGTCTTACTGCAGATCTTAGCAACCTCGACATACAATCTTTTTCTTTCCTTATTAAGTTGAGAACTTCCACCTTTTCGCTTAAAGGAAACATTTTCTGACTTCCCTTTGGAATATCTGATTTGCCAGCACAGCTGCTCTTGCGCTTTGGGGACATAAAGTAAAATAAGGGTGACTTGAACACGAGCACTGCGTTACTGTGACAGTTGATCTGATAACCGAGATGGCTAAGTGACTAATGAACGGAAGGCGTGTAGAGCATGGATACGCTGGACAAAGGGTGATTCACCTCCCAGGCAGGATGGAGTGGGACTCATGAGATTTCATCACACTATTAAGAATAGCATACAACTAAAAACTTATGAATTATTTCTGGAATTTTCCATTTAATATCTTCAGACTAAAGTTGATCCTGAGAAACTGAAACTGCAGAAAGCGAAACCATGGGTAAAGGAGATGACTGTATTGTGGTCTAGACCAGAAGTCAGCAAACTGCGACAGCCCATGAGCCAAACATTCTGTCATCCGTCTTTGTATGGCCCATGAGCTAAGAAATAACTTTTTCATTTTCTAATGACTAAAAAACTTCAAGAGAAAAATAATATTTTGTGATACAGAAAAAAAAATATAGATTCAAATTCCAATGCCTATAAATAAAGTTTTATTGGAACACAGCCAAGCTCATATGGTTATGTATCATCTATGCTTTACTTGCACTACAACTGCAGAGCTGAATAGTTGTGAAAGAAATTATATGACTCACATTGCTTAAAATATTTATTATGTGGCCCTTTACAATAAAAAAAAAAATTGCTAAACCCTGTTCTGGGAAACAGGGCTAAGTCTGAGGTTGGTCTAATTCCAAAGATCCTTCCTCTATGCTATGCAACCCCCAACTGCATATGGCGTGGAGGTGAGACGGAGCACATCAAAATGTTAAGAGTGGAAATTTATCTTGGAAAGAACATCATGTGCCCCATGATAGACACTCCATAATTTTTGAGCGAATGAATGTGTATGTGAATACGAATGCATACAGAGGATTCATATGGAATCAGCATTCTTAAAAAGTCCTCGGTCAGTCTGTCCCTTGCCATTATTTACAGAGAAGTAGTCACTCAATGAAGAAGCCAACAATTACTTGAGGGGGTCTTTGGGTTCCTTATTGTGGGAGGATGCCCTGGCTTAAGAATTTCTAGAGTCATGGAATAATGGGGAAAAGAATCTTCTCCCACTGAGGTCTGATTTCTAAGAGTGCTGGGCTTTCTCAACCCAATTGAATTTGACAAGCCATCATGACCATGGGAATGAACCATGCTTAGAACAGGGGCCAGGAAATAGGAACTTCCGGTATGTTGTCTCTAGACTTGTGCTAGTAGTCACCTGTGGCTATTCACATGTATATTTAGATTATTTAAAATTAAATAAGGTTAATATTTTAATTCCTCAGTCACACTGGCCAGTTTTCAATAACCACACAGGCTAGTGGCTTCTGTTTTAGATGGCTCAAATATATCATTTCCATCATAATAGAAAGTTCTATTGAATAGTGCTGCTCCAGACAGTAGGACAACTCTTTCATGCAATTGATGACGTGGCATGGGATTGAGCATTTTTGCCCTACATCATCTGTGTCATTTATTAAGCTAAGCTTCTGGTCCCAGTATTTTCTATGACAGCACATCTCTAAATTTAGAAATCATTGGAACTGAAGATTTGCCTTCCAAAATTCTGTTTTCCAAATTTCAAAAATCTATGTGTATCTCTCTTACCTTATGCTTCAGATCCAAAAATTAGTGGTAGCTCCTCATCTCACATTAGAAACTCAAAGGTAGTTTTTTCACAGAGTATAATTCTTCCTATGCAATTATTATATATCAAGGTCTGTGGCTGCATGTTGGCAATCATTTATTTCCCTTCTCTACTTCTCTATGATGTGTTTAAAGCCTTGTGGGCTATAAATCAAGTAATTGTTGAAGGCGTTCTGGCTTGCAACTTTACTTATACCACTGTTCTCTATACCCAGAGCCTTTTATCCAAGCCTCTGAGAGTACTTTACATCCCTGTACTCATTAGAACATCTCATTCTCCCAGCTGGGTGACAGGGATTAAATCTGCTCACAGATGGAGAGACCCAGAGAAAGAGAATTACAAGGTCACTGTGTGACATTGACCATTCTAAGAACTGAACCCACTAAACCCATAATAATTGACCCAGTGTTCACAGTGATAATTTGACTTTTGAATAACATTTCTTATCCAAAACTTTACAGGCATTTTTTATTTCTGGAAACATTTTCTGCATTTATGGAAAAGAGCAACCCCTTTTCCTTTCTTTCTTTTTTTTCCCTTCTTTTAGTAATCGTAAAAGTTGTGAATGCTCATTTTTAAATACTTAGCAAGTATAAAGGAGAAAAAAAAATCCAGAAACCAACTGCTGGTTAATTCCTTTTTTTTTTCCATTCAAGAAATATTTAGAAAGGAGATCAAATATATGGTGATGGAAGGAGAACTGACTCTGGGTGGTGAACACACAATGGGATTCAAAGACGATGTAATACAGAATTGTACACCTGCAATCTATGTAAATTTACTAACAATTGTCACCCCAATAAATTTAATTAAAAAAAATATTTAGTAAATGCTTACTACATGCCACACACCGTCTTCCTTAAAGACAACGTTCTACTTTACCTCTTGACTTGATTATACAATGGAAAAGTCGCTTACCTTTTTACCCTTATATAAATCTGGGAGACAGCATAGTATAGTCAGTGCAAAGAGCATGATCTTTAGCATGAGACCAACCTGTATCAAAATCCTGGCTCTGACACTCTGTGAAGTTGGGGAAATCATTTAAACTCTCAGAGTTCCATTTCTTATGTCAGTATATCAGTATATTTCCTAAAATCAGTATATCAATAGCAGCTCTGCAGGTTTTCAAAGGATTCAAATAATCTCCGTTCTGTAGGGCACTATATAAGCTGTTTGGGACACAAGCCTGTGAGTCTCACTAAGGTCTTTGCTCTGCACCAAACTGGGGCAACACAAATGAGCAGGAAAAAAAATTTAATCATAAAAAGAAGGTTGGGACAGGGAATCCAGGAATATGAGCCACTGAGATAGTGGCCAAGTATTTCCAAGATTCAGGGAGAGAAGACAGATTTTCTTTTCCCGGGCCAAGCTTGCAAATCCCCGAGTATGTCACCAACTACAAAACACTTCATGTTAACACACCATTCAGAGCAATGATTGTTAGGTTCTCAAGTAAAGTTGTAGACTCAACACAGAAGAGGATGTATGCAGGGCAAGTAGGGCTGTGTAATCTTAAATTACAGTGAGTTAAATGGGAGCCTTTGAGAAATGATTAGGTTTATCCATAGTATTTAGAGGTCTCTCTTGCCAGCTCACACACTCTTGCCACAATAGGAATGAAGGAATCATGGAACCTTCTATACAGCCTTGCCAATTCTCTTTTCTTCCAAGCTGATTATTCAGTTTGGAAATTAACCCAGATTCCTTGTTTCTCTTTCTGCTTACTTTCCTCCACTGTTTTCTGATCAGTTCACTTATTAGAAGCTCTGCCAGGGGGTAGAAATGAACACGCTCAGGAAGCACTGAGTCACTGTTTCATTGTTTTCTGGTAACACAGATAAAAGTTATTTGGAAGACTATACTCTAAGACTGTCCTTTACTCCTGATTATGCAAATGACAGATCAATCAAAGCCTTGGTAGAATTATCTTGTTTTCTACACCAATACACTATTCTTTAGAACTGGACCTTCAAGGGCTAACATCTCCATTTTTGCTCATTACCACGGACAAATTAAAATCTGGGTATACCAAACCTCTCCCAGAGGTTTTATATTTATTTCTAGCTCCACACATGATCCAAAACTAGTTTAGTAAAAAGCAAAGTGAATTTTAGCTTTGAACTGATGAGAACAATTTATAACTTAGTTTCCGTTGTATAATAAAGTCAACAATTGACATACTTTCCTTTCCTGTCTTACAACCTAATTTTATGAAAAGTACAGGTGTTCAGAAAATTTTTAAGAACATTATTTTCTCACTACTGCATCACTATGCAATATTTATTTTTACTGCAGAGATCTTTTTCCCCCTTAAACCCATCTTGAGATCATTTTATGCCCTAAAGCATATCACAGTATGCCCTGGAGCATATCTTAGGAATCAGAAGTGAATCTTTAAATTACCTAATTTTACATCCCAGTCGCTATGGTTTGGTCAATATCTACTCTGCGGCAGAGGTTAAAAACACCAAGACAAAACCCCAAACTGAGTGGAATAAATAACTTACCTTCAGGTGGAAAGAGTCTGCTTTATTTGTCAACGTTGTCTTTCATAATACCCCTTTTAATATCCACGAAACAACACCTTCCTCCCACAAAAGTATTTTCAACATAATTAATCACTGTCTTTATTACATGTGACTTGTCAGATAGAAGAAATACGCTTGTGAAGTCTGCTTCTAGGTGACATATCACTTTTGATCTTTATTTGATCAGTTTGAAGATGATTGCTTTTCATATTGCCTGTAAGTCCTTGGAAGCTAAAAATGAGATTCAATGATCAAGATCTAGGCAAGTTATCTATTCGAATTTTTTTTAAGTATCACGTATGCAGATCTAACTATGGCCATACAAATATTTTTATTCTTAAAATTAGAGAAGAATGTACATGGATTTTGGAGAGCAAAAAATTCCTGTGTGAGCTTCCTCAGTGTAATTAGACCCAGCTTTTGTTCTACAAATTGGGTTTAGAAATACCTATTTCAAAGGATGGTGGCAGTCTAACACAGATCTCCATGTAAACTTTCCAGAGTATTACTTGTCATATAAGTATGTATTGGTATTAAGTATGTATTGGTAATAAGTATTACCTGTCATTCAAATACTCTTTTTGTAAGCAAATTTGAAAAGTGAATTGAATATCTTTTTGTTATGTTATAGGCAAGACAAACTTATTTGGAAACAGAAATGCTTCCTGGGGATATAGGTTTTTCTGAAGTGTCTAAAGAAGGAGAGTCATTTCATTAGTTTGGCTTTGGTCTTGGTTTAGTTGCATTTGAGGTTCTGCTGTACACCACACATTATGCTAGGCATTGGGTGTTTTTTTTTCCCTCCCGACTACAGCAGAGAGGCTGACTCTCCATTATCCATTCCATCTCAAAATCATTGGCCAAAGTAAATACTGATAATTCCATAGCTTCTATCAGTGATAGGTTCAGGAGTAACCAATTCTGGTCAAAAAGGTATGGAGAAAATTTAGAAGAGAAGACACTTGCTAAGAGAATGCCACCTGCTGTAATAATTTCTCTCCTAGCTCTGGATGGGGCCATTTTAGGGCATAATGCTACAGCAGCTACCTGTGACTTGCATGAGGATTAAACAAAATCCAGGGATGGCAAAGAGTATTCCTTGAAGATACCACTGAGTTGCTGAAACAACACACCCTGGAATGTTTAATATATGAAATAAAACATCTTGTGTCAGTCAGTCTGGGTCACTTGGAACACTGTTCTAACACAAAAGAATAGCCTCTGATTGGTCCTTTGCTTCTATTGGTCCCTTTCCCTTCACAGTTCTATTCTCAACACAGTAACTGAAATGATCTTTCGAACTCATGTCTTCTCATTCCCTGGCCAAAAACCATCTGATGGCCTCCTATAACCTTCAATAAAATTCCAAATCAGTACCAAACCTTACAGTCTTCTATAAGCAGTTCTCTAGGGGCCTTCCCTATAGAACTATAGAAAGGAGTGATCCAATAGGAGGATGGAAAACAGAAACCAATATGATCTGACCCTTTTCCACTTCACCAGCACCTTCTCCTCTAGCTTTGTTACAGCCACAGTGGCCTTCTTTCTGTTCCACAAATAGCCCATTTTCACTTCACTCTTGTTCTTTCTTCCTGTAGTGCTCTTCACCTTTTCTTATTTTATTGTGTTCTCAGCTCAGTCACCTGCTCAGAGAGACCTTAATCATCTTATATATATATAAAAAAAAAGCTTGCATACTCAACTAAACCCAACTCTCTACTTCATTATACTATATTATTTTCCTCATAACACATGTCACTACCTAAAATTATATTGTTTATGTGTTTACTTAGTTTGTCTTCTCCACTAATATAAAAACTTTAGGAGATCAGAGAGCCTGTGTGCCTGGTTCACCCCGCCTCTCCAAGGCTTTGGACAGTGCCTCGCATATATTCCCTGTTGAATGAATGAAAGGCAGAGCTATTATAAGGATAGGAGTAACACAGCCTGAGATAAATAGATGAAGCAGAACGAAAATTCAAAGGAGATAGGAAAATAATGTTCAAAGGAAGTCTTGATAGAGTAATTAAAATAGAAAAAGTACAAATCAGAACAAGTAATATAAAACAAATGGCTATAAATACCAATGGCTAGAGGTCCAGCTCTGAGAAAAGAAAAATAAAACGTTAAGTACAAGAACAAATTTGAATATGAAAAGGAAGACATGGGGCCTTGCAGTTATTTTGACCAAAATAATAACAGCTAACATTTTTAGTACTTGCTGGCTACCAGACACTGTTCTAAGCATTTTACACATAGTATCTTATCTCTCAGAATACTACAAAGTAGGTTCTCTTTTTTCCCCCATTTTACGAGAGGAAAAAGATACTCATTTCTGACTTCACAGTGTTTGGGAAATAGTGGACCCCAAAATATCTATTCAACAAATAAATTAGGGAATGAGTGAAAAGGATCCAGAAGGAATTAAAGAAAGAAGAAAAGAGAGATAGAAAGAAAAGGAAGGAGGAAGAAGAGAGATGATTCTGGATCAAACAAAATTAAGACAAACCAAAAGACTGCAAACAGCACTATTCAGAAGAGAAGATGAACGTCTGAGGATCTCAAGAGGATCCTTAAAAAAAACAAAATGACCGCAGGAATAACTGCATAAAATGCACCAGAAATCTCAAGTGGCTGTAACAATGTCTCACATACCAGACAGGATGTAAGAACAGACAAATCTAACCATTTGGGGATATTCTGCATATACCTTGGGCATAGTTCAGACAAAGAGGAGGAGTAATTCAGCTTACCAGAGAAGACAAGAATGCTTTCTTTCAAGGTAAATAAAATACAAAAGAAAAAAGGAAAGAGAGAGAAAAAGGACAGGGTCGAAGAGAGGAAGGGAGGAAGAAAGAAGAAAGGAAGAAAGACTAACTTCATTATATTTACATTGACTATGGAGACCTGGATATTTTCCACAATATGCCATTCTGCTCTGAAGGAACTGCCAAAAATAAGGTAAAACTAGACACACTGAAGTACGGTTTTTTTTTCTATTGTAGAAATTTATATAAAAATTAACAAGAAATATGTGTGTTTGTTCTGGAAGTAAGGATCACCATTCTTATTAGAATTTTGATATAATGAAGCACCTCTTTATTACAAGAGCTGCGAAGACTGAAATGCAAGGATATCCCCCAGTGGAATACAGAAAGATAGTAAACACGATGACATAAGCTTCTAAACTCTGCTGATAGTGTAGAGTGTGGCCAGGGACAGACTGGAGAGTCACATCTCTGAGAACCTGGTGATGTGTTTAAAAGTCAGTTTTTAAGACCATAATGAAAGAAAATATTTAGACTAACACAAAGACTGAGATATTCCCAGAAGGCTGTCAGAGAATGACACATGATGCTCACCTCTCCGTGCCTAGGCTTGATCCAACTAAAATTAGAACTGGACTGAGTCTCTGACGTGAAACAGTAAAAAAGACCATCCCACATTCAAGATGTCTATTGTCTAGTTCCATTTCTATGGAACTAGTTGCATGATCTTGGACAACTTTTATAACCGCTCTGGGATTCACTTTTCTCATCTGTATGAGGCAGGAATTATATTGACTGATCAGAGAGATTGCTTCCAATTCAGAGAGCATTTCTACAGCGGCCTCTTGTAAGACCTGGAACAGTAACTACTGCAAGGAAGAACAAGAAGTAGCAAATACGGCCAGTTCCAGTTCAACTGCTTTAAAGATGGACAATTTCAATATAAACATCTTTGTTACACTATAGTCCTTTACAGAAGTGACTAGTGATGAAATATTTAAACTCTTATGAGATAAAACATCATGGCCACTATTTTCAATGCCTGTGAATTTTAAGTTTTTGCCAATTTTAAGAATTGTCCTTCAACCCCTGGAACAGTTTTTCCTCAACCTTAGGTTACAACAATGATATAGTGGCTTAAGATACAATTTCTTCTTACAGCAATAGCACAATTTACCCTGGTTTTAGCTGTTTTCACACAAACTGTTATGTTTATCTTGACTTGTAGGTAGAGACATGAGATGGAATCTATCAGCTCCAAATGACCACATGGTTGAAGAGTTGCACTATTCAGAAGAATATTTTCCTGGACAGACATAGTTTTTGTTTTCCCAGCATCCCTTTATTGGAGAATCATTTATCCTTCATGCCATGAGCTCTTGGAGTGGCTGCAATGGCAGGACTTTGCTCCATTTACTTCAGATAGATTTTTTTTTTTCTCCTGGGAATCTGAACCTTGATCAGAAACGCACAGCTACATAAGCAAGTTGAAAGGAGTGATCCAACAGAGTTGCCTTGGAAGGAATACACATATTGCTTCTTTGGTTTTTTCCAGCTCTTCCTTGATTCTCTGAGCTACTCTGCACCTAAGCTAACCTAAGTCAATTTCGGTTGCTTACGACAAAAGCATCCTGATGCCAAAATGCCAGTGCTTGTTCCTAATCAAGTTTCTTAAAGGGGAATGTCAAGATAGTGTTGCATTCCATAATCATTCATTAAAGGAAAGAAAAAATGTGGCTCATAAGTAGGAGAACAGAAACTATCTGGCTTAAGGTATTCTACTAATGAGAAAACTGAATTGTGACCAGAAAGGACTGATCTCAGATCATACAATTAGTCATTGATGGACCTGAATTCAAAACACCTGATGCTTACATCTAACTTTTCACCAAACACCAACAATGTTAATCAATAATCCACAAATGAGTAAATTACCTAGTAACTGAATGCAGACTTTTTCTAAAGAAAAAACACACAAAGGTAACTAAAAGTGATCATTTTGTTTTTAAATGTTTCAGTAGAAAATACATTCACACAGCTCAAAAAATATATAAAAATATAAGCAGTGAAAGGTCTTTCTCCTACACTATCTCTTTCCATCCTCAGGCAACCACGTTTATTCACTTCTTGTGTATGCGAACACAAATATAAATTTTTTCCTTTTTTCTTACACAAAAGGCATCATACTCTACACACTTTTGTGTATCTTGGGTTTTTTTTAAATAAACAAGATACATGTTTCCCACATCATTACCTTATTTTTATTTTTACAGGTATATAGTAATCCATTTTATAGCTGTACCATAATTTATCTAACATCTCCCCAACTGATATTTAGGTTGTTTCCAATATTTTGCTGTTCAAACAATATCCTTGTAAATAATATCAGTGGTAACTAAGCCATATTCGGGGGGAATAAATTTGCAGAAATCTGGTTGGTGTGTCAATAGGGATATGTGCATTTGAAAATGTGATAAATATTGAAAAGTTGCCCTTCACTGGGGTTCCTGTAGGTTTATATGATACACCCTGGAGTTGTCATATCTATTTCCCCATAGTTTCTCTAACAGTGTGTTACCAAAGAATCATTGTCTGGTTCAGCTACTTGAAGGAAAATAAATCTGAGTAGTTTACTTTTTTAAGTACTGAAAGAATATTTTACAGCAGTTTCACCTGTAGATTTTCTATCTTGAAAATGCAACAAAGAATGTACCAGACAGCTCTAATCTATGGTTTTAAAAAGTCACACACTCAAAGTTTTCCTTTGAAATCATTTTTGTTGCATGAGAATCCTTTCTTTCTGTCAGCCATTGCAGTAATTCTTTAAGCCAGTGAATTGCCAAGAAGCCAGGCTCCGACTGATTTTGATCACAATTCCACTTACCTAGAAACCAGACTTCTAGTGACTCCGGCCATCCCACCTGAAAGTGGCACAGGTTTCCAGTAAACAGCTATTCAAAAACCAGGCTACTTCATCTTTACAGACACATCCCCACAGCAAAGTGAGGGCCTGGGATTCTGGGTAAAAACAATTTGGTTCACTTTTCAAGCCCAGTTATCTGATTTCCCAATTAGAGGCAATCCAGAGCTCCTCCTACTTCTCTGAAAATTCACCAGTAACCAGCAAGCAGGGGAATCTGGTTAAAGCTCTACAACAAATCAGCTGTGTAACCTTAAGCAAATCACCTTTTTCCTTCTGCTTTCTGATATAGAAAAATGAGTGGATTGAACAGGGCCCTTTTCTGTTGTGAAATTCTCTTTCTCAGACTCTTTCTCTACTTCCACCCATCCTTGCACTCTTCAAATGTCATAGTCCTTAGCACTCAACCCTTCTCCCTACATTCATTCTCTCCGAGAGTTCACCCATCCGTACAGCTTCAACTATCAATTCCAGGGAAAGTCAATATTATAGACCTTACCTCTCTCTCTGTTGGCAGATTGCATAGTGAGTCAAGAGTGCTGGCTCTGAGATGGCCTGAGGTAAAATCTACCACCTCTGAACCATACCACAGCCAAGTGAGAAGAGACCTGCTCTTGATGACTGGAGGATGCCTGTAGAAAGAGGAAGCTAGCGTTCTTACTCCCCCTCTTTGAATGGCTGCCTGGGTAGCTGTCTTGTCGGTCTGTATCAGGCTCTCTTAAGTGAAAGAATTAGTGAGAAAGGTTAGATTGGAGAAGGTAGGTGGAAGAGAACTTTTGGAATGCTACCTTGTGGTGTGGCAAGGATGCTGAGTTTGTTTCCCCTGGGGCACCGAGCTGGACTGGACGTATTCTTGGAGGTATTTACTTCTACTAGAGCTTATCTTGCAAGTTAACCAGTCAAGGGGGCCCAGGATCAAGAAGCTATAATGTATAATGTTGGGGATGGGAGCTTGGTGGGCAAGGTAGAGCCAGAGCTGGAACTCCTAACTCAGGTGTAATATGGTACAGGGAATCCTACTCCCATGCTGTTTACAAAGAACTTACTCTATGTTCTTTGTGTATTATGTGACATACTATAGAATCAGCATTTGGACACCTGTTATACAAATAGCATAGCAAGCCAGTTTGTGTTGGCCAGAGAAGCAAAGACCATCTACAGAAAGAGAAGTACAACCTGGGTGACTGAATCCATAAACATCTGCCATTCCTCTATTGTTTTCCCCAGCCATCCCTCAACAGCAGAGCTCATAGATCTTGAAAAGAGAATAAGAGAACCAGATCATTGTCCCAATTCCCCTCCAAATATACCCACAAAGGCCACACATTGCCAGGTACAGGAGTGGGAGAGGAGTGAGAGAAAACCACCACTCTTCTCCTTCAGTTCCCTTGAGCCCTAGACCAACCTGTTCATCATGAAGAAGATTTGACATAGAGATTGGAGTTTTACATTGGACAGTCCTTTAACACCTGAAAGTGACTGGGAAGTTATAAATCTGGCTAAGATGTGGTGAAGGGATTTGCTACTGCAAAAGGAAAGAGGAGTAAGGATAGGACAGCTGGGGAAAGTGTTTACACAAAAATAATCCCTGTCTCATGTTTGAGCTGACCTAGTGGAAACTGTTCAACAAACTGCAGTTGTCAAATTGTGGCTCTTCCCCTTGCAGCTGTTGACCTTCAGCAAGCTGCTTCATTTACGTTTGCCTTATCTATGAAATGGGGATTCATGAGATAGATAACTAAAGCACTTAGAATAATCTCTGAACCCATAATAAGTGTTCAATTCATACGCTATCATCATTATAATTCAGGTATCTCATGTTCATCTTAAAATCAATGTACCAGGGAATAAGTGGTGATGGGATTATTAGGGGACATGAACTCAAATGCATTGAAAGCTATGGAGTGTGAATAAGAAGAGGACAGGAAGGTAAAGCACTTGAGAGTATATGATTTACCTAATACATTCAAATTAAAAAAAAATCTGTACTGGCCATTCTGCAGACAAATTAGAGATTGCAATCTCCAAAATAATTTCGAAATCTCATTTGGTTTTAACAGTCTATGGATACTGAACTAGTCTGTCTTGACTTCCCTATTTTAGCCAATGCTATCAGCATTCCTCCTGGACTTGACCACTCAATCAGCTTTGAGTCTTTCGCCCTTATTGCTCCTTTATCCTGTCAGTCACACATCCAATTCACACCTCCATTCAACAAATCCTTAGCCTCTTCTCCAACATCACTTCTGAATACTTCCTGTTTTTGCCTACTTCCACACCTGTAGTAGTCAGCTATTGCTGCAAACAAGAGGTTATATTTTGTTGTCTTACAACAGGGTATATTTTCTCATTCACTGCTTTGAGGGTTAGCAGGGGCAGATTTGCTTCATTCTGTAATGGGCTGGCTCTCAACTAAGCTTTGGGTCAGGAACAAATTGACATCACATATTTCTCACCCCCCCCACCCTTGGACCAGAGGCTATATAAGGGCAAGTTCTTTTTTAAAAAAATTAATTAAATTTATTGAGGAGTCATTATTAATAGCATCATATACATTTCAGGTGTACAACCTTATAATACAACATCCGTATACTCCATTGTGTGCCCACCATCCAAACCTTAGTTTGCTTCTGTCACCATGGATTTGGAGGCAAGTTTTATTTATGGCAAAGGGCCGAGGCACAAGAGGCTGAACAGAAAATCAAGATGTCGCTTGAGATGTTAGCCTAAACCTGGCACTCTACGACTTCTGCCCACATTCCATAGCCAAAGCAAACCACACGGCTAATCCCAACATCCATGAGGCTGAGAAGTATCCTCCATTCACTCTAGTGGACGGCATTGCAAAATCATATGGCAAAGGGTATACGTATATAATTCTAACAAAGGAAGGGCGAGGATAATGGCGAACAATGAATGAAAGCGCATTCTCAGTCACCATTATTCCTGTCCCTCTCACACTCAGGTTACACACCCCCTCTCCCCATAAGACACCACAAGGATGGAGACATAAGAAGGACACCTGAACCCAGCCTGGAGCCATTCCCAGCTCAGATGACCTGCAGCCTGACGCTGAGGTTCTCCACTAAGCCAGCCTAAATCAGCAGACCCACGAGTGTAAACATAAATGTTTGCTCTTACAAGACACTGAGTTTTGAGGTGGTTTATTTGGCAACCTTCACGTGGCACTAGCTGGTTAATACAATGCATTTTCTCTATATCCTTGACATGACTTCCACACTTTCTCAGTCTTCTTAAATCATTTAAGATGTTTCAGGTTGCCCTAAATCTTCTTTTGGTACCCATATCTTCATCTCATCTCCAAAAGTATCCACAGAGGCTACGTGACTTACTTTAAATACAGTCGCGCTCTGTGAAAACTCCTTATGGATTTATCTTTCAACACAGATTTTTGAAAACCTCCTATGTGAACAATGACAAGAGCTGGGGATACAATGATGAAAACAGAGTCCATTTCAAGGACTTGATGGTTTAATAGAAACAAAATGGTAACAATTAAAAAGGGACATAAATGTTTTAATTTTCAAAATATCAGTCTTAGATGCTTAATTAAATTTTAAGCTAGGACAAAGACTTAAGGGCAAGGATAATTTTATTCTTTCTTGATCCCCTTATAATACCAAGCAACAGAGCTTTTCTAAGAGTAACTGTTCAATAAATAGTTGTTTTGTTGTTAAATGGCCAATGGATCACAACTGCCTTTGTGCTATGCCTCGTTACTGAGTTTTCGGTTCACTATTCCCAGTCAAACATCTGCTGACTGGGTATTATGTGCCAGGCATTGTGTAAGGCTATCAAAGAGGGTATAGTCTGGGTGAGATAGGTCTGTAAACACATAATTATGATACTACTTCAGATACACGAGAGTACTATGGGACCAAAGAAGGATGACCAACTTCATTTGGGGAAGTAACTTCATAATTATAATAGGATCTTTTAAGTGTAGAAGGTTTTCAGACAGAAAGAAATGGGAGAGGCTACTCTAGGTCACAAGAACATCATGTACAAAAGTATAGAGGCATGAAAAAGCAGTTGGGTTTGGAGATTAGCAAAGCATTAAGTTTGGATAGAACTTAGGTTGGGTGGGAGCTGAGTGATGAGAGATGAAGCCACAGCTGAACTGAGAAGAGCTTTGTATGTCAAAGTAGTGAACTGAGATATTATCTATAGAGATCAAAGAACAAATGGAATGTTTTAAGGATGGTAGAATTGTGCCTGGATGCTTTTATTTATTTGGGGGTGACCACCTCGTAATAATGTGAAGAGTTTGTATAAGTAAGATAACTAAGTGTACTTAGTTATACATATATATTACATATATATATATGTATATATGTATATATATAAAACTAAGAAGAAGTAAGGATAACTTGATTATACAAAGACAAGTTAGGAAACAGTTCGAGGCCCAAAATGATAAAGGCCCAGCTAGGGTGGCAGGTGAATTGGAGAATGTTTCTGCAATAGAATTGACAGGATATGCTGAGTCTGTAGATGGCAAATACAGAGGAAAGGAAGGTAAACCAAGTCTGCACTGTGTTTAAGTCGGGAGCCCAAAGGGAGTAGTGACGTCCTAAAATAGGAAGTAAGGAAGGTTATAAGTAGAAAGTTCATTCTTCAGTAAAATTAAAGAGAAAAAAATTGCATGCCTGTCTAATCTACTGTGTTATGTAAAAACTAGAAACTACTTTCATATCTTCTAATTAAAAACAGAGCCAGGTACACAGATAAATCTTTGTGCAGAGTATAGATGACCGACCGGCACAACTTTTACCTATGTGCCAAAAGAAGTGGCACATAGACTGAGAAAACGTGAGAACTACTATTTTTAAATAACCCAAGTACTACCAGCATTAGTCCATTTTTAAGCGTTTGAATGTCTTTGATGATTCATTATTACTGCTTGAATAAATGCATTTAATTTTGTAATATCGTGCCTGTGACAGGTACTACTAGATGTTCTCCAGTATCCCGTTTTCTCCACTTTCTTTTAATAATTGAGCCCATCCCTCCACCCTCCAAACTTCCTCCCCCACCCCATTTTATAGGCCTCCTGGCTACAGACTACATTTCTCAGCATCTCTTGAAGCTAATTAGTTAAGTTCATGTGCTGAAGTTCCTGATAATGGGATTGATATGTCATTTCTGGGTCATCTCCTTAAAGACAGTGGATCTCTACTATCCCTTCTTTTATGGGCTGACACACAGATGTGATACAGACCCAGCTTTGGTAATGCTGAGCATGCCATTGGGAAATGGTAATGCAGAAAGGAAGGAACTTGTGTCCTTTCATGACTTAGAGGAGTCAGTCTACTGCATCACCTGGACCAGCAGGAATGTAATGTGAGCAATACATTTCTATCTATGTAAGCCACTACATTTGGGTGTTTTGTTTTGTTTTGTGTTGTTGCTGTCATTATAAATCTTAACCTCTACCCCAATGGAATCAAGAATTCACCCTTTATTTTTAAAGGAAAAAAAAACATTATTGTTTCAATTGTGAAAATTACCTTTAGGACCTTATGGGACAAATTTTCTTTTTTTTTTTTTCAATAATGCTGCTTGAACATTTGTGTACAAGTTTATTTTGTGAATGTGTGTTCTTGTTTCTCATGGGTATATATCTGGCAATGCAATTGCTGGGTCATATAGTAACTGTATTTAACCTCTCGAGGAATGTGACAAACAGGTTTTTTGATAACCAAAGTCTAACATGTCAATCTGAACTTTCTGAATACTCATCATCACACCAACATTATTACCAAGGGCTTTTCCAGTGTTCTTTATGTGGTAACAGTATTTTGAGTTCTAATGGAGAATATTTAATTGTCCGTTTTGTTGGTTTGATTATGATTATCCTGTTATTTGTAATGAAGTAGCAATTTTCCATTTCTTTTACTAACCCTGCCAGTGAGTATTGGTTGAACAAACTAAAGACCTTTTAATTTGCTTTACCTCTGTTATTAGACTTAACCATAAATTAGTAAATAAACAGGGGTCTCAAAAGAGAACGTCAAAAATAATGATTCACCAAGTTTTAACCTTGAAATAGTACTATCAATTTGTATACCATAATTACTGACTTCCGTTAAAATTGTTTTTGACTAAAGGGCAGTATTGAAAATAGAATTTCATTATAGTGTCACTCTTTTGACAATTAGGGTAAAATATGGTTCAGGATTCTAGTTTTGCAGATCTTCAGTAATAGGGTATCTTGCATCTGTATTTTTACTACTAGTATAATGAATAGCTATGAGACGGCTTAATTGTCAAAAAAGTTCATCAAAAAGATAGGCAATGTAAAAGAATTGGAGCACCAGGTGATGGTGGAATATAGACAGAACATATCGAAGTTATCATACATGGCTACTTATACCACTTAACTCAATCACAGATAGGACTGTTTTCGATCAACTAACTTGAAAAATAATTGCGGTGCTGATTTTTCAGTCACTATCAATAATTTTCAGCTTCAGAGAAGCTAAATCAGCTTCTTCCCCTTGACTTCCGAGTAACCAGTGACAGCTGTTGTAGTGGAAAGAACACTTGGCTAGGAATCAGGAAACTTCATTGCTAGCCCTGGCTTTCCCACTTACTAAGAGTGAATTTGGGCAAGTCATCTAACCTTTGTAGAGGGTGATTATGAAATGCAAAATAAGATCATCTAAGAGAAGTATTTTGGAAAATAATACGCTTTATATAAATATACAATAGTAGGCACGTGTGTGTTATGTAAGAAAAACTAACATTATTAATAATATAATAATTATTATTATATTATAAAGCCACCTATACATGTATTTGTTCATATATACACATGCACATACACAATTTGCTAAATTAAAAATTTTACTATGTAGAGTTTATGCCCTGGAAACTTCTCAAATGAGTCAAGGCAGTCATTAGCACACAATGCAAAGGTGAAATGAGAAGCTTTAAAACAAAACAAAGTCAATGTAGTTGACATTTAAGGAGTATTCTTAAGAACCCTCCTGCTCTTCATTGATGGCTGAAAGCAAAACAGATAAGGAGAATTTGTAGTTATAATAATGGTTACTCACAATTTATTGAATACCTGTGAACTCCCCCCTCCCTGCACCTTGCAGATAAAAGTTAAATCTTGACAATGACTTACATCTAACCAGATGGTTTCACCCATATCCCAATTCTCTGTCTCTCCCTTCCTAGGTGATAAAGTTAACAGGCTAGCTAAGACTGAATTCTCAAGAAAGAACATCTGGGAAGTGTCAAGTTCCCACAGTGGAATACAAGCACACATTAGGCTTGTACCCTGAAGTCAGTAGGACTGTTATTAGAGCACCAGGTTATGGTGGAATATAGACTGAACATATCAAACATATCTTTTGAACTTTTTTCTTAGTGATCATTTTTAATGATGAGAATAAGGAACAAAGTAACAATCATGAGAATAACTAATCGTTTCTTTACCTAGTTCCATACCACCCAATAGTTATTAAGGCAGCAATCATCTTCCCTCCTAAAATAATTTTAAGTGAGCTACATTCCTTTTTATACACACGTAATTGGGAATTAATTTTATTAATTCCCAATTAATAAGTAAAGTAAATTGGGAATTAATTTTATTGTGAGGTAAAGGATAATACAAACACCTTTGATCCTCAGTTCAAACAATACCATTGTATTTTGAAACCATCCATCAATTTCCTTTGATCTTTATTTTAAAACAATCGAAAGTAAAGCGTTGCATTGTATGGCCTCAGTCCTCAACGTGAACAACAAATATGTTAGACTATTTTTATTGCACAGATTCATATAGATGGTCATCTATCTCAAGCTGAAACTCCCAGAGTAATCACTAGATTAATATTGGGATAAGCAAAGAATGGCATTTGAGATTCTTCCCTTCCCCAGCCTTAAAAAAATGATAACTTGTAAAATGGGTTAAAAAAAAATATCTGCAACAGATGTCATGGAAACAAAGAGCGAGAGCTAACCATTGAATACCATTTCCATACTTGTTCTGCTGCTGTGTTTGCCTCATCACTTAACCAAAGCATCACTCCAGGAGCAGCGCCAGGCATTAAGAAATGTTCACAACTGAGACATAGGTCTTCCAAAAGTTGGAATTTCTTCTCTAGACTAATATTTCTATTTTCTGATATTCACATGAAAACAGTTCCTAGAGAACAATGTGTTCAAAATTTGACACCTTAAAACCATAATTTGCCTCTCCTCCAAAGGAGACCTCCAAAAGCAGAGACTCATTTAACATCAGTGTACTTGCCAAATAGGCTGCAGAGCACCACCCTGTTTCACAAATGGAAGCCTGTGTCATCCCGGCCTCTCCCAAACAGAGAGAATGAGAGGAAGCAGTGACAGCTACATATTCCACTCATTTCTTGAATGTGCATTTGTGAGCTCACATGTCAATGGCAGACTTCTTAAGCAGGTGCAGAGTAAACAAGTAGAATACATTGCAAACGCTGGTCCTTGCATTTAGAATTTAACCAGTCTCACAGAGCAACTGCAAAATATATGCAAGTAAATATAGTATAGTTGACCCCGGACTCACCAGACCCCTTTGTCTTCTTGGAGGTGAAAATACCTGCCCAGATTGCCAGAAGTCAGCTAGAATAGAGACAGGGGGAGAGAGAGAGAGAGAGAGAGAGAGAGAGAGAGAGAGAGAGAGAGAGAGAGAGAGAGAGAGAGAGAGAGAGAAGTCGCAAACACAGTCTTTATATGCCCCCCTCCCCCCTGCTCAAACATCCTCTTCACTCTGATTGGCTTCTTGTTCTCTCACTGTCCCTTGTCTTTAAAGTGTTTTTGCACTCTGCAGCATGCAGGGTTAATGTTTCTACCTTTTCCAATACATCTATGCACGTTCTGGGCATGTATGTGTATTTTCAGTGACCCAAGTGACAGTTAGTGGGAGATAGTTTCTTGTAACTCCTTTTCCTAGAAACTTGTCTCTCCCTTGAATGGCTTATCTTGGCTCTTCTAAAAAGCTAAGGGAGGTTATCTATTCTCTTCACCTGCAAGTTATAAACCACAATATAGTTCTGTTTTAGAATGATGGTTTGCTGACTGGAATATCACTGCCAGAAAGAAAACTCAGGTTCCATATTTGAACCACTACCTCATCTTCGAAATCAATTATCTCCATAAAATTATGAGCCCATATTGCCTTTCTCTTTGGAATCTTCCTACCTAGATTAACAACATTTTACTTTCTTAATCTGATTTTTCTTGTTTTCTTCTTTATAAAGTTTTTTTTTTTTTTTAAATAAAGTTTCTTCTGATATAGTTGAAGCTATAGGTTGTTTTTCTGGAAAACAAAAACAAAAAAAACAAAAACAAAAACAAAGAAAAATTCTTTATTCTTCAATTCCCACACCAGATTATAGAATGAACACATGTGACTTCCAAGGAGTAACAACTGGAATACTTCTGTTTGTCATTTTATCTTTATTTCTTGATTGCACAAAGAAAATAGTCAAGTCAAATTCTGTCGTAATAGGACAAGGGAGTTGTTTCCAAGTTCCTTTCTTGGGTGAAATTTTATGGTACCCATTACTGAGTGAAAACAAAAGAGAAGTTTAGCAATCATTCAGCTACCGGTATGCACAGACTGCTATTATAATGGCATTTGCTGAAATGGAGATATCCAATATACCATAGCAGAATTTCACCATGACCATTTCTGATAACCAGAATGTGATAGCATGATTACCTACATCTAATTGAATTTCACAGCCTTGATCTACACACAGACTGCAAAAACATCTTTTTAAAATCATTTAACTGTTTTCTGCCGGATAGATAAATATCAGCTTTTCCTGAAGTCTTTATTTCATTGAAATTTAAATAGCAATGAGATTTAACATTTTCAACAAATAACGTATAACATACTAAGTTTAATCTCTTGAAACAAACTAACAAATCCCTCCTTCCCAATTTCTCTGGACGGAGACGTACTGAATGTCCTCTCAGAATTCTCAAATGTTGAGTTATTTTTGATTCAGAACATTTCCACTGGTTGCCCTTGAGTAGACATGCCATATTATCACATTACCTTTGGAATCTCTTTAAACTGTGACCCACATTCTCAGCAAGGCAACTAGATATGAACACCTTCTTCTCCATCAACTTTTTTTTTTTTTAAAGACATCTCCCTTGAGTAACTGGTCACCTTGCAAGGTCTCAACCCATTGAGTTGAGTACATGTGAAACATATTCCTATGAAATGTAGGATTTTTTTTTGCTTCATTTAGAAATACCAAGAACTTTATTAATATTGAGTTGTGAAATTCACAATATTGTCTTACAGAATTACATTCCTTAATGTTTTGTGCACTTCCTTCCCATCCTGCTCCTCAATTATACGTGTGTTTGCACATGCACACAAATGCACATTCATACATCTATAGTTTAAAAATGTTCTAGGTTAAGTCTCAACTATTTAACTCAAAATTCAGCCTTTGATAAAAGAAAACAAAATTTTAAGGGGCCAAAAGTCACAAACTTTCAGTTACAAAATAAATAAGACATGGGAACGTAATATACAGTATGGTGACTATAGTTAATACTACATGTATATTTGAAAGTTGCTAAAAGAGTAGATCTTCAAAGTCCTCAACACAAGGGAAAAAAAATTATGTTTGGGGATGGATGTCAACTAGACTTACTGTGATTATGTTGCAATATATACAAATATTGAATCATTATATTGTACACTTGAAACTAATAATAATGTTGCATGTCAATTATACCTAAACAAAAACTTGTTTCTCAATCCAAAAAGGAAGAAAAATTGCATTAAGCTCTTACTATTCATTATTGCTCTCTGTAAATACAGATCAGGAATGCTTTCTTCCACAATAATCTTTTTCACATGATCTGTCTGAAAAACAATCTTGTGAACTCATTGTCTCCTTGTCATCATATCTCCTTTCCAGGTACCCAAACCAGTCTTCAAAAGTGTATTTAGCTAACTAAGACTTCAAATGTTTTGTCTACTCCCAAGATAGCTTCATGTTAATCAATAATGAATCTTAATGAATTTCTAAATGGCAGGTTTCCAGATATCCTTGATGGGGATAGGAAGAATTGGAGTGGAAACACTGCCAGTGCTTTCAAAGGAAGGGAACAAAAAGGAAAGTGGCAAAATGCATAGCTTGTGATTTTAATAAGCAAAATTGTACCAACTACTTTAGAATTTTCATACATTATTTCTAATCTTTACCCTGCAGAGTGGACACTATTATTCACTCCATGTTTACAAATAAGGAAGCTGAAGCTCTCAGTTAGTATATAATTTGCCCAGAGTCAGAGAATAGCAAAGTGGGAGAGCCGGGATCTAAATTAGGTCTACGGGTGCTCATGCCCACTCTCTTGTGCGTGCACATTTTCCTAGACTCTGTCAGAAGGCTTTGGGGAAAGAAAGTGAGAGCTCAAAATCTCTAAGTGTCAGCTCCAAGTAATTTGGAATTTGTACAGGGTAAGAAGTTGGACCAGAAGATATATATGAAGAACCTATAAATGCCCTTCCCTCCACCTTTTTAAAACCCAAAGAAGGTATGAAAGTAAAATAAGAAGAACATTGGCTTAGAAGTCAGAAGGCACTGGGTCAAATTCTGTTTCTGACAGTTATTATACTAGCTGTTACCTTGGATAATACTACTTCATTTTCTGGAGCCAAGTTTGCCCACGTAAAAAATGTAGCAATATCTACTTAATAGGGCTATTGTGAGGATGAAAGGAAATACCTTATACATATGTAAGTCTCAGGACGCTCATAGTATAATCTCAGTCAAGGATTCTTCCTAATCCTTCCATCCATTGTTATAGTTTATTTATATCTAACCTTTGAATAGCTGCAAAGGAAGATGCTTTTCAAATCTGTAAAACATATTCTTAAGTGAGCACCGCACAGCAGCTGTACCATCATGGCTCAGAGAGGGAATTCTAAATCCTAACAACCGGTTCAAATCCTGGCTCTACTTTTTAAAAGTTGTGTAATCATAGCACGTTTGTTCAAACACTTCTGTTCCTCAGTTTCCTTATCTGTAAACTAGGGATAATAATATCTGTAAAATATGGATAATAATGATAAAATAGGGATACTAATAAAGTTCATAAAATTCAAATTTAGTAATACAAATAAAGTGCTTAGTACATGCCCACTTAGTGACTGGCACTTAGTGAGGGATCCATAAAGGCTAGAAATAATAGAGCTAGAACAGTAATCCTCCATTGGGGGTCATTCTGCCCCCCTCTCAGGGTACATTTGGCAATGTCTGGAGACATTTTTGGTTGTTACAACTTGCCAAGGAGATGGCATCTAGACGGAGAAGGACAGGAATACTGCTGAACATTCTAATATACACAAGACAACCCCACAACAAAGAACTATCTACTCCAAAATTTCAATAGTGATGAGGTTGAGAAATACTGAGTTGAGAAAAATGCACTCCTGGTCAACAGAGATTCTGAGATAATTCCCCCGTGGGGCAGAAGAGGTCACTAGTCAAATATTACTGGGAAACCAAATATCCCCATAGAAACTGCACCCCATTTAATATCAAATAAGCTAATGTGAAAAAAAGTAAAAGTGGTTACTGGATGTATGGGGTTATAACAACTCCGTGTGTCTTAGAATTGTGTGAAAATGATCTTTTAAAAGAATATTTCTCATTAGAATCACTATGCTAAAATTCACTGAATAAGAATTTTGAGCATAGATGAGCAAGGATGTATAGGGCTTTAGAGCCCATAAAAATTACTGCTTGCAAATTTATCTGGATTCTTTGCCCCATAGGACCTAGCAAGAGAAAATGGTCTGCCTATAATTGATACTGAGTAGGAAAAAAGTGACATGAATTTTCACACTCCTTTATATTTCACCCTCCTCATCCTGGCTCAGATACTTTGTGGGTGATGGGATTAAAGAAAGCTAAATGTGAAGGGAGCAACACATCTCTTTTTTCACAGTCTCAATGTTTCTGGTGAATTTAGCAGGATCTCTAGCTGGGAGGATTCCTTATCAATCCTCTCTGTGAGTCTCTCTGTATCTCCTCCACCTTGAGTTGAAGAAGGTAGCTTGGCAACTTGAACCAGAACCTACTAAGCCCAGGGGGATGGCTTTCCTTACCAAAAAGCAGGCGTCAAAGTCTGAGGAGGAAAATAGGGAGCTCTCTGTCAGGAACACACTCTTGGTCCTGATCTTCACTATTTGGGAAGTGATGGTTGGTACTCAGGAAACGGGGCAGTTACAATGAGGTCCCTTTCCGTGCTTCAATCCTTGTGCAGGGATGTATTGCTCAAACACAGAACACTGTTCCAATGAACAGAAGACACATAAAGAGGTATGACTCCTTCTCATGCTGGCAAGTGCCATCCACCAGAGAGACTCATATATGTTTAACATGGACTCAACACTGCCTGCTATGTGTGAAAAAAAAAGACTGTGTTATTCTGATTGCAGTGGGTTGAACAATATGCCCAAATACATTAAGTTCTAATCTCTGGAATTTATAAATGTTGGTTTATATGTAGATTTGATTAAGTTAAGGATTTTGAGATGAGATTATCTTGGATTATCTGAGTGGGCCTTAAATGTAATCACGAGTGTCCTTGACAGAGGGAGGCAGAGGAAGATCTGACATACAGAGGAGGCCATGGGGCCCTGGTGGCAGAGACTGGAGGAAGGGATCAGCCACAAGCCAAGGAATGCCAGCAGCTATCAGAACTTGGAAGGGTCATGGAATGGATTTTCCCCTAGAGCCTCCAAAGTAAGCACAGCCCTTGATTTCTGCCCACTGAAAATAATTTTGGACTTCTGAACTATGAAAGAATCTATTTCCATTGTTTAAGCCACCAGTCTGCGGAAATTTGTTTCAGCAGCGACAGGAAACTAATACACTGGGAAGAAGTACACAATAGCCTCCAAATTCCACTTCTGCCTATATAGTAGACATTCAAGTTTTGCCTAGGTCTGCGACATAAGGGAAATTTGTCTTTAAAACATCTTCATGATTCACAACAAACAACAAATGCTGGCGGGGATGTGGAGAAAAGGGAACGCTAGTGCACTGTTGGTGGGATTGCAGATTAGTGCAGCCACTATGGAAAACAGTATGGAGGTATCTCAGGAATATGAAGATAGAACTACCCTATGATCCAGTAATTCCACTCCTAGGCATCTACCCGGAGAAATCCAAAACTCCAATTCAAAAATCTGTATGCACTCCTATGTTTATTGCAGCACTTTACACAACAGCCAAGATATGGAAACAACCGAAATGCCTATCGGTCGATGACTGGATTAAGAAGCTGTGGTACATTTATACAATGGAGTATTATGCAGCCATAAAGAAGAAAGAAATCTTATCATTTGCAGCAACATGGATGGATCTAGAGAACATTATGTTAAGTGAAATAAGTCAGAAAGAGAAAGACAAGTACCACATGATCTCACTTATATGCGGAATCTAAAGAAAAGAATATGTGTATGAACTAATCAGAAACAGTTTTGGGGACACAAAAAACCGAGAGTTGTTAGATGGGCGGCGGGGAGGGGGTTGGGAATGGGGGGAAGGGTGAAGGGATTGGGGGGCGGCTGGTGACCACAGGATGGCCTAAGGGTTTTTTGAGAATTACTTTGGGGAACTTATTCAATAGTGTTTGGGGATTTTGTTGGGTGTCCGATGGACATGTGTCCTGTTTGGGAGACCCCCTCAGGGATGCTCTGGATGCCTGGTCATGGCATTGTACACCAGAGGCTGGACATTAATGAATGCCAACTATAATTTTATGTGTATAATGTGATGGCTCGGTGTGAGGTCGGGGTGGTGGTGGATGGGGGGAGGGGGGTTCACGGTGTGAGGGATGTAAAAATAAAATAAAATAAAATAAAATAAAACTATAAAAAAAATCTTCATGATTCATTCAGTGGTTATAGTGTAGCTTACTGAATTTTTTTCTCATTGAGGTACCAATGACTTCCTTTTGGTAGAAAACAGTAACCCCTTCATCACTGAGCTCTTGACCTGATTTGCCAACACCAAACATCCTTCAAGATCCCAGTGATAATCCACTTCTATGAAATCTCCCTTGACCTTTTCTGAATTCCTAGTACACTAGGAAAAGTAGAGTTATTTCTCCCCCTCTAAGAAGAGGCTAGGAATGCTGCTAAACATCCTAAAATGCATAAGACAACCCCCGACAACAAAGAATTATGACATTTTGATACCTCCACCAGCAATTTGCACAGGGCTGGTTTGTAACGTAGTCCTGCAGTGACTGACTGCTTTTCTGAGCATAATAATGCAGATGGTCTCATCACCCTCATCTTCTACCTACTTATCATATTGTACAATGATGACTGATACTGAGAATTATGTCCCTGAGGCATGCTAAATCATAGGCATGGTAGGTCTAAATCATAAAAAATAGATTGATATAATTCATTATCTTGCTGGTTAAGAGAATCTACTTATACATTTTTAGGAAAATTTCCAACTGGAAGAATTGAGGCCAGAAAGCATTTCTAATTCATTTTAATTTCACCCAAAAATGCAATTAATAGCAACCCCTCAAATCTCAAGTACCGTGTTTCCCCGACAATAAGACCTAGCCAGACAATCAGCTCTAATGCGTCTTTTGGAGCAAAAATTAATATAAGACCCAGTTTTATTTTATTATAAGACCGGGTCTTATATAACATAACATAACATAACATAACATAACATAACATAACATAACATAACATAACAACATAACATAACATAACATGGTCTTATATTAATTTTTGTTTCAAAAAACGCAGTAGAGCCGATTGTCTGGCTAGGTCTCATTTCCGGGGAAACACGGTATTCAAGTATCTGAAGATTGACTTTCTTACCAGAAGTTATAGTCTTCTCCTAAAATATACTTAAGGTACCTGCTTTCTGGTATTTATTTCCCAATATGTGGCAAGTCTTAGTATAAAAGTTAAGTTTATTTTTTAAATTGATTATATGTTCCTGCTATACTTTCCCAATGGAAGGACTGTGTTTTGAGGCATATTTATATTTTTAATATTGCTCATTTTCATCCACTGTAACTGAAATTTCAGTTCAGTTCAGCCAATTATCCCACAATAAGTGATCAGATAACTGTCCACATGCAAATCATTATGTATACACATGGCTAAAGAATCTAGTCAAGGGCCAGCCCGGTGGCTCAAGCAGTCAGAGCTCCGTGCTCCTAACTCCGAAGGCTGCCAGTTCGATTCCCACATGGGCCAGTGGGCTCTCAACCACAAGGTTGCCAGTTCAATTCCTCGAGTCCTGCAAGAAATGGTGGGCTCCACCCCCTGCAACTAAGATTGAACATGGCACCTTGAGCTGAGCTGCCTCCCGGCTGGCTCAGTTGGTTGGAGCGCATCCTCTCCACAAGGCTGCCAGTTCGACTCCCGCAAGGGATGGTGGGCAGCACCCCCTGCAACTAGCAATGGCAACTGGACCTGGAGCTGAGCTGCACCCTCCACAACTAAGACTGAAAGGACAACAACTTGACTTGGAAAAAAATCCTGGAAGTACACACTGTTTCCCAATAAAGTCCTGTTCCCCTTCCCCAATAAAATCTTAAAAGAAAAAAAGAATCTAGTCAAGCATGTGCAACTGTTTGAGCGTATCCCTCATGGTTTCACATTTTAATGTTTATTTTTTATTTTTAAGCATAAAAAGACCAAAGGCACATTGTGGCATTCCCATTGTGTAAAAGCAGTGAATATAAACCACATCATACAATTAAGAATAACAAACACACAGAGAATGGAAATAAATTAAACGAGTAAATTAATTAACACACTTCCAAAACAGAAAACCAAGACTTAAAATATTGTACACCTTAGTGAAAGAACAGCTGCCTTATTAAAAACCATATGTGCCATTAGTATGGTATTTTATAATTTATTGCCTTTCCCACCTTGGAAAAATTATATTACAGTTATATGGCCCATATTAACAGTTTTTTGGCCTTTTATAAGTAACAGCTTTCGAAACTGGACATTTAGGTATCCATTAAGTCAGCTGCTTGAGAAAAGCTTTCATTTTTTGTTTTTGACTCTTAGATTGCTCCAAAAGACTGATTCAGACAAATCATAAAAGGATTAATTCATAATATTAAATGATGAAATTCATAAAATATACCTGCACCCTCTCCAACTAGTGTGTTATCTATGCGTCTAAAGCATGATGCTTTCACATCACTCACATGTACACAGATTTCTATTTTGATGACCTTAATTAGTCCAGAATAATGAGTAGGATCAAAAGGCCCACACACCATGAAAAGCTTAGAGGCTTTTAAGTAGGGAAAAGAGTCCTTGACTAGACTGATACTACCAGGTTCCTTTTTTCTTCTTTCCAGAGAAAATACTATAGGTGACAGCCTATTTTCTGGTTTGCTAATGATAAAATGCTTAATCTTCTTCCAGCACTTTCTAAAACCCTTAAACTTTACTTTCCTCCTGAGAGAACTCTGCCCCGAAGGGGAAAATCGTTTTCTTCACCCAGAGCCTTTTTCCTTGTATTAATATTAATATCCCACGAGAATATTAGCTCTGGAGGAAAGAATTTGGTGGCAAAATTCCATATTTACTCATGAAATCCACCCCCAACTTCCACTCACACATTTTAATAGGACGGTCAGAAGAAAAGCTCCCCAGTCCCACCGCCCTTTCTTCACACTTCCCCTCAGTTTCTCCTGACACACATTCTGGTTTCTTTTGTGTTTTTTTTTCCTGTGGAACCAAGTCATTTTTACTAGCAGAGGCTCTACTTGGGGAGAGTATACTTTGTATTCATTAGGGTAGAAAAGCATTTAAGTTTTTTTTTTAAAAAAAAAAAAGAAAGGAAGAAAGAAAAAGAAAAACTTACTTGGCACTGGCTAGAGTGTAGAGACAGAAAATGGAGGCTGTTCAGTCCTCTAAGTTCTAACTCCACCTAGCTGCTCTTTTCCCTCTCCACTCATGGGTTAAAGGAAGGGTATATCAAAACATCATGCATCATCAAGCCTCTGTAAGATTTCAGCAGTGTAGTGGCGTGGACAGCAATTGCCTAACCTTCCTTTCCTGTTCAAAGGACTTGCTGAAAGAAAAGAACCTCCTCAATGCCAATGATTCTTTAAAACGATTTTTAAGTGACTGTTTCCATAGGTGGCCAAGTGACAAAGCACATGAACTCTGAAGCTACACCGTGCGTTCCAAAAATATGGGCTCCACACTTACCCATATTTTGAGTAAGTTACTCAATCTGTCTGTGCCTCAACTTCCTCATTTGAGATGTATTCTCAAATGAAAAAGATAAATTATACCAGCATCAGAGAGTTGTGAGGATTAAATGAGTTAAAATACACAAAGTGCTTCAAAATAGTGTTGGCACATAATAGCACACAGTATGCGTTAGGCATAAAGTGTCCACATCTCTTTCCCAGTCACATATGGCAATTTGAAGATAAGATTTGAAGGTATGAAGATATGTTTATAGAAATATATATCTAGCTGTCTATCTATCTACCTATCTATCTAATCATCTATCTAAGGAACTGGCACTCAGTAAATATTGGGTGAATTAATACAATCTAACAGAATAACTAGGCTAATTCTAGAGTCTAATTAGCTTTGTCACTGATTACTGCATATTTGGGGTAATGTGTTGCTGTAGAGTACAGGGAGACAAGAATCTCAGAGTTCAGGGGAGATTTCTATGAAGTGGGTCAGGCTTAGACAGTAGAAAAAAGTAAGGATCATTTATGGAAAACTACCATGTGCCATATTCTGAGCCTGGCATTTTTCATGTGTCATTATATAAATGTCTCCTAAAAGCTCTCTTAAAGTAGACACAATAAATTCCATTGTGCAGATGAGATAAATGAGCTCAGTAATATTAAGAAAATTACCCCTAATTGCATAGCTAGAAACTAGTGGTGGTGGGGGAATTCTCATCCTACATGATTTTTTTTTTTTTTTAGCAAAACATAACATGGAGAAAGGAGAAAGGTGGGTTATGCAAGTTAAATGGTTTCACAAAAGGGTCATTATTGAATAAATCATTGACAAACAAGCTTTATAATTCAAAGATGGTTTGGTATCTCTTAGAGTTAACATTGAGGCAGATATTCAGACTACACATTGTCCACACTTAATCCAGTGGAGAATGGCACTGTATATTTCAGTAGTAGACTTACAGACTGTCAAAGATGGAAAGTGACCCAGAAGACTATTTAGTCCAACTTCCTCAGTTAACAGCTAAGAGACATCAGAGATGAAATGGCAGGCTCAATATCATAAGGGCAATTAGTGGCAGAAGCAGCCAGGATTCCTTTGGACCCAACACTCCACTCCTTTCAGCATGCAGGATAGCCAATGGGCTTTTAAATCCATCCATTTAGATGCATGTAAATTCTAGTTCATTTTAAATACCCGAATTTATCCTACTTTAACATCTAAACCTAAAAAGAAAACTAAGCTGATTCTTAAAATTCTTTGGGGAAATATCATAAATAATAAGAATGTACTCTTAAAAAGCAGGTGGCATTTCTATTTAGGAGCTTCTATTTTTAAAACCTACCAAAATTCTAGTATGTATCCTGCCAAATGAGAACAAAAATTAAGTATTGTCTGCATGGGAGAACAGCCTTTTTAAAGGAAAGTGCTGCATCTCTTCATGCGGAGAGGAATTAAAAACATCTTTATTTTATTTTATTTTTTTTTGTTAGATTGCATTCATTCAATCTAACAGAGAACCAAACAGCAATAATAGCAGGAATCCTACTTTCCTGGCATATTTCACAGCACTCACTACCGTGCTGTGTTTTCGGTAGTCACTGATTGATTGGTGGTACCTTTTCCTAGTTCAGTACAATAGAGGGCTTCAGGACAAGTCACACAAAATATGCCAGCCACTGTGCTAGGCAAAACACAATGCCTTTGAAGCTCTGAGAGCTATTCCTGATATCCTGCTAGGGAGGTGGAAGAAGGCGCTGGCTCCGGACTATGCCAGTGTTTGTGTTGTATAGAACTACGCAGCATAGCATGCACTTCCTTCATTCCAGTATCATTAGGAAAGTTAAGTCTTTCACTGTGCACGCACCAGAAGTTCATCACCATCAGCATCATCTCTTGGCAAGCGGGCAAGCCTCAGGCTGTGTGACGGGACCCATGCTAAAGAGAAACTGTACCATCTAGCTGTGTCGTGGCACAAAGGTAGATCACAGGGCTTAGGGAGCTTGGTTCCTGAGTTATAAGAGACAGTTGTAACGTGCAAAGCACGTTGTGCACCGCTTCAGCACACTGTATGATTACAAACATCACAAAACACCTGCATGTGCCAGATCTTGGGAAGCTCAAACTTTTCCACTTTAAACTTCAAAATATGCCAAACATCACTTTGGCAGAAAGGGTTTCGGGTTGCAATAACAACGTGGACAGAGGGGAAGTACTAAAGGTAAAGACAAAGAAGGATGGAAGTACACAATCCAAATGATTTTTATAGCAGACGCTTAGCCCAAGTCAGCAAATAAATTGCTAACTGACAAGAAATTGGCATGTGAACCAAGCAAGTGTCTCAAGCCAAACATCCTGAAGTAAAGGAATGATGGTGGGATGAATAGGTAAGGAAACCAGAATCAGCACAGACTAGCTGGGTATTGGCAGGCCTTGCTGGCCCAGCAAAGATTTACCTGCCATATTGCGTAGGGCGGGTGAAGCCCAGCTTGCTGAAGACGATATTGAAAAGTCAACAATGACGAAGCAATAGATGTTAATACATCATATGGGTCTCTCCACTTGCTTTAAAACACCATACTGCAAAATCAACTTGGGGTTTAAAGGACCAATATTACAATCTCAGCTATTTTGTTCCACATTAACCATCCAGTGGAAAAGTCCTGGTGAATTATGTGGTGATGACAGGAATCACTATAAAAATCCACAAATAGGATGTCCAACACACACTTGGGCCTCAACGGTATACTTCCACAAACATAGGGGAGATGACGCATGCAATGAAAACACAGCTACTTGACTGATATCCACTATGGGAAACTCAGCATATTTCGTGCTCGATAAATTAGTCATGGTGGCATACATATGTTAGCTGATCAGTATGATTTTCCTGCCATTCGCAGCACTGAAGGAATGGTTTAAACCCTTTGGCAGAAATTCCAAGAACACTGTGATTTGAATTTTCACGAATACAATCAGGTAACTGGTCTGTTAAGTGCTGAAAGACATTGCCAATTTGGCTATCAAGATCAGTTCATAAACACTTTTTGCGCACTATAATAGATAGGGAAAGATGGCTGAGAACAGGTGTGGTTAGTTGAGGAAGCAAATGTATTTTGAACACAAAGTATGCCAGCCACTGTGCTAGGCAAAACACAATGCCTTTCTTCAAAGAGCTTACTGTCTAGTGAAGGATCTTGCAATTTAGAAATGTGGTAATTACATTTAGAGCAGCTGTACATAATGTATCAAACAAAGAGCTGTCTGGATACCATTGGTTGCATTCTGCAGTTTTCTATATAGATTTCAAAGATTTGGATTCTGGATCCAACACTGACTAAAAGAATTAAGATGTGCAATTGATGATGATACCAAAATAACCATAAAAAAACCTAACTCTTGGTTCCTATTACACACATTTTTCTACATTGGGCCTTCTGCTAATAATTAGAAAAATGCACTACAAATATTAAAATGGTGATGCTTTACTATGGTCTGACCGTCCCCAATCCTTCCTGGATTCCAAACATTAGGAAATGGCTCTTCACACAAGTCATGGGTATCTTGGGAATTAGCTCCCGTGATGTTACCAGCAAAAGCTAAGTACTTATCTGTTGGTAAAAGACAGTGTTACTTTTGTAAACTTGATCAAACATTTGTATAAAGTTGTGGTGTTGAGATCAGTACCTAAATAAGCATGGATCTCACTCTGGTGCTTGCCACTTTCCTGAGCGTCGGTTATCACATTAGGAAAGTTGGTAGGTTTCAACTGTGTTTGCTCATGTGGAGGACCAGATTCCTTTCACATTCATGCTTTCAACATATTTCAAGCACGTGGGTTACAGACCCCAGACGATGATTTCAACTTATTCTCCTTTAGCTGCTTACTTTGTTTCTAGTTCACTTGTAATCCCTCTCTGAGAAAAGCAGTAAATACTAAGCATTTCAGGGTAATAAAAATTTAGCCTGAACATCTACTTGCATGAACACTGCATGGGAAAATTTTTCTTCAGCTGCTCTGTGGTCCCAGTGTCTGAGACTGTCCATCCCACTGAGAAATATAAAGAGTCCCAAAGGGCAAGATTGAGGGTAGAGAACATCTGACCTCAATCACAGGCGTCAGGATAAGAAATGCATAACACATGGTCACAACTCCAACGCCGTGATCTCGCGGTTACTGCACAGGATGGCAGCTGTTCAGCTGGACGTCTGGATCTCAGTGGCTCCAGAACTGGATTGTTCTCTCATGAGATCTGTCTATGAGAAGCTCAGCCCATCTTCGGTAATGGTTCTGAGAATTTGCATCTAATCTTCATGTAGTGCCCGACAAATGATAAATTTTGCATATACACACAAGATTATTGTTTCTGAAAAGTAAAGGTTGCCCAAAAGCAAAATGTGTTTGTATGGCTATGTCCGAACTGATCCTTCATCTTTTGTGTTTACACTCAAGAGATCAAGATTATGTAAGATTCTTGGCTGTCTTCCTGTATTATTTGATAGTATCTAAATATAAATAAATTTTTACCTACTTTTCAAAAGTTCCGTTTCATTCCACTTTCTGAGGAAAGCAATAAACAGCAAGATGTTGAAGGATAATGAAAGTTTAGCATATGCAAATCTAGTTTGCAATGCAAGTCTAGTTGTATCACTTTCAAATCGTGTATTACATAACTATTATAATTGGTAACTTGGAATTATGAAGTGTATACATATTTAAACATGTCCAGCTAATCAACTTTACAGTGTACCAAATGAAGGAATTCTATATAAATCCTTAAAAATGACACGGTTGAGGTTGGTAACATATATAGAAAATGTTTTTAGCCAATTAAATAAGATATAATAGGCATATAATGAGTTAAAGGATGAATGAGTAAATGGATAGACAACTGAATTAATGGAAATAATGCTTTCTTGGGTAGAAGGCCACTAGTGCTAAGTAACTTATGAATGTAAGTATGTTATTGGCATTGTCTCTCAACAGTGGGAAATTTTTCCAAAGCAGATAGCAGCAAGTGTAAATAGAATCCCTTTGTATATTTGTGTGGGCTTTTTTTTTTTTTAAAGTATCTATATAACCACTTGGTACAAATTCCAAACCATACAATAATTGAAGACATTTTAAACACAGTTTGAGGGGTCATGCTGTTTGCTCTATTTACTTGCTTGCTATTTACTGCAGTACTTTTATCGCTGCAGTTGGCTGGGCACAGGGGGTGTCCTTTGCAAAGACTATCGATAGGACCTAGAATATTGTAGCTGCTCAATAACTAAGCACTCTTCCATAAAAACACTATTTCTTTATAACATAGTGTAATACTTACATCAAGTGTTGAGAAATGGAGAGTTTTTAAAAAAGATGTAGGCAAGACTTCAGAATCAGAGAATTTTGTGTAGATTTTGATTTGGTCCATTCCTAAGCAAATAAGGGGAAGCAACTTGATTTGAAACAAACCTCTCCAATTATCAATTATATAAAATGGTGGGTATGAAATGTAAGATAAAGGGCCAAGACAAATTATATATGGCCATTAATTATCAGTCTTTCAAGGACAAAGAGATGGCATGATACAATAAATCCCTGATCTTAGTTGTAGATAGTGAAGAAAAGCTGGATGAAATTTAAATGTATAACAGTCTTCAAATTAAAATCTTTCTTCAGGTCACAACGTCTGAATCTGAAAGTTACTTGGAAACATAGCAGATGACTGTGAGCGGCTGGTATGGACAGAAAAACAAAATGAAATTGTATGTGAAATGGTAACACAGGACCAATGCCCCAAATCAGGTTGTTCCCAAATACCTGGGAAGGGAAGGATGAAGAACAGGATTAGAAATCAGCCCTGAAGAAGTTCACACCCTTTTGATAACCAAATACTAGTTCTATGCTTCAAACCAGAGGGAAGAGCTACCCCTCTAGGTCCCGATTTAATTCGATGACTAGATGATGATCCTGAATGGGTGGCGAGTTCCGATTAATAGAAATGTGGCAGGCAGAGCAGGTGGGGAAGTGATCTCTGGTAGTACATCACACATCTCGGGAAGCTACTTGAAGTCCTTCATCTGAGTGACCCTTGGGACTGGAACCATAGCTTGGACACCTGGCATAATACATGATATTGGAAACCAAATTTTAAAAGAGTACTCTGTACATCACCTGGAAAAGAACCCGTCTTCTTGTCTTTGTTTTGGGATACTCAGAGAAGGGCATCATCAAATCTTTAAGGCATTGCTCTTGAACTTGAGCCCCTAAATCACCTGTGAGACTCGTTATAACGCACATTGATGGTCCCACCTCCAGAGTTTCTGCATCATTAGGTCTGGGGATGACCAGAGAATTGGTCAGTTAACCACCTCCCATGTGCTCCTGCTACTGCTGATTTGGGGACCACACTTTTGAGAACCAGTGCTTTAAAGAATACTAGCCCCCCAAAATATGTATCTTACAGAAAGCTATTGTTCTCAGTGGAGTCTAATCAGTAGGTTTACATGCAGTTAAAATTGAAAAAAAAAAAAATGAGCAATGACCACTACTGTTAATTTGGAACAAACTAACCTCACAAAAGACTTCTCCAATGGAAAAAATGGGAAACTCTTTCCACGATACACATTGGCTTCATTGGCTGTGGTCTTAGTCAAAGCACAGAATGAACCTTGGCCAGCAGCGTGAGGTCTCTCAAGCTTGCAGCTGTTGGGAGGAGGCTGCTCTGCCAGTGACTCTGGGCAGGAAGTGCCTCGTTAGAACTGATGCATCTATTTTATTCAGCTCAGAAAAAAATAGGCAAAAATTCCTAGGTTTCTCCCAACTTCTTTCAACCGTCCAACCTCCCCAAAGCCACCATGTTAGATGGTTTTGCTCCCATGGCTGCTTGACTTCTGGTAACTGACAGCTTGAGGTTCAGGATGATGGGAAGTTTTCAAAATGCTAAGCTGTCAATCAAGCCTCTATCTTCACTCACAGTGGGCTTAATGATAGCATAAAATGAAAATCCAAAATGAGAGACAAGCACAGAGCACTCAGATTGAAAATTACCTGAAAGGAAGCCACTTCGCATCCATATCCAAACGTCAGCAAGCAGTCCATAAAGAACTTTATGGTGTGGTACAACTTTCATCAGAACTAGAACTTCCCAATGCACGTGTCAGGAGGTCTCACAATGCTGCTTTCCAGGACCCTGCTTCAGATAAAGGATGGACTGCTACTGCAGTTTTTTTCTTTCAAGTAAACAGTTTAAAATGTGTGTTGTTGAAGGCAGCCCTGCTTCCTCTGTGTTCAGATCATTTTACAGAACTCCTGCCATCCTTCATTTCCTTATCCAGCTAAGTGCTCAGCAACAATGGACAAACAAAATCTAAACTAGCATTACCACTACCCTAGGGATAACATTGAATGAGAGTTATGCTATGATCTGATAATAGCTAGCTTCAAGAACTGAAAAGGGGAAAAAAAAAAGCTTATAAAGGAGATACATTAGAAATTTAGAATTTTAAATCCTATGTACAACATGATACACATTTGCAGAATTGCTCTTTTGGCTTTAAAGGAGAGAAGGTGGTTAAACAGGGCCTCCTGATATATGAAGTACATATAAATACTGCTCTTGAAAAGAGCTGTGAATCAGCACACAAAGGATGAAGAGAAACAATCTTGTTTTACCAAGAGAAGCCTTTCACTCACGGGTAACAGACCTGCCCGCATCCTTAGGAAAAAACTTGTTTCATTTATTAATCTCACTCACTCTCCATTATCCTGATGTCTTAAAATGCATGCACAGGACCAGCACGCATCACTCCAGTCCGGAAGCTGGCCCAAACAAAGGACAGAAATGTGCTCCCTGAGATCCTTGAACAAGTGACTGTGGATCCCAGAGAAAGATATGAAAGGCTCTTGGACGGCGGAAATATTTCGAATTGAAATACAATATTTCAAGAACACAGAGAGCTCCACTATCTTAAGGTATATGTTTTCACATTGTTGGCCAAGTGTTTGGGGCTTTTAAAAGCCGTTTGAACTCTTGTAGGCTTCAATTACACAAAAATACACCTGATTCTAAATTGAAAATTTTCTAAGGAAGAAATAAAAGGAAACTGTAATTTGATGGAAATCCTGACACTATAAAAAATTAGACTTGTCCTTTTTTTTTTTTAAAAAAAAGAGTATTTTAAGAAAATATGAAATTAGAATTTAAAGGAGACTGTCAATTAGTGACTAACTAATGAGCATACAATATTATCCTCCTTTACCTCAGAATATTTTACTTTTAAATTATAACATCTGAACTGTTGATAGTTTAACATCCACTAATTTTGTTTAAAAAAATATTTCTTCAAGCCAGTTTTCTAATCTTTTATTTCCAGTGAAGTATACAGCTAAGATGACAAATGGCTCCAATATTTAAGGCTAAATTGTAACTTTCGTTTTTATTTAACGAATGCCAATCAAAATGCTTTACCGAAGACTAAAAAATGAGAGGGTGTCAAGTTGTGGGGCTCTGTCGAGAGATGATAGAAGACAGTCTGGACATAGAAGTCCAGCATGTGCCAGTTTGAGAGAGCATTCGCTCTAAGGAATAGCAACTGGACAACTTCAACTTCTTAAAACATAGCAAGTTATTGTTAGAATTATTATTCTATTGTAAAAAATGTGGTATGGCTCTATTTTGACTCTAGTTGCACTTTTTTTCATGTTCCTATTTATATGCTCAAAGGTGTAAGATGCTACATTTGGCAAGGTGGAGGTCATCCAATTACATATTGTTTCAACTATCCTCCTGAAAGGGAACTAACATGATGCTATGTTTAGAAATCCAGTATATTCCTACAGAGCAAGGCAGCAAGCTCACACCCACAATTGTCACGTGGCTTTGTACCACATCAGAGTCAAGCTGTGTTATAGAAGAAGAGATACCCAGCTACAGATAGAAATATTCCTAGTTTTAAACATGAGAGTAGTTCAAGACATGTGACATTTAAATCCTTTTCTAACTAGCTGGTCCTGAAAGAAATGCAGGTGCTACAAATCCCAGATAGCTTGCCCCTTTGTTGTGGGTTGTAGAATTACTAGACTTCAGAGGTCAAAGTAGGGGTTGACCTGATAGAACACTGAGTGAGCTGGGTTGGGTTTGGCTTTAGGTAGCATGTGGGTATAGGCATGGGTGGAGCAGGAGAGACTAAGATGGGGGCAGATAAGGTTACAACTTCAAGGTCAGCTAGTTTCACCAGAGCAGAGCAGACTGGTTTACTTTGTTACTAATCAAAATCAAGGGAGACTTCTTTGAAATCTGTTTGGGGCTTGGAATCTAAAGTTCTGCTTCTAGACGTAAGTATTTTTCCTAACCTTAAATTAGATGTGTTGTATTTTATACGGAAATGAAACTAAATGGAATCTTTCATGGTTAAAATTTCTTTTCTCAAGTAGGAATAAGCTGATATGTTTTTATTGCTAAATATTTGAGAACTTAAAATTTGAAAGATGTAACTATTTTTATATTGAACTTTGGTGCATGAAATGGTTTTATATACAAACTTTCCCAAATTTACTTTCCAGCTTAAGGTTCATGGTTTAGTTTTGATCCAAGAAAACCAGATGCTTTCGTGAGGACAGCTTCCTCATTGTAAGGCCATGAAAATCACAAATTTTCTTTTTGTTTTGAATTGAGAGAAAATACTGGGATAGTTTGTTTGAGGAGGGAGTGTAAGAATCTTGGAAAAGGAATCACTTCATGATCATTCACGTTCTTGGCTACCATATTATGTGTAGTTGGGTTTATAGTACAAATTGTGGATAAAAGAATTTGAGGTATTTGCCCCTTCCTAAAAAAAGGGCTTGCTAAGTAAATACACCATCTAATTATATGTACAAATTTGGTCCCATGTAAAACAGTATTTGTTATTTAACTATAAGATTCAGTACAGATGAGAGAAAATGTAATAATTATTGTGATTCTAAATACATTTTACGTACCAATGATCCAAGCCTCAAAATGGAAAATGCGTTTACCATAGTTGAAAGGAGAAAAATGAAAAGAAAAAAGAAAAAAAGGCTTGTTTTCTTAGCTAAGTGGGCAGGCATTTTTTATCTATTAACCTTTAAATCCAGTTGCCTTCTGTGCACTATTTTGTGAAGCTACAGATTTTGTCTCTCTCTTGATTAGTAAAAATGTGTAAACTGTAACAATAAGAGGAAAAGCTGGTGGTTTGGGGAAACTGGATGCCTAAGATGTTATATAACTAACTGGTTTCCAACCTTCAAATCAGGCACTACTAATCAAGGAAATAATAATGACATTAGCCAACGGGAAAAACATCACGCCAGATTTCTCCCAGCTGTTTCTCCCCTCTGTGGTCCTCAGTAACTTCAATGGAAGTTTAGTGTGTTTAGGGAGAAAGATGGCAAGAAGAATCAAGATTATTAAACCAAAAAGGTCAATCTTCAAATGCAGTCTTGGACCAGGCTCGTTGCAACAATAAGGTTTATCCCTTCCAGTGTCCCAGTGCTATAAGCAACATGGCTGACTAGCCACAACTAACATCACACATTATCCTACCAAAGGGGTGAGTAAAGGAAAAAAACAGTTGCTGGCTTTGAAATGTACAAATCAAGCTATTAGTGTTTCTCTAGCATTCTTTTTGATTTCCAACTCAAGCATATTGTGACTTCAAGAGATAGGAAAAATCCTCAGAGGATCGGGTCCTTGAATTTAACTCCATGTAAACACAGGGCCAAGGAATTCTGATAAAACTGTTGCTCCCAAAAAGCTGACTTTCCCTTTGAAGTTCCATATTTAAAGTCAGACACCTTTAATCATCTAGCAGTCGCATACGGCCTTCCATAAAATGATATAATAGGTTTATTTTTTTTTTTCAGATTAAGAAGGTCTTTCATAAGATCTCTGTCCATTCTGTTACAAAACCATCAGAATATGTTTGCAAGGATTTGCCAAGTAAATAATTTGAGTTACCTCAAGCTTTCATGTCTAACTGGCCCGACATATTTTATTTTAGTTTTTTTTTCAATGACCACGGATGGGCTAAGAATGGTTTAGATCCGTTCCTAATACACAGAATGGACTGTATGAAGTTCCTACTAGTACATTTAGGGAGAAGCTATATAACTGTTATCTGTAGGACTTAAATAAAACCTGTTAATTCCCTCCCTTATTTTTTCCCCAGGTAGTCATTCAGATCCAAGGAGATAAAATATTATGGTGTTGGTCAAAAGAGCAACGAAAATACTGACAGAATTTCTTAATACCCCAAATACTACTACAGAGTGATGCAGGTTACGTGGAGCACCAGGACCCTGAGCCGCTCTTTCAAAACGGCCCATTTCCACTAAAACCTCATAGGGTTCCTTAGCACATGAACGGCTTGAAGTCCTGAGGTTAGACAAAACCAAACCAGACCTGTTTAATGTTGTCTAATCCAGAATTTCTCCAGCTAGCCTGAGCACATCAGTCCTTTTTCATGTAATGCCTAATGCCAAACAAACCTTGGGACGTGAACACCTGTTTGGTTTCTTTTTGCCTTTCTAGCATACTGACTGGCCTATAGCAGGAACTCAGGAAAAGGTTTTAGGAATGAATAAGTGATACAATGAATGCCTGTACTCTCAGAGGTTATTCAGACTGTATTATATAACCTTGGGATATAAAACACCTTCATCTTCTGTAGTAATCGTAGCATTAAAATTCATGGAAAGAGAGTGCCGTGTCTTCTGCATATTCAAATACGGTAAGTTAGGAGAACATATCTTGAGTGGAGAGAGAAGCATCTTTATGAAATCTGAAAAGTCTAACAAGCAAGTATACTTCAACAAACACCAAATGTAATGCACGTTAGGAAGGTATTGCTTTATTGTCCTTATGTCTGTGCATATTTCCACCATGACCCAATGGGGATTTAGTTCCTGGATGTTGACCATTATTTAGCATTTAACACAATTCTTTCTCCACTGGTAGATTAGCAGGGAAAGAGGTTAAGTTCTGAACAACACTTGGATGTTGAGAAAAGCTGAGGTACTGAAAGTAGAAAGATGGTATCAAATTATACGAGAACTCTTGCAGAGCAAATCTCACGGACACAGGAGTTCGGTACTGTGATTTTGGTCAGAGTAAACCAAAATGGTCCAGGATATAACTAAAGTGATCGCAGTTGGATATTTGGCCACAAAGAGACAAATAAATAAATTCTGCAATGAATTCTTTACAGGACTGGCTCTATAATTCAGAGAGCATTTGTGGATTCTTTATTGCTATTAGATGTGGATGATTGGAAATAAGGTTAAGACACTGCATGTAATAACAGGCTGCTGAGATGGTGAATGTAATGATCCTGAGCATTTATAAAGTGAACTGTCTAATATTATATTTGCATATCTCCATGACATGTTATAACACATGATAATTTATTAGGGAGAAAGCATTTTTAAAAAATCAATTGTATATAAACACTCCCTGAATCTAAAGTGCTAGCAACCTCTGCCTCAAGAGGAACTCATTTTCTCCTTTTTAGTCAGTAATTGAAAGACCTCAATTATAAATCCAAATTTTGGATGGAAAAATGTGACTGACCACACCTGAAAAAAGAAAATGCAACGTGAAAAATATCACTTTCTCTGCTGGTATTAGTTGCTGATAAGTTAATTGTAAGTCATTCACAAGCTGATATTATTTGGATTGGTTTAACTTTTATCATTCACAAGAACCAACTGTATTTCATGTTAGTCAGTGTTTGGCAATGCTGAAGAGCAGAAGCTTCGAATTTGTCTGCGAGATCATCTGGGCCAAATCTGCAACAAGGATAGATATGCTATTATTTATAAAACCCTCATGTAATTACGCAACTAATTACATTTTGCTCTTTTTGCTTTCGTATGCCTCCTTTTTGGATAGTGGACTTGTTCCCTCCATTGGTAAACTTGTGGCATCTTCCTTGATTGAAGGTGAATCGGGAGCAACTGTTCTTTTGGTAAATGCTGGTAAGGTAAAAGAGAAAAATAAACCTAGATAAGTATAATCCGTGCACTTAAAATTTGTAAGTAATCATTGCATTTGATCTAGTTTTCTAACAGACCTTAATCAGTTTACTATGTTTAAAAAAACACACACAAAAAACATATTCATGTGATTTAATTTGTTGAGGGCAGATTTGAAGTATCTTAGAGTTGAAGATGTGTGCGTTGTCAGTATATAACAACGCACACACAGAATTTAGGGGGGCAAAATCTTAAGGGCTTCCTTTTTTTACAGAATATTCTGTTACACAAAAGGAAGCTGAGAATAGATTTGGAATCTAGGTTTACTGTTATTCTACTACCTCTTACCTCTCTTCTGGGCTCCAGAAGCCTATATCCAGCTATTTATGTGAAATCTTCCCACCTGAAATCCTCCCACCTGATTTCTAATCTCCGGTGTCTGCCCATCCCATACTCTTCTCCATCTTAGAAAATGATAATTTCAACTACATAGTTTCTCAGAGCTTGGACCCTTCCCTCCTTTGTCCTGCTTGCTCCACTCTTCCAATGCAAGAGTAAGTTCTGACAGTTATGTCTCCAAATTCACCTGAGTTCTGCTTTGCACCACCTCCATTACCATCACCCCAACCCAAGCCACCATTTTCTCTTTTCCTGTTTTCATCTTGCCGCCTTTTCCACACCACCAGAATTATCTTTCTAAAAGATAAATCAGATTACCCTCCTGTGTAGCCCCTTTACCCCCACCCCACCAATGGCCTCTCAGTGAACTTAGAATAAAACCCAAACATCTGACTTTGGCTCCACTGGGACCTCATTTTTTCTTTCTCTTTCTCTCTCACTCACTCATTCAGTGTTCCGTCTCTCTAGAAAACCATACCCCTTTATTCCCCGGGTCCTTTGCATTTACTGCTCCCTTTCCCAGGGAAACTCTTCCCACCCAACTTTAACTCAGCTGGTTCTTCTTGCCATTCAGGTTTCAGCTCTGTTGTAACCTCCTCAGAAAGGCATGTCCGGATCCTTAATCTAAAGTAGCAGTTCTATTCCAGGTATCTTCTATCATTTCACCTTTACACCACCAATCACCATTTTAAATGGTTTCCTTCATAGCACCTGTTACCTCCATGAGACAAGGTGACCTCTTCTGTCTTGTTCACTGCTGTATCCCCCGGAGCCAGAAAGCCTTGTGCATAACCTCTTAGTAAATGTTGCTTGAATAATTGAATATACATAAGAGATTTTTAAGAGACAGCCAATTGGGAATTTTGTAATTGCTTTCTAGAAAGCATCTAGGGAGTACCTTCTCAAATTGCAAACATCAGAAACCAATTACTTAAAAATATCTGGCACCTAACTGGTCAATGAAAAGATAGTCATAAAAAAATCCCTATCATGTAAAATGAACCTATAAAATGGAGAGACAGAAAGACAGCTTTCATAGCATAAATACATCCTTTCAAAAACAACAAAAAAATAACAATTTTTTTCACCTTATCAGTATCCCAGTATTTTTGTTGCCATGAATCTTTGGCATTTTCTTCTACAAGTTTGAGGACAGACTATATATGAAGCATTTATTCAGAGTAAGCCAGGTGGGTCCTGAAGAACAACACGGGAGTGAAAAGTGTGTGCTATTCTTGCTGTGGATAAATTATTTTTCCTGTGAGGAACTTAAACTCCCACTAAAGGCACCTCACAACACAAACTAAGTACACTAAACTTCTCACTCTTTTTTTTTTTTATAGAAATATAAACTGAAGTAAGGAAGTGAAATAGTTCTTTTTTGCAACTTTCATCATCGACTTGCTTTTCTAAGAATATCAAGTTAAATTAATATGTAAGATTCACTTCTAATGCCTATAATAATCCTTAGATAACATTTTTTCCATATGAAAAATTAGTCCTTTCTTTTTGGGATCATTTATTTAAATACACATAATTTACAATAGTTTCAGAGTTGCAGAAAATTTGCAACCTGCATTTATTTAAAAATTTTAGTTCAGAGATACCAACTCCACAAACATCAAGCATTTTAATGTCAAAGGACTGGAGGTTTTGAGAAGTTGTCCGATTACTCCAGAGCTCATTCAAATCTGTTCTGGTCCCAGCCCCAGGAGTGAAGGCCCTGTGCTGGAGTGTGTTCCTTTAGCCTAAAAGGAGCTATACATGGAGACTAGTGGTCAGTCACTACTTATAAAAAGTAGAAATGACAGTTTCAAAAGCTGGCATTATGAGTCTCTCTTACTAAGCCCCCACTGTCTACAAGCTGAAGGTAATGGAATCCAAGTCTTCTAAAAGAGTGTCCTGAATCAGGGCCATAACTTCTAGCCAGCCAGGATAAATTTGGTAGTAATCATGGCTCTAAATAATGGATTTCTGTGTTCCCATTTCCAATGGTAATATAAACTTACAATTTATACATTTCTCCCCTTCTTCCTGGCAGAAGGAATCTACCTTTTCTTGAATTGACCTGAACTACACAAAGCTGACATAAATTACTACTTAAAACAAACTTTCATTAATGCTGGATCATTTCAAAGACCACAAATTATGCAGTATTTTCCCATTTCCTTTGTTTTTTCCATGGTCAGTGATTCTACGCTTTAGTTTGGTCACAGATTGACAGGGCCCCTAAGTCAGCAGAACGAATGCCTTAGCATCCACAGGATAGACAAAAGGGCCTCATCCAGTACAAATCCCAAGTTGAGTAGGCAGGAGCCTGTTCTGTGGGCTCATAAACTCATGTCTGCTCCAGCACCAATAGCTATTTACTCCTCACGTCTCCATACAGGTCCAAACTACTCTAAACTCCAACCTTTAGCTTTCACGTTCCATTCAGAAGTTAGCAAGAAAATTGAACACTTGCTAGTCAGACATAAAAGCTGGAGTTTTCTTAGTAAGATTTTATTTTTGTAAGATTCCTTTTTAGCCAAAGTGTACATACACATATCAAATAGCACCAAAGGGTTACATAAGAAAGACGGCAGTGTCTTGCTCCATCCCTCCCAATCCCACAATCCTACTCCCCAGAGCCAACCACAATCAACTCTTTTAGGTTTATTTTCTGTATTTACTTCAATTTTTGTAAATAAAAGAAGCTTATATTGCTATTTTCTGATTTATCATTTTTAGACTTATCCACACCCATCCATTTCCCCTCACCCCATCCTCCCTATATAGTCACACCTGAACTTCTGGCTATGTCAATAGTGGGTATTTACATTATTATGACTATGTAAATATGGCTGACACAAACCTAATAGGTATACTATGAAAATGTTTCTTCTCTTGCTCATTTTTTCCTTTGGAGTTATTAATTGACCCATGTCTTTATTTTTGTTTCTTATTTGCTCTTTCTCTATGACCATCCTTAATTGTGTCTAATAGCACAATTATTTCTGCCGCATTTCTGTTAATAGTTTTTTTTCCCTAAATGTTCAACTGAATCAAATAATTTACCAGTTTTTAAAAGTTTATTTCCTAAAGACTTTCTTGATGGAATCTTTCCTTTCTTCCTTCAATATGAGAGAACCAAAGACCATGAGTGTCTTCCCAACCCAACAAGTAGCTAGGAAAGTGAATAAAACAAGACCCACAGTGAGGTATAGCATCACAAGACTCATTGGGGTTAAAGAGAACATCCTAAAAGTTCCCCAGACTGAGAGTGTGAGTTAGTGATGGTAGAGAAGATCATTTCAATGGAATGGGAGTCAAAACAAAAAAGACATAAGGTTTTCAACAGCAACATTGGATTTTGGAAGACAATTGTGCAATGACTTCAGAAGGAGCCATTTTCAACCTAGACTTTTATAGCCAGTCAAAGTTTCATTTAAGTATGAGTGAAAAAAGTCCATTTTCAGAAATACAAAGACTGAAAACATTTACCTCACTTTCTCTGATGTGCTCCCACAAAAGAAAGGACTAAAACAAACAGAGAAAGGCATGGGATTTGAGAAATATGGGAATCAACACAGGAAGAGGGTGAAGAAACATCTCAGGATAACAGCAGTGCAACAGGTACTTACCTGTTGGGTGGGCCCCTTTTAATCTGCCCACTTTTGGCCTTTGTTCTGTTTTCTTTGTTCTCTCATCTCAATACTCTCACTGACCAGGTATTTTCTCTCTCGAACTGATTTTATAAATATCTTATCTTTTCTCTCCTATCGTCCCGTTATTTTTCTTTTTCTTCTACTTTGTTTGTGATTTTCTCAACTTCATTTTCCACCTTTCTTGCTTATCATATTTTAAATTTCTGAGACATCTTATCCTTTTTCATAGCATTTTGCTTTTATTTTTAATGGATGTGATATTTTCTCTCATGTCTTTGAGGGCGTTAATGATATTTTTAAACATCTCCTGTTCCTTGTATTATCAATTTATGGTAGGCCCTGTTTTTCTCTATGTTGGTGTTGACATCTCTCCTTTGTAATTTTGGAGGTTTAAAAGGAGGTTAATGAAAAATTACAGAACAATTTCTGTAACTAAGCTGAAATTGTTTGCATTACAAAAATAGAGAAGTATTCAGAGTAATCCTAATCCACTTCTAAAAATACCACATTATGAAAAACGTTTTGAAAATTCAAGGGTCATCAGAAAAGCAAATAATAATATGATTTCTAGAAATCCTATAAATCATATTATTATAGGATTTCTAGAAATAAATGTAATTGATCACTTAAAATGATTAACAATAAGGTACCTATGATTAAATTTTTAAAAAGTATCCTTGAAAACATTTAGGTAGGTATAAAAGGAAAATCATAAAACAAACTTGTCAAAAAGAATAGTAAAACATAAGGCTATGAATTAATTAATTAATTAATTTGTCACTAAATTAATAAAAAGGTTTATTTTTTTAAGCTAAATGTTTTCAGTCAGGTTTTACAATATAGACAATAAGTATTTTTTACACAAATTAGGTTCTCAGTAATATTTTTTTCCTATTCTTATTTATTTCCTTTTGAGCCAGGCATTTATATAGAAACGTATGGCTGCCTGTGAAGAATGTATCTTAGAGAAATGACCATAGCTAGTAGTGAAATATTACTGAGTAGAAAGCTGAACACAGTGTCTTCACTGCCTGTCATAACATTAAATAAAAGTCTAAAAATCTTGATGTTTCCCCCTTAATGTCTTCTAACTAACCACTTTCTTCTTGGTGCCTTTTTGGGGAGCCTCATGAAAGTCATGATGGAAACATGAAATAGCAGCAGAGCCATGATGTCTGTGCTCATATCACAGTGCTGTTCATCTCCAGGCTCATGAATGCCAAATGGACAGGATACTAAGATATTTGAGGGTGCTTTGTCCCTTTCCTCCTCCTCCATTTGTATATACATCAAACAGACCTAAGGGGGATTTTCCATTGCTTAATACGAAAAATAAAAAATTTGACCTATGTGTATACCAGCTTGAGATATGATTCATATTGACGGATGGCTGCCAGATTAGAACAGCAGCAGGTTTATGCAGATATACAAAATTACTCAGTTAAATGGTTAAATCAGGAAAGAGAAAATGCTTCACTTTTGGAATAAAATAATCATGATATAGTAAAAACCAAACCATTATCAGAAACTGATAAATATTTATCCAATGAATCCATAAATATAAATCAGCAAAAATGAGAGTTATCACTCTTGGATTTGACCTACTTCCTTGTGGTTTATATTGGCACTTTATAGCAACCTAGATTTTTTTAAAAATAAGAAATTTAATGTACAAACTCTGTGCCCATGGTAAACCAAAGTCCTAAATGATTATCTGAATAAGAATTCATTAAATAACACTTGAGTCCCAATGGCTTGGATAAAAGTGGACTTAAAAGAAAACAACTCATACGCTCAGTCATCTAATATTAACTGAGTATTCACTATGTGCCAAGGAGTATGTAGGATGCTGAGGAAACAGTGGTGTACAAAACAGACTCCACTCACATCATCATGGAGGTCCCTCTTTGATGAAGAGAAGAATCAGTGGAAAAAATGTCTCTCAAACAACAAGTGACTCCAGAATTATTCTGAGAAGGGTTTTAAAGAAAAATTGTAACACACTGTAGGCACTCATAACAGAAACTATACTTAAAACTGTAATTTGTGAAGGATTATTTAGGGGCATTACATAGGAGCTAAAACTTGAAGACTTAAGCATAGTAGGAAAGGCAAGGGGGTAGATGGTGATAGATACTGTATCCTGGATCAACAGACTATACTTTGTTGATGTGAATGATGTTTTATTAATATTTACAGTGTATTCATAGGATGAAAGCTAGCCTGTGGTCATACTGATATCCTTATCCTTTGCACAAGATTATATATTTCTGAATATTTCTATGGAAAAATTTTCCGTGTTTCGATTATTTGAATTTTATTATAATACCATCTAATGTCCTTTGCCCAATCATCCACAGTTAGCAGCGAGCTCCACACACACACAAAATTTGCTTAGTTAAGATTATTACCTTGGGTGATTCATTTTAAGTTTTTACGATAAGGCAAAGGTCTACAAAGAAGGGATTCCATATGTATTTTTAGTAAATTGGGTAATACTATAAATGTACTTGGGTGGCATTATTTGTATGATTCATAATGAAATTTTTTCCAAACTCATAACATGAATATTATCATGTACTGGCCTTACATTTGAATCTTTCCATGAGTTGCATTTTCTCAAATCCAATTTTAAAACTGGTATAGGACTTCATTACTTACAGTTCAAGTGTGAAAATCGTGGACTAGACAGGAAGCGACCATGATCCTGCCAAGAAGATGAGTGATCTAACCCATGAGCATGGGAACTTTCGGCAAAGGTTTTGTCGCCCTACAAAAGATAGCACAGCATTTCAGTTCTCTAATTACAAAATGTAAGAATTGGGATTAATTTAAATGTGCTGAAAGTGAAATTGAACCTCACTATACAAGTTGTTATACCATAATTTAATACAATTACAATCCCTTATTAAAAAATAAAATCTGTGCATGTTACAGAAAATATGAAATGGTAAGGAAATTACCCATAGCCTTAATAGCATGACATATTTCTTTCCAGTCTTTTTTCCCTGTGGGTAGGATTTGTAAACATTGCTATAAAACTTTGTGTTCTTCATGTATTTATGTTAATACTATATTTTAAAAGTCATTTTGTTATCCTAACCTTTAACTTATGTGTTACTCATATGCTATCTAGTGAGTATACTACACTTAGCATAGCATGTTTTTCTGAGCATTTTGGTGGTTTCTAGTGTTTTACTCCTATAAATAACACTGTGAGAAATATCTTTAAATATATAACCTTTTCCATATTTAGGACTATTCCTTAGGTGGACAAATTCTTAGGTGGAATTCTGGGTTAATAAAAATAATGTGATGTTTTTAAATACTTTTAGCCAAATTGCTTTCTGTAATGATTATACTAATCCTCTTCCTCATTCAATGCATATTTAATACATAAACAAAAATGAACACAGAAAAGGTCCCTCTCCTCAGGGATTATATGGATGTGTCCTTTTCCCCTAATGTTAGCTGAAAATGGGAATTATAACTTCAAATAATTTTACTAATTAGATTAAAAATTGATGCTTTAATATACTTTTCTATGAGAGTGAAGTTGCAATTTTTTTCTCTTGAATGTTTTCTAATTATTTACACAATTCGTTTTTTCTTCCACTCATTCATTCAACAATAATTTATTGAGCACTATGTGCTGGATAAAGAAAAAAACAAAACATTGAGGTACATGGTCATGAAATCTTCAGGCGTGCAGGAGAGAAAGGCATTAAACAAACTACACAAAAATCATAATGTAATGAAAAGCAATGATAAGCGCTATAAGAAGAAGAGGAAATAATAAAAAGAACTAAATTTAGATTTGCAGTCCAAAGAAGGCCTCTCTGGGAGGTGCCATTTAAAGTAACATTTCAATGCCGAGTAAAAACCAACGAATCAGCCAGGCAAAATCTTATGGGTAGAGGGTGGGAAAGTTGGAGATAATGGGGAGCAGGAAACAGTGGTCTACGAATGATGTTCCAGACTCTTGCAAAGGTGTTGAGGTAAGAAAGAGTTTGGTGTGTCTGAAGAACTGAGGGAAGGCCCTGTGCCTTAGGAACACTGAGCCTGGTGGAAGTGATTACAGTGAGATCCAGAGGTGGGATTTGGATTTGGGATTATTTTTCCTTAAGTGCATCAGGAGGCAATCGAGTATCTTAAGGAGAGGAATGACGCTATGATTTATATTTCTCAAAGATTACTCTGGTCTCTTTGTGGAGAACAGACTGGCGTGGCACAGTGTTAAATGGAAATACCAGCTAAAAGACTGGAACTGAGGATAACTGTGGGGTCACGGGAGAGGAAGAGATCAAGAGTACTGCCAAAGATTCTAGATGAAACAACTGCGGGTTAGGGAGCCCAAACAGACTCTTCAAAACATGGCTTCCACATGCAATAGGGCCTCATAACATGACAATTCGACAAACTTGTTATTCTCTATACTAAGTACCAAGATTGTATTTTATTTCTGTCACATATATATTATGCAAATGCAACAGAAAGGCCAAAACGAACATGTTATAAAAACTTTAAAAGGCCCATTTACTCTGAGTTAAAAGCATGGACAATATCCTCAGATGGTTCAAGATCATTAGACTTCAGTTACCAAAAGGGAGTTCAAGTCTATTTAAGATGAAGGCCCTGAGGTTTTTAACTAAGTGGTTTATAGTTTTCACTAATTATGGGGAGGGATTTCATAAGAAACTGGAAGTCACTCGCTATAGAACTTTTGGGAAGGAAAGGATTTATATTGTGTCCCAAGTGTATTTCAACGGTTACTTTAGAATGAGCTGACATGGGGCAACCAGAGGCAGGGCAAGGAGACTGGTTATTATAGTTCAGATGTGAAATCCTAAAGGCTTGGGTGGATTTGCAAGATGCACAAATGGAAAGAAGCATTATGTTCTCACACAATGCTAGAACTCTTCATTTAATCATGGGTTTTATATAAAACATGGCAGAAAAAAGCATAAGAAATGGTTTCCCGCTAAAAGATGCTTCAATGATTATGATCCAGTAGAAGAAAGGAAAAATTAAGGGAAAGCAAACACACTCTCATTTTGCCCACTGACACCTGAACTGAGAAAAGCAGTGAGAGGACAGAAATGGGGATGTAGGTTTGGGCGTTGCTGTATGAAACAGATGGTACAATTACAGCCTCAAAACGTGCCTACCAGAGGAAAGACGAAGTACACAAAGATATTCAAATTGTATTCATTCTTACCAAAGGGCATGGTTTTAAATTTCTAAAACAAAATCAACTGGCATTAAAGCATAAGCTATATCTTTTCTGTTCACAGAGAAATAACAATTTATCTTTTTAATTATAAAACAAGCTTCTTGGCACATGATGGTTAAAATATGGTACTGACCTTTCATTCTTAGCAAACTTGGAAAATACATAAAAAATTAAGAAGAAAATAAATAATCCAACAAATTAAAAATAAACTTATTAACCTAATTTAAGGGTACATTTTTTTCCATTGTTCATTTGTAAACACCTTTTTATATTGAGATCACCATTTGTTGACAATTTTGTTTTCTACTTTTTTCATGTAATATTATATATGGGGATTTTCTCTATCATTATCACTATGGTTAACTGTAGTTTATTTTACTAATCTCCTATTATTAGAAATTTAAGATTGATTCCTTTTTTTTTCTATTATAAACATTTGATAAACATATTGGAGCATAAAGCTTTGTCCATATTTTGAATTTATTAACTCAGCATAGATTCCTAGCAGTAGAATTACTGGGTGACACATTTTAAGGCTGTTTATTTATATCCATTTCATCTAAATTATCAAATTATTTGGGAGAGTTGTTCATAATATTTCCTAATTATCCTTTTAATGTCTATAGAAGTTCTAGTAATATCCCTCTTTCATCCCTAATATTGGTAATTTGTATTTTCTCCTTTTCCTAATCAATCTGAAGAAGCTTTTAAATTTTATAAATCTTTTCAAAAATCCTGGCTTTGGTTTCATCCTGTTCTTCTGCTTTCTACTTCACTGATCTCTGCTGTTTATTATTTCCTTATTATGACTTAATTTTCGTTTGATTTACTCTTCATTTTCTAGTTTCTTAAGGTGGAAACTTGGATTACCTATTGGACACTTTTCTTCTTTTGTAATATACACACTTAATGTTACAAATTTCCCTGTGAGCACTGTTTATCCGAATCGAACAAATTTTGATAAACTGCACTTTCATTTGCATAGAGTTAAAATATTTTCTAATTTTTCTTTTGAGTTCTGCCTTGACCCACCCATGGGATATTTAGGAGTATGTTATTTAGTTTCTAAATATTTGAGAATTTTCCAGATATCTTTCTGTTACTGATTTCTAGTTTCATTCCATTGTGGTTAGACAACGTATTTTGTATAATTTCAATCATCTTAAATTTATTGAGATTTGTTTTATCGCCCAGAATGTAGTCTATTTTGGAGAATGTTTGATGTGTGTAATCAACTGTTGTTGGGTGGAGTAGTCTATAAACGTCAGGTCTAGTTGGCTAATAGTGTTAAGTCTTCTATATCCTTACTGATTTTCTGCCTACTGTTTTATCAATTACTGAAAGAGAAATGTTGAAATCTCCAGCTATAATTATGGATTTGTCTATCTTTTCCTTAGTGTTCTACCACTTTTTGTTTCACATATTTTGACACACTGTTAATAGATGCATAAAATTTAGGACTTAAATTTTAAAATTTAAAATTGTTGACTTTTTCAGTCACTCACATTTCTTTTTCTTCACATACAGAAAATGAGGAGGCTTAACTCTGATATGTCTTTAAGTTCCAACATTTTATAAGTCTTCAAAAGACTGTAATCTCCCATATTACCCTGAAATGTAACTAATAAAATGAACTCTAAAGGAACACCCTAAAAGAAAGATTATTTCACAATCCTTTGAACAATCAACATACCAGAAGATGAAAAAAAAATACCTTCATGTCCTACAATCATATATTGATATTTAATTTGTGGTATTTCTATATAAGTAAATTTTACAAGGTGACCATAAGATGAACTTTTTAAAAATAATTTCTACTATCTTTTAATCAAATACTTAAATATTAAAAAGCATTTGTTAAAAAGGAAGATTATTTGCAATGTTAGTAATCCTAGCTTTTGCTTTTTTACCAATTCTTATAGCCTTAGCACACAGCCCTATTTTTATTGCTGTCTTAAGCCTCAACAAGCTAGTTAGCCAGAATTCCCTGCAAAAATTCCACTGGGTGAAGGGACTTGCATTTTCTAATATTTTCCCTGGGTTTCTTCCACTTCTCTTTCATAACCCACATTGTAATTGGTTTCTTAAAAGCTGTTCCAACCTGACTAAAATGTCTTTGCTAAACTGATCTCTAATGATTAATATTTAATGACGCCCACCAAGTATTTTTCTCTCAGGAATATTATAAGTTCAAAGTTTATAAGACAAATGATACATTTAATTTTAATTTATCCAACCCTTCCCCTGGAGAGAAGGAAAAAACACTTATGTGTTCCCGAATCTGTGGCAGAAATGTTTTCCAGATCTGTCTCTACACTAACAATGTACTGTCCCTCCATCTCTTCCCTGCTCTTAATTCCCAATTCTCCATCAGTGCTTAAAAAAGCTAAACCTCTTCCTCAGTAAATTTTAATCCTATTTGAAGGATAAATGTGGGCACATAGTTTACTTAAAGCCTGCCCTCCATATCTCAATCTGTATAGCTACTATTTTAGCTTTTAATATCCATGAAGATGAGGCTTTTATTCTGTCTATCTAGCTTCCTATAGACCCATCCCACTAGTACAAAATTTAGCACCATGCCATTTGCTTTAAGGAACTGAAAAATGGTCATATATGATCATTTCTTGACCAAAGTGCAGAAGTGAAAATTTGCTATGGTAGAAGGTGGAAAATAGGAGACTTCCACTACCAGAGTCCCAGTTTCTGCATGTAACAACATGAGGATGCGGGACCAGATCATCTCTACGTCCTCTCAGCACTAACATTTTATGATTCTAATCTATCTGGACAGAACCACTAAACAACCAGTACTTCTAACTAGGCAAACTCTCTTTACCACAGGAAACCTAAATGTACACAACAATACTTATAAACACTCATCCACAGATGAACAGACTCATGAAAATACTGTGCTAGATCAGGCCATTTGATAAATTTACCTCTATCCAATTGATACTTTATTGTATGAAATTTAATATTCCTAGCAATTGACTAATGAAAAATATCCCACTCAGTATTTTTTAACCTACTTCAGACTTGGCTCTGTATGACTTGAATCCATTTTCAGGACCCCAATCTACTCACAGTGGATACAAATTTGCCTAAACAAGGAGATTCAAAAGAATGTGTCACTGACTTAAGAAATAAGGCAAAGATGTTTTAATGATGGTGCCTCATTGCACTTAATGCTTATTCTCTTAAAGTGACTATTTGGAAGAAAATAATGATTGTTTGGGTATGTTATAACATGTTAAAAAAAAAACCCAAAAAACAAATAAGACGTTTACTTGGCATTCCTTATGTTTTGAGTGTCGAGAATTTTGAATTTGAGTGCTCAAAAATGGTATTTTTATACATGAATTTCTTCACAATCTTTCCTTTCTAAATGCTCTTGTAGAGTAAATTATCAGGAAGGGTGAATGCATGTGGCTTGTTAAGAGAACTGGGTTTGGCAGAGTAAGGCTCAAGCAGCTTAAAAAATTAATTCCTAAATAAGCACTTTTGATCCATTGCTATTTTCAGATTTTATAACAAAGAAAAATCCCAACTCATTTGGAAACCTTTTGTTTAACTTTTAAAACATCAAGATGAAATCAACTGGTTAAATATTATGGCTGGCAAGTTAGTCGTGATTACTTCAAAGGAATAAAAATCTCTTCAGATTTCAGCATGATTTGGTTGCCTACACGTTTTCATATGTGTCATCTAAACGTTACTGTAATTACATTTTTTTTTAGAATTCCAGAAAGGCTGAAGCTAGAAAAAAATGTTCACTCACGAGTGTAACATGCATATGTGTATTCTGTGCAATCTGGAGTCAAAGACGAGGCAGTGTCTGCTCTCAAAAGTCATACAGTCCACGAGAAAAACATTTCCCAAATTTCAGTATTCGCCTATAGTTATACTTTCTATTTTATGTTAATTTACAGATTAGGCTTGCACCCTAAGTCTCTATATAGGAGAGCAAATTGGTTTGGGTTGGCGGAAGCATGGAGCTATATTTGCAAAGCAGTTCATATATGATTTCTAATTAAAGCAGGGAAAGAGGTGCTTATAAATGAGATAATTGGGGTATTATGGGGTTAAAGCTCCCTCAAATCCCCCCACGGTTGCCACTACTATTCCCAAGCAATATTTGTAAAATTACCTGAATAATGCACTAGTGATACATTTTAATAGTCATTAAATAAAAAGCACCTATAATCTTGACTTGCACCAGTAGTTATGCGTAGCATGCTTTTGAAGCTACTATTGTAAAGGATTTAAGGTACAGACAGAAATACCTGACCTAAGGGAGAAAGTCTAACAGCCATTAATTGCTATGAGCAAAGTATAAACAAACCACAAAGAAAGTAAAGGAAGGAGAAAGAGTTTCCAGGAGAAAAGCACATAATCAATACCATATACATGTTTACATTGAACAAATAGGACAAAGGGCTTTGGCAAACTCCGCTTTCATAAACTGTGTCAAAAGATATTATCAACACTTTCTCATCCACCCCACCTTATCCTGTAAAACATCTGCTTCTTTAAAAAAAATTTACACATTAAGTCTTCGACTAGAAATCAAAAAATCACGATTTTTCCTTTCAGGAGGAGGAAGGATGGGAACAAAACATGCCTGCTGTGATTTTACTAAAGAATCCATTGCTAATTAAAACCATATATTTAGTATAGGTGGAGAGCAAAAAGTGCAGGTAGCAAATGAGGGTTTCTTGAAGAAAACCATGCTCCTCTGTGAATTCAGATTAGCAATGCTGTGCTATTGGCTGACTTCTGAACATTCTGTTCTATCTGAAACAGCTGGGACAGCAAGGAAAACTGTGTCCTACAGAAACCCAATTAGGCCTGATGAAGGAAAGGCCGCGAAATGCTCCTGTGGTCTACACAGAGACAGAGAAAAGGTTGTGTCAGATTCGGCTTTGATTTGAATTCTAAATATAAACATGTAGATCAGACTTTGTCAGTAAACTCGGTCTGCTTAGTACAATATATTACATTATGTTCTCGGGAACTGTGGACGTTGGTCCTGCTGAAAACCTCAAAATCTGATCATTTTGGGTCTGGTGACCACCATGAGAGGAAAAGCAGAAGGCTCTAGTCTGGATTGAAAGAGAACCCGATTTGTACACTTCCCGCTAACCCTCCCCACCACCAGCGGGGCGACCATGCTGGATGTCTCGTTGCCTTCCTACATCAGCAACAGCATGAGAGAAGCCAGTCGCCAATGTGGTTCTGCTATTCCAACAGTGATATGTCTGTCAATAGCATATAGTCAGGGTTCCACAACTGTAATGCTCAAAGCGACTCTTCCAGAGACGTGTGGATATGACACTTCCCTGTACCTTGTCACCACAGCTCTTTTCAAAAGACTTTGGGGCATCTTTCTTTTCTCTGAAATCCCACTGCAGTCTTTTGAGGCCTCTCTAATAGCATTTATTCCTTTTTCCTTTCCGCTACAGTTGTTTGTGTGGAGGCTTTGAATTCCTAAGGACTGGTAATGACTTTACTTGTTGTGCCATTCTCTTTAGCCCCTAGCAGAGTGCCTGTGTAGAGTAGAAACTCAATAGATGTTTGTTGACTGTTATGTTAAAACAACAACAGCAAATGTGAATATCCTACAATTAGAATGGCAGTTCCAAAAAGGCAGGGATCTTTATTTTGTTCAGAATCCCATGCATCTAGTAAGTTCCTGGCACATAGCTGATACTCAATGAATGTTTGTTGAATGAATGTATAAGCATTAAAACTTTCCAAAGAGCTTGAACAGTATTTATTTGATTGGTAAATAACGAAGAGGAAATATTTTACCTATGAGCAAAGGAAAAAAAGACTAGACAGGTAATTTCTCCTTTCTCTAGCCCAGGGATTGACAAACGTTGTCTGTAGAGGGCCAGAGAGTAGATATATTAGGCTTTTTGAGCCATATGGTTTCTGTTGCAACTACCCAATTCTACTGTTGGGTGGGAAAGCAGCCACAGACAAGATGGGAATAAAGTAATGTAGCTATATTCCAATAAAACTTTATTTACAAAAGCAATTGGCAGGCAAGAATTGGCCCATAGGTGGTAATTTGCTGACTCGTTTTAATCTGCAGGGATTAAGACAAATTGATAACTGTTTCCTCCTGGAAGACCATGCCTTTGGCATCTGTGGAGGTCCATACTACCTCTAACAGGTAGTACAGTGCTTTGCAATATGGTAGCTGCACAGTATATGTTTGTTGAATTAAACTAAATCCTACAGTAACTGATTTCCTAGAACCACTTTTTAGTAGAATCAATTAATTCAAGTCCTTGCCCTGTGCCTATTCTTTGAACTTTGTCCTAGAGAAACATGTGGAAGTTAAGAGCTGTTGAAATAATGTCTAATGGAAGTGGGACAGCTTCTCTTTTAATCGAAAGAGTCCCAATGCCTCTTATTTGAAGCACCGTCTTCAGGATGTCTATGATTAACTGGAGGTAGCTCTTCTGATGATCCATGAAGCAAGAAATGACCAACAATTTTCTCCCTGCCCATCTAAGCTCATGTTTCCTTTGAAACTGCCTCCCCTGTCACTCTTTTTAAATAAATAATTTTCATAAAAAGCATAGAAGTAAATGATCATTGGTATCTACAATCGGCAAAAATGTGCTCCCACATTTTCCTCTCCAACGACTACAAAAAATGTGATATCCTCATGACTTTTGTGTTAAATCACTGCACTATTTCAGGCCAGACACATGTCACATATGTATCACTGAAATGGGTCAATATTTTAAAATGCTTAAGTGGTATTGATGTGGAACATGTCATCGTAAAGTGTGCTTTGTGGCCCTTTTCTATACTTGCACTATCTATTTGCAAACCTTCTTTCTCATTTTGCTAAGTGTTGGCCTCACAAACCAGGCCTGATTTTCTCTTCAGCTGCAAATGTAATTTTAAAGAGGGCTCCAATGAGATTACTTGCGGAACATGTTAAACATTCATAGCTTTGCCATATGCTGTTATGGAAATTGCACTGATTTATATCAATTTGGGTGCTACTAGATAGCACTGATTCACCTGATATCAAATCTGTTTTGGGAAATGATGTTTTAAATGTTTCATTTGCATCTAGACCTCTGTTGAACTAAGAGGCATGTAATGTGTTTATGTATTTTTGGAGACAACTGACTTTTACATATTAAAAACATAATCCTACATTTGGTGACTGCTAGAAAAATTAAAGTGCAGGAGGCCCAAATTTACACTGTAATAATCTAGTGGTCAAAGACATAGATGACTGCAGCCAGGCAGATTTAGGTTTTAATCCTGATACAACTGTTTAATTGCTCTATAACCCTGCTTTCTTGAACAGTAGAAGAGGAAAAACAATGATGTCAACCTGACTGGGTAGCTGTGAAGCTTAAATGAGATGACAAATGCAATGAAGCATGCAACGCCTACAAAAAGAGCAATTTCATGTGATTGCCTCAATACTGACTAGCTATTATTATTAGCTATTGTTGTCTAAACCTTGTGTTTCCATTTCAGGTTCGCAGCCCCACGGTGAGTGGTGGAGAAACGTATGTGTATATGGGCCTGATGGGCATGAGGGAAGATGATTAGTAAACTTAAAATTTGCTACACGAAACAACAAGGTTACAATCCATAATATCAACCTACAGAAAACAAAGGTGAAAAGGCACAAAGTCACAGGATGTCCTCTCACAATAAGGCTATCAATCACATGGTGCGATTGGGTTAAGTTTTGGTCGGAATGGGGGAAGTGGAGTGCTCATTTTAAGCACACTATTGAGGGCTTATGGAAATGAACACCGTCTTTACATCCACTGAGCATTCTATCCAATTACATTCAGAGGAGGGAAAAGCTTCTTAGCAATAATTATATTTGGCTGTAATACGTGAACATACACAGTATAATGAATATTCACACATACTGAAGATTTTAAAAATATCAGAAAGCCAGAAGAGCCTTTAGCTTTTTTTTTTTTCCTTCTAAATTGACTTAGAGTGTACATTCAAATATAGATGGAGTCTCTCTAGCTCAGTGTTCACAATGGGGCTCAATTGTGCCCTCAAGGGGACATTTAGCAGTGTCTGGAGATATTTTTTGATGCCACAACTTGGCATGGGGCATGCTCCTGGCATCTAATGAATAGACTCTAAGGCTGCTGCTAATTATCCTACAATGCATAGAACAGCCTCAACAACCAGGAATTCCCTGGCCCACATGTTAGTAATGCCTAGGCTGACAAGACCCTGCTCTAGACTAATAACTGCTCAGGGTCAAATGTGGTTTAAATCATCCACACCCAAGTGCAACTTGGGGAGACCGAGGGAATGGTGGGCTTTTTGTTAATAGGATCAAATCTTCCCAGTGTCCTGTGTTGGTTACACCCTAATGAATCATAAACTGAAGCAGTGGTATGAAGTTTATATCCTCAGGAAAAGAATAACTATAAATGCCAGGACTATAGTTTACAAAGTACTATATGTTACTTGACCTGCTGAGGACTTCAGCACTAAGAGTAGCTGGACTTCCACAGAGAGGAGGGAAATCATTCACAATAAGCCTTTAACCAACCAAGAGACCAGGGGGTTTCCTGGCTCAGGATCTCTTAAGATCATCAGTTCCTATGGACAAACAACATACTAAGCAACAGAAGCACAAACTTAAAGGTTAGCTCCCAGGTAAAGAGTTATTGGTACTATCTTTGGATTTTTATTCTCTTCTCCCACAAAATTGGAAATCTATTTCATATATTGAAGAATACCTTTTCTTTCACAAGTACTCTTACACGAACCCTGCAGAGGTTGCTTAGAAGGTTGTAGCCATAAACATGAATAATGCTTACAGACTGAAAATATACATAAAGGACATTACCTTGAAGCTTTTGATTCGGTACTTGGGGTCATCGCGGGATTGCTGAAGGGACTCTCTGTGAACTCTGTATTTGGAATATCTCCCATCAATTCTCTCGGATAAACTGTGGGAATCCTGGAAAAACAACAAAGTGTCAATGAAAAAAATCAGTACTTGAAATTAGAATAAGAAAATATTGATATGTATATAATAAATAACAGGAGTTTAGAGAGATATTTAGGGGAATCATAGGTCCCCAGAAGTGTAAAGAAGAAAACGGTCACTTCGGATGCTACTATGAAAATAACATAGGGTCCCATATTGGTTATTTACATTCTTTTTACAACTAGTCTCTATGCCCATCTGAAATGATTGACACCCTTTACTTGAGGGAAAATGGTTCAATTAACAGCAAGTTCTCCAAAGATGGTCATTAACGACATACCATTTTTGGATTTGTGTACTGTCACTTGTAGTAGTATTTGGCATCAAAATAGTTTTTTTGTTAAAAAATAAAAAAAGACCATTACCTGTAAAACTAGAGAAACTTTTCTTCACTAATTCTTAAATAACATTCTGCTTTTTAACTATTATATCATGTAGAACCTCAAAGGCATTAAAAGATTCAGGTAAAAAGTAATTAAGAAAGCAAAATTTCCAGGGCTAGTCTTTCTTCCTTCCTTCCTCCCCCCTTCTTTCTTTCCTTCCCTCCCTTCTTCTTTCTATTTTTCCTTCATTTTGGGGGGGGAGAGGATGGGACATAGCAAGCAGTCACTATAGCCATTTATTTAGCCATTTCTATTATGAATTAGAAATTAAAATAAAATGAAGGCAACTGATTTTTATATGTAAGAAAAACCATCTATGGGATTTAGTTTCCCTAAATAGTTCCCAGAACCTTATTGAAAGGTCAAGCTAGGAGTATTACAGTAGAATTCCAAAGTTCTCACTTTTACATTAAACAACAACAAAAACAAACGAAACGAAAAACACACCCTACAAAACCCAGAGAAGTTATGAATGAATTGCCCAAGGTTAGGTAATTTGTGGTGGATTGGGTTTGGAAGACAATGGTAATTCCCTCTCCACCATAATAAACATATAACGTTTAAATGTGCGATTGTACAGCTGATTGTAGAAATGAGGTTAGAAAAATGAGAGAGACTATGACACGTTTACAGAAGAATAAAGTCGAGACTATTTAAATAGGATGAGATTCATATTCATACTTAGAATCATAGATGGTAGTATTAAGATAACTGCTAGTGATGCCATGTGAGTAGGAACCATAGACAAAATGTTCAAGTCTCGCGTTTTACGGATGAGGAGATATCCCCAGAGATACTAAGTCATTTCATCTGGTACATGAACTTGGACCAGAACTTAGGTCTTTGGACTCTCGTTCACAGCACACTGATTTTTAGAGTTTTAGGAACCTGGAAAATATAATCTACATCTAATAATCCAGAGGCTTTATGTATTTTTATTTAAGGCTTTGTCTCATTATTTTCACTAAATGGATTAAATGAGCTCTTTTTAATCGTATAGATGGCTTTAGAGTACATATACAATGGGTTTCAAGCTAGAGGCAGTAGGGCAAAGGAAATGGGCTTTGCGGTTAATACACAGACTTAGATCCCAGCACCAACTTACATACTCCATGCTTCAGTTTCCTGAGCTGTAACAAGGGGTCAAATACCCCGGCCCCTACCCCAGTCTATAGGGTATCTCTGAGGATTTCGAAAAATGTAAAGCACTTAGCTATTGCCTGCCACACAGCAGCGCATAACACTTGCTAATGAACTCCTTTACATTTTAAAGCTAAAGGTTTCAATTTTAATGACTCCTATCAGAAAGCACAATTCTAAACTTTGAAAAACATTCTCCTTTAAAATTTTACTAAGGCGTCTTCATATGTGAGTGTGTATATATATAAGCTAGACCTGTAAATAATCATTAGCCTATATGAAGGAAATAACAATTTAAAAAACCCTTTTAGTTAGTAATAGTGGAATATAAAACTTTAAAGTTGTACTTATGAATATTCAGTTTAGTGTATGCCACTGGGGAAAAAGCGAGCTGTCACTAAAGGTGAAACGTTGTATTTTTATGCTGATATAAGAGAGGCTTCTGTTTCTCAGTGACAAATGCGACCTGTTTCCAACACCTTCTCTTCTCTGCCCTTCCCTCACTCAGATGACTTCTGCTAGCCACAAAGAAAAAGGTGGAAAGAATATAAGTGTAACATATTCCTTACTATCCACAGCGGGTAATAAAAAGGTGAGTAGAAATCACATCTTCGTGGACACTGGTTTCGTGATTCTTTGATGGGGATTTATACAGCAAATATCAAATCATGAGAAAGAACTGAAAAGTTACTCAAATATACTACAAACACTTGGTTTTGTTCTATTTGTGATAGTCTGGATGTTTGGATTTGTCAGCTGAATCCTGGATCCAACCCAAAAATGTGTAGTTACTGAACTTCCAAAATATGCTTAATGAAAGGTAATTTCAAGATAGTGTAGACCTTGAGAGTCTCATATCAGTGCCACCAATAAATCAATATGGAATAATCAGGCTATATTTCCTACTTATTGTACCCTCAAAGAATATGTTGGATTTAAACAGAACCGAAATATAACATAAGTTATATTTTAAAGCCAATGTGAAATGAGGTAAAAGCTTTTCAAGAGAACTCTCACCATTATTAGCTTCAGCCATACAAGGTCAAGAAACTGCAAACTGCTGAAATTGTCCATTACGCATGCATCCCCAAAGGGATATGTAAAGACATTCTCTGGCCTGGACCTTGTCTGGCAGGACTGGGTGCCAGGGTTATTTGCTCTGTATCTCTCCTCTATGAGGAACTTAAGCAAAACTACAGGAGGTAAATCCACACATGCAATTAATTGGATGGCTAATGAAATGCTTTGTGGTTAGAGTTCTATCAATAAATGGCAGGGGATATAAAATCTAAAACTCTACGTGGATTTCTATTCATATATCATAGATAGTATAGGGATAACCTGCACATGATTGTATCTCTTAAACAAACAATACTCTGGAAATTTGCCATTAAAAGAAAATATAATTCATAAAGTAAAATTATTTATCGGAAAAGTTAGTTATTGTCAATATAATGTGTAACCTCTTTTAATTCTTCGCTATTTCTAAATGATTGCTAAAGCTTTAGGGGGCCAAATGAGCTTCTAGTGGTTAGGGTGAAAGTCTCTATTTTCCTAGATTGTGCTAATATACATTCATTGTTTTCAATCCTGACTTCACAAATGTCAATGAACTCTGATAGGATGGAGTGTTAAAAGTCCCCAGTGATTTTTTGGTCTTCCCTCCCTCTCTACAATTTTCTTTGCACATCAGGAAGATGTCAATGTTCTAACTCAGATAAAAATATGAAAAGAGACAAGCCAACTCTTTCTCACTCTGAAGTCTTTGAAATCTTCCAGTAGGCTCAGTTTTTCAGGCACAGACTCCAGATGGTCCAAGGCCACTCGGGTACTCTGGGAAAGAAAACAGAAGGAAACCAAACAGTATAAAAATTTTATGAAGACTCTCAGAACCCAACTACTAAAAACCAGTTGTACCACTGGTATAAGCAGTTCAAGCTGTAAATTGAGAGACTCAAATAAGAACAGATTTACTCTAAGGTAAATATATCTTTTCAAATCAGAAGAATGATTTCCTTTTATAAAGTATATGGAATGAATGCATTTGCAAGACTGATTCAGATATGAAAAATTCTTCCTGGATAATTATCTTCAACTGATATGCTATGAAACTTTCAATAGAGCATTTCCTATTAATATTAATTTGCAAACCTGCTTCAGTGAACAGAGAAATAAACCACAAGGCATACTGAAAAACAGATGAATTTGCAGTTTACTTATCAACGAAGCACATTAAAGATCCACACATGTTGCCATTATAAGGAAGAGTTCTTAACAATTATTTTAGTTAAAAATGAAAAGAGGTACAGTTTTCAAAAGACTTGAGGGAATAATCTGAAATTAAATATTTGTTTCAGGAACACAAGATCCTGCTGATTATAAATCAATCACTTTCAGTCTGATTAGCTGGTCACTGATTTACACATACCAATATAAACATTAAGAGGGAATGACCTGAAAATTATTTCAAAGCCAATGTAAACTAAGAATTTAAATGGTAGAATAACCTTGAGACCAGAGAATGTATCATATGCATCTCTATATTCTTAGTGCTGTCACGGAACCAGCACCTAATAGATATTAGCTTTTAAATTTAAAATGAATTACAATTATTCAATCAATTAAACAACAAACCCCATGGCTGGTGCATGAGAAGAAAGTGAAAGGCCTTATAAGAACCTAGACATAAGTTCCAGAGTTGTTGAGAAGTTAGCGGTGACCCAATACTCCATGTGCTCTCCTAATGTCCCCCATATGAATGGTTCTGAACAACACACTGTGAGTGCAAATGACATGTGTCAGTTCTGGGGTGAGACAGTTAAGCCTGTGTGCTAGGCTCATCCATCCTAGCCTCTGCCATGAGGACCTTGGAGGCCACATGTTTCAGATGGCACAGATACAAGACAGAAGAGAGCTGTCAACCATATTGGACTTCCTGTGAGCAAAACATCAATCTCTATTGTGTCCATGAGATGTCAGGGACTGTTAGACACCAATGCGTAGCACTGCGTTAATTATTGCAAATGATACCTGAGAAGTACCCAATTAAATTGTAGGCTAATCAGGTGGTCACTGGCTTTTTGTTTTGTTTTGTTTTTTGGTGGGGCAGAGTTTCCAAATCATGAGTATATGGAAGTTTTTTCTTAAGGAAAGTTCAGTATTTCTGGAACTATGTAGACAGCGTTAGAAACTGCTGTTCTCACCGCTTTCCCTTAATCTTCCTATTTTAAATCTCCTACTTCACCCCGATGCTGTTCTCTGCCTGAATCTTCAATCAAGAGTTTCTCCTTACGTCTCCAAAGGGTGTGTGTTGGGGTCAGGATGGAGACAGAGAGTTGAGGGACTAATTCCTCCTGCAGACACCATCAATGTACTCATTTCCACCCTCTCCTTCTGCAATAATTAGTACTTCCAGTTCAAAAGCCTGTCTGAAATTCTGCGCAGCGAATGATACTTGCTTTCCATTGCTTTCCCCTTGACAGACACTTTGGGTTTCACCTTCTCTGCTCTGAGTCACTTTACCATTTTTCTTTCAGTGTTCCTACGACTTTGAGTTATAGATGTCTTTTAGTTGTCAACGTGTAAAAAGTGTTTCTATTTCTTCATATTCTTATTTTTCTAATGTGATTTTTTGCGAGAAGAACAGAAACACCCTTACTTTGCCATTTTAAAGCTGGAAGTCATGTGTTGTTTCTTCAAATTTGTAAAATCTTCCTTTTCAAGTTCCATTTAAACTACTTAGTATTTTGTTCCATCTACTTAACATTTATATGATTGTTAGCCTTTTTGTCACTTGTGCTTACTTAAACTGCCATGCACTTTAAATGGCTTCATTTAATTTTTTCACGTGTAGGAAAGATTCATCAAAATAGACTCCAACATAGAGATTTAGGAGATCGAGTAGTTTCAGCTACCATATATGCTGTATTCATTTAAATAGTAAAATTATAGATTTCCCCAAGAATTATATTCGCCCTGAACAATATAATACAAATTTCCCCAAGAATTATATTGGTCCTTGAACAATACAAATAAATGCCATGGTGATTTTAAAGCAAAAGGTTATGTATCGAATAAAATTTTCATAAACAGGATTGCTTTGGCTATTTGGGGTCTTTTGTGATTCCATACAAATCTGATGACTTTTTGTTGTTCTATTTCTTTAAAAAAGCAAACCTGAAAAAAAAGAACAAAGGTGGAGATTATCGCACTCCCTGACATCAATTTATACTACAAAGCAGCAATAATTAAAACAGCACAGTATTGGCAGAAAAACAGACACACAGACCAATGGAACAAAATTGAAAACCCATATATAAACCCACATATATATGGGCAGATAATTGAGCCAAATGAGCGGAAAACATACAATGAAGAACAGAAAGCCTCTTAATAAAAGGTGCTGGGAAAACTGGAAAGCCATGTGCAAAAGAATAAAATTAGACTGCTATCTGTTACCATATACCAAAATTAACTCAAAATGGATCCAAGACCTAAATATAAGACCTGAAACAAACTGCATAGAAGAAAATGTAGGTACTAAACTTATAGACCTTGGATAAATATATAAAGAACTCATACGACTCAACAACAAAAGACCAAATAATCCAATTAAAAATGGGCAGAGGACCTCAACAGATACTTCTCCCAAGAAGATATACAAACTGCCAACAAATATCTGAAAACATGCTCAAATTCACTATCTATTAGGGAAATACGAAAAAAAAACAGGATGAGATACTACATCACACTTGTTAGAATGGCTATTATCAATAAGACAAGTAATAAAAAGTGTTGGAGAGGTTATGAAAAAGGAACACTCATATACTGCTGGTGGAAATGTAAATTAGCATAGCCACTATGGAGGTTCCTCAAAAAACTAAGAATGGAACTACCATACAACCCAGCAATCCTCTTTCTGGATATCTATCCCCAAAATCTGAAAACATTTATCTGTAAAGATATGTGTATCCCTATGTTCACTGCAGCATTATTCATGGTGGCCAAAATGTGGAAACAACCGAAGTGTCCTTCCATAGAAGATTGGTAAAGAAGCTGTGGTACATATATACAATGCAATATTACTTGGCCATAAGGAAAGATGAAATACTGCCATTTGCAACAACATGGATGGATCTTGAGATTATTATGCTAAGTGAAATAGGTCAGATGAAAAAAGTTGAGACCCATATGATTTCACTCATATATGGGATATAAAACTAAAAGCAACAAATGTACAAGACAAACAAACAAAAACTCATAGACACAGACAACAGTTTAGTGGTTACCAGAGGGTAAGGGGAGGAGGGGGTGGTAGAAGAGGGAAAAGGGGGTCAAATATATGGTGATAGAAGAACTGACATCTGGGTGGTGAACACACAATGTGATATATAGATGATGTATTACAGAATTCTATATAATCTTACTAACCAATGTCACCCCAATAAATTTAACAATTTTTTTAAAATGTCATAAACAATGATTCCAACAGACTTGCAATTTTATAACTTTATTTCCCCTTTTTATTCCATAACATTTCACATTCAGAAGTGACCCTCTGCACCTCGGTTAAATATGGTAAACTCATTTTGTTATTAAAATAAGCAAATGATCTCTTTTCCTACTATAAAATCCAACACGTTATGTAAATAATTTTCATTAAAATTTTAAATCAACAAGTGACTGCATACAAATTTTTTTCTAGCATGTTTTCACATACTAGTTTATTTTAAATATTTGGTTATGTATTTGGATGCATATTCAAATGGCTACTTTTTTTGAGTGAACCTTAAAAAAACTCCTTGGCCCCTTCTTAAACGCAGTTATGTTTTTACTCTCCTCCTCCATCTCCCATATCTTAATTAACATCTTTAGACTTTCTCATCATCTATTTTAGTTGTGCCTTCTTTTATATCTGTCTATTTGTTGTTTCTACATCTCCCTCCGTATCAGTGCCTTTCTCTTCATTCTTACATTCTAGTCAATCAATTGGCATCAACTGTGTACACAGATACAGAGAGATCCACAAGACATAGACAGCATATACGTTTTGTTCTTCAGGACCTTTTTAGTTGGTGGGGAAGTGGGACGAGAAATATGCATAAGCAAAAGGTGTAAGAATTATACAAAGTTAACTGCATTTATTTTAAGGAAATTACACGTACAGATACTGAGATTTTGAGGGCGTGTGCAGCAATAAGATGTAAAGTAATGAAGACAATGATTCCGGGCCTACAGGCATTTTAGGTCTCATAATTTCATGATTAAGTGATATTTGGGGGGTACATTTATTTTCTAACTGTCCTTCTCTCTCTCTGCATGTGAATGTGCTTACAATCACCACTCTGGCATATAGACTTAAGAGTATGCATATTCAAACTGTGTTTTTTTCAAATTAATTAATTAATTTATTTTTTAATGTGCGATTGGCTGGGGTTCCATGGTTAGAGTCTTGTCACATTACATGTCATTCCAAGTTCACTTTTTCCCCAAAGCTAACAGTGCCAGAGAGACAAGAACCAGTAGCAGATGAATAGTCTAAATAAGAAACCTGTTGGATTTTGGAGATGCCATGAAGACCTATAGCATGTTAGTTTCCAGGGCAAAATACCTCGTCCAGGGTCAGGGAAACTTTTTACTTTTTCAGGTTGGTTAATTACTTCTGCCTTACATAGTCTAATGCTTTAAAGGGCACAGACAAGTCCCTACTGTTAGAATTAAGGGAACAATTTATCTAGTTTATTTAATAATGGCACCAGCAAATGACAGATGCTTAACTTATCTTCAATTTTCTTAAGTCAATTTTCTAGAAGGCCTAAATCACACATTCACAAAGGGTTAAGGTAAAAGACTGTTTCTCTTTTGAAAATGTTACAAGAGCCTAAATTTCATCTGAAATTTGAAAACCGAGAAAAATTCACAATAAGACTCTACTTCATAAAGGACCAATACATTGTGTCTAATGGTTTATCTGAAAGGCTTCAGGAGCTGGACTTCCACTGGCCTAGAGCAATGGCAAGCAAGTGATCAGTTACTCACTCCTGATCCTGTTTAGTAGCATAATTTGAGGGCGTGTGCAGCAATAAGTGACACATAAAAATATAATTCAATTTTGAATATACTTCTTAATCCTCATACCTCCATATGTAGATACTGTTGTTATCCCCATTATACAGATGAAGCAACTGAATAACCTTCACAGTCATGTTGGCAAAACTGATGTGAATCCAAGCTGTCTGAATGTAGTCGTGGCAGTTTTACTATATACCTATTTTTGTGGTAAATCCCCAGCTAAAAAGGATAGCAGCCAGAAGCTGTAACAGTGAGTGTTTTACGTAATTCCTAATCCCTCTCTAGGTAGCGACTCTTAGCTAGAATTTCAGAGATGCGTCCTTGACAGGCTTATTTCTAGAAGTTTGAAGATGAACTCAGGAAGAATTTCATTTTGCCAGTGCGAAAGAATCTGTGCTCAAAACCACGAATCCAAGCACATGCGCATGCAGATGGGTTTGGGCAGTTCAGTATGAGGTTGAGTTTTATGATGCTCACTAACACCTTTTCTTTTTTCATAACATTTAGTACTAGCATAGCACACAATCTGGCCACAAGAGGTGATTCAATAAATTTTGGCTGATAAAGACAAAGCAGCATTACTGTGCTCTAATCAACCCACGGAATCTTGGCCTCTTCAGTAAAAACCCAGAAGCAAAAGTTTGCTGTTGCATTTATTTTCTCTAGAGTAAGGGCAAGATCAAGTGGTAGAAACAACAGTGAAATTCAGAAATCCTGTCTATTAGCCGCTGTGGCTTTTGCACCTACAGGTGTGTTTAGATATCTGTTGAAAAGGGCAAGGAATAATCTGGCATTTTACTATTCCAAAATCTTCCACACACACCAAACTGTATGAAGTTGAGCAGTTTATAGTGGTCCACAGTGTATTTTTCTTTAGTCGTCCCTTTGTTTCAGACGACAGGAAAGTTGAATAATATATGACAACATAAATGGCAGCAATTAGGAATTAGAAAGGGGTTTCATTGAAATTCTTAGATTCCTGTTTCCTGTAGAGAAAGCTCAAACAGATTTAACCATAGGTATATTTTAGTAAATAGACTTCTTTTTGTAAAAATGCACGTGTGTTCATTTTCTTATTAATGTATAACCATCATCACTTTCTTATAGAGCTACTGAAATTATGTTTTGAGGTTTAGACAATAAATTAAAGGATATGCTGTCTATATTTTTATTTTAAAATAAGTGCGTACATTTTTTGGCACTACACAGGTATTAAATAAACAAGGTTATGAAGCAGTTTGTTTGGGTTCAAAAATGCAATTCTATTTCATTTGGAAAGAGACCCACTGCAAAACTTTCTTGACAAATGGCTGAAAGATGGTAAAAGGACCTGAGTAAACAAGTTTCAAGGAGAGGAAGGGTGAGATCATAAAAAGGATAGACTGTCTGACTTTTCACTTGTGGTGACTCCATCCAGCACAGCTGTATTGGCTAAAAAGGGCCCTCTTTTCATCCAAACTGTATAAGACACTTGGCTGGAACCAAGCTGAACAGTAGCAGAGAACAGGCCGGCAAAGTCTTTTTGTTGCTGCACATCCTTCAAAGAGACCCGTGCTCAAAGCAATGTGGATTTCTTGGAATATCAGAAAAATTTTCTATTTCTAGATCGTGTACTTTAAGAGAGATATAAAAAATGGACACCCACTTAGAAGTGTTTATGTGCATCTTGGGTAAGAGGGTGCCTACGGCTCTTTAATAAAAACACCAGTTAATGGGGCAGTATGACATCAGTGGCTATCGCTGAGCTAAACTGAAGAATAATTTTTTACAACAACAAATTCTATTTGTCTTTATATATCAACATTCTAGTCAAAAGTGGTAGATATCCTTTAAGAGCACAAATTTATAAAATTTAAGAACACAGCATATGTTCATGGGAAAACTTGGATAGAGAAGGCTTTCTAGGTATTTTCCAACTCTCTTTCACCATTGTTAAAGTGAAGAACTATATGAAATCTAAGGATCTGCCATTCCAGATTATTGCTTTAATTTTAGACCTAATCAAATTATAGGTCACTCAACTCATGACCTTATTGATAGCTTAATTTGGGGATTTCTTTTTCCAATAATAGCAAGTATGAGTTGAAGGAGAAAGAAAGACCAAGGAAATAAAGAAAAAACATATCTCTTCCCATGAGATGCTTGAGATTCCCTCTTTGGACATTTGTCTTGTCACTTCCTAACAGAAAGGAAAAGGAATATCTGAAGACAAATGCGGACTAGTTTAGGGTTCTCTGTATGCTGAATGCAGAATTGGACCCTTACAACTGGTCTATAAAGAGGAGGGTTTGAGATCCATAATGTAATTTCTGTGAAATCACCGTACTTCTTAAAACCGAATACAATGTATTCACAGAAAAAAGAAATTTAAAAATATTGGTCCCCAAAATATGATTGCTAATCATGGGAAAACAGTACAAGCAAGGGTTTCCTGGAAGAGACTGAGTTCAGCAATGTTTGCTAAGGTGGCAGGTAAAGAAACTATGTTTCTGGATCTCCTGACAGACATGCTTCAAACTGGCCAATGAAGAATGGTGGGGAAGTGGGACACCTGACATAGGGCAGGCACTGAGAAACCCTCCTCATTTCCCAGACTGCAAAGCCCTCGCCCCAAGGCAGCAATGAGGCAGTCACATCTGCCTCTTCCATATTTAACACGGAAGAGAGGGACCTGATGTGGCGCACTGATGAGGGATGGTAATCGTCCTGGCCAAGGTAGGGTCCAGGCTCACTGACTTCAAAGTACCGTGGGGAGGTGAACATAATTAATCTTCTCTGTTCTCAAAATAAAGGGTTATTTTCTTTTTAAGAGATGTCCTGTGTACTCTAAGAGAAGGACAGAACAAATTAATCATTTTCCGTTACTCCACACACAGCACTTGGATGTTGAAATAGCATGTGAACAGTTAATCCCCCTATATGGATTAATTCCGGTGACAGGCAGATCAGATCTAAATAGAAATCAGGCAAGGTATTTTATTTTTATCATTGTGGCTTTGAGACTTAATTCAAAAGTAACCGAGATCAACTCTGCCTCTACTTTTAAAGTTTGCTTTCATAATTAATCCTTTTTTGAATACTCAGGAACACTCTTTTGGATCTTCTACAAAGCATTCCCCAGGCCGACTGCTGCCAATGCAGTGGCTATCTAGAATATTTTAAAGCCATCGAAAATTCAATTGAACTATCTCTTTAAAAAAATCCCAACTGCCAGGCCATACTTAGTTCAAAGGACCAATAATTTGAGGTAATAGCAATATATTTTGGTAGATAGCTCACTAAAGGTGAATTCTAAGTATGTTAGAAATGCTCTGTTAGCATATGTCCTGAATGGCTGAATGAAAGGGCAAGAGGGGACATATAAGTATATGTGAGGAAAAGTATATATTTTTAAATAATGTCAGCCAGTTTCTTATTTTTTAGCCATTGGCTGAGAAAGATGGACCACAAAAGCCAGTGGGCATAATAAAGCTGATAACATTATTTGGTGAGCAAATTCATCTGTCATTTGCCACAACCAATTATTTTCCTGAAACTTCAATTGCTAGAAAGTGTGTGTGTTGTTGTTTTTGTTTTTCTTTTTCTTTTTGCTAAATGAAAGCCATGCATTCATTCGGATGGACAACAATGAAACTCTGTGGCCTGGGGGTTAGTATGAAAAGGAGTTGGTCTTGCCAAAACAATTTGTAATTTTGAATTTAGGCTCCCTTTCCCACCGCACCACTTCACTTTAACATACTCAACTGAAATGAACAAGTTCTGCAGCCTTTACTAGACACTTAAAAAAAAAAAAAAAGAAGTAGCCAAAACCACATGACTTTGGACATTTAAAGTATGTTATGAAAACTAGAAAACATGCAGTATTCTGCAAATTAGGCAGGACTTCAGAACATTTAGTGTTTCCCCGAAAATAGGACCTAGCCGGACAATCAACTCTAAAGTATCTTTTGGAGCAAAAATTAACATAAGATCCGATCTTATTAAGACAGGGTCTTATATTAATTTTTGCTCCAAAAGACGCATTACAGCTGATTGTTCAGCTAGATCTTATTTTCGGGGAAACACCGTATTATACAGAAACTGAATAGGACATTCAGTTTTTCCTTCATCCAACAGGCACTTGCCAAGCACCTGCTATGTGAAAATCAAACTATAATATCACTACTACATCAGACTTCATTCTGCTAATGCTGACCAGATCAGTTCAAGCATATTCCTTTGTTTCCTGAGTGGCAATAACTTATCAGGGCAACAACAAGAAATATGTATGTTACATAATTTTTTCATTAACTGCTCTTTTTCCCATTTAATTGGGGAATTTTAAGTACTGGGACTATGCCTTGCTGTCTTTGAATATATGGTGTTAACACATAACAGCTACTCAATACATTTAAATGAATTTGGTGCTCCAATTGCTTCTCAGTCATCCAGTAAATATATATATATATATATATATATATATATATATATATATGTATGTATATATATATGTGTGTATATATATGTATATATATATATATGTGTATATATATAGTATATATGTATGCAATGAGATTTTTAAAATTTACTAACGTGAAAGATCAGATGATTTACATTTGATTTGGGAATAATCCCATATGCTGTCAAGGGACTATGGGTGTGTCAGGAGTTCTGGGACACACTCAAAATAAACAATGAAGTGGCAATAGCAAGACTAAATTATGTGAGAAAGATATACCACATTTTCTTTGAGGACTCCTGCTCCCTGCATTTTCTTGGACTATTTAAGGACACAATACCCATGAGAAGTACCATTTAGGAAGACTAAAATAGACGTATATTATATTATATATATATTAACGTTTTCCCTGCCCTCTCCACTTTAGTTGGAGACAAAAGGTGAGAGCTTTGTTCTGTATTATTTCTAAGAAGATGCATACATAGGTACATATTACACTCTCCTTCGCAAACTTAGAGAAAATTCTGTGCCCTAAAGGAACTTTCTGGACATAAAAAACAAGATGTCTATTGATAGTGAAAGCTGGATCTCTATTTACTGTAATATCACTTGAAGTCAATTGCAATTCGCACAATGTGGGAATCAAGGAGATTCATTTGTACAAACAAACAAACAAACAGAAAGATGGAATACAAAATGTCAGCTTGCTTCCAGATCCTGGAACACAACAATGTACTTTTGCTTCATCTTTAATATATCAAGACAGTTAATCATCACCATTTACTATTCAGGTCCAATGGATGGGATTAAAACAGTATTTTAGTTATTGATAATTTAGACAAAAATAAAGAGAGAGTAAAAATAACTTTATTAGAAATTTGAGCAAAAATTTAAGTCTATTATATATTCTCCTGTTTTTGAAAGTATGAATGCAGTGGACTGCTGAATAATTGTCATTCATAATTCTGGAAAATACTTATCTCGTAAATACTGATTCCAGATTTAATGAGTTCAGCTTATCATTAATCCTGGCTCATTCGTGCACTTGCATCTTCAAAACATAATACATCTAAAAATGCGACAACTCCTAATTTTTTTAATTGATAAGGCCGTCTTCTTTGCCACATAATTGCAATTTTGTTTTTCATTTTGTAGATTTATGAACGTCCTTTAGAAGGGTCAATGCAAGGAAAATTTTCATTTCTATATCATCTTTTACTTCCCATCCCATTTTTATACACTCTGCTTTCACCATTTGCTTACTTAACTTTGATACATAAACATACCAAAAAATGAAAGACTTCTGTCACACATTCTTTAATCAAAATGGGCTGGTCCAGGTCCTTGTTGCAAAATACTGCACGTTGACGAAGTGCTTCTTGTTGCATAACTAACTGGATGAGAGTACTGTATTTCCTTTTGTCCTCAGAAATATATTGTTCATTCACTGACTCTTGAGTTTGCAAAAATTCATCTAGGATATTATCATTTGAAGACTCATAATCTCACTTTTTGCTTATATAATCAATTTCATCATCATCATTAGTATCTAGAGTACCACTGTCTGTCTCTTTATATTCATCTTTTGATTCATGTAATAACTGTGAAATGCCATTCTCTACCAGTTTCCTTCTCTTTGTCATTATGGGAGAAAATGAGAAATCCTGAATTTTCAACCTGCGTTCAACAAACATAATAATAATATGAAAAAGATTATGAAACTTCTTCTTAAAAGACAGTACAGTATTTTGTTGGAAGGGACTTCTCCATGGCATTGCTACATGTCTTGTGATAGCTTTTGTCCCAGAAGAGCTGTTCAAAGATGTCTGCAGAGTGAAGAGACTTAGAAAATAGAGATAGAGTCACCCTCGGGGGCAAAGGCTGGGTGGCATTTCTTGCAGCTCCCTTTGTAAGGCTGGGGGTTTCATATGCTTGGGGGTTCATCAGCTAATACACAAACCTGCTGCATGTGCAGCACCTACTTGGACCCATCCCCACATGGCCCTCACAGCACCTGGGAGGCAAAGGGAGTCATTGCTAACATGGAGCCCACCGGCCTGCTGTGCCACGAGTGATAAAGGCCCTGATCTTGAGTCCCTTCTAGCACCCGTGAGAGCATGGCAGGCTAACTCGGTAACTTGCAAGGAGGGAAAAATCTCAGACTCCAGTTCTTGACATTGGACGACACAATAAGAAAACTGAAACAATGGTGTAATCATGACAATTAAGTTCATTCATTGCAATGTTCTTCTATGTGATTCCATTATTCCTCTATTTTCATATTATTTTAGTCTTTTCTAGCACAGTTCAAAACAATTGATGGATAACTATAAAATAATTTCTAGGATGATGAAATGGGAAAATGTTTCAAGACAATAAGATCATCAAGACCCGCTATGTATCTTAGATTTGTAACAGGTTTTGATAGACTCATATGGTATTTGCAAGACAGAATGAGTGGTTTTATATTTTTTTAAAATGTGGAAAATTTCTCTTTGTTCTTTGGAAGATTAAAAAAAAAAAGAACAAAAGTGAAAACAAAACAAAACAAAACTAATCCTTACCAAAAGAAATTGAAAAACCAAGACTGGGTCCAATTGACCTGATGGTATAATGAGGATGAAACCACCCCAAAAAGCTCTCTGCCGTTTTTATCATTGCCTCTCAGAATCCTCTGCATCCTTTTCATGCCAAATTTCTCCTCCCTGTGAGCCTTCCTAAACCACTTCTGCGGGGTCTGATATGAAGTCTGAGAGTTCATGAAATACATGTTCTACACGGCTTTGCAGGAGGAGCCACGCTTCATATACAGCCCTCTGCATGGAGTAGTTGGTTGTCATATGTTGATTGGAGAAATGAGTAAAAGGTAATGAGTGTGATACTCCACAGGGGAGGAACACAAAAGTAGGAAGAGGAAAAATGAGAAGAGAGAGATGAGGGAGGCAGGTCGTTTACATAATCTTTGTCAATATACCAAAAGCAAACTGACTCAATAGCCAATTTATCCAATATAGAACTGATTTACGAAACAACTTACTTGTTTTGTAATTCTTCATATAGTTTCCAAAGATACTGTTTTTCGTAAATTGGCCAATTTGTTAAAATCAGAGAATTGGCGATTTGGTGAATTTATGACTGGGCAATTTGCCCATTAAGTTAGGTCTGACAAATTTAAATTTTAGTAAGATACTAAAATAAGCATCCTAGATTTTTGGAACATTAAGGAAAACATTTGAAAAAGAATCTTACAACTGCTGTTTTGATAGATGAGAAAAAAGAAATACTGAGGACTGAATACATGATGGTATCGGTTGAAAAGGCTTGGAATTAATTCAGTGGAAATAAATAGAACGAAAGCCAACAGACATGAAGGCAAAGTAAAGTAAGACCAGGCTCTAGGGGATGGATGGTCTTACAGGACGCATCAAAGATGGCCCAGATCAGTGATTCTCAACCATGACTTCCCATTAGAATCTCCTCAGAAGCTATGAAAACTACTGGGATTTACCTAGAACAACTGACTCTGTGGGTGTGTGGGTGTTGAACTAAAATTATTGGGATTATTAAATAAGCACTGTGAATCTAAATTTCTCAGAGCCTAAATTTGAAACAACTGAATTGAATGTGGGAGGAAAATTTGGTTTTAACACAAGGGTGCCAAGGCACATGACCAGTGTGGCAAAACGAAGACCAAAATTCAACTGTCCTGAGCGATGAGCCCAAACTCCCCAGTTCATACACTGCTCTTGTGACAGGTGAAGGTAACACGCTCATATGGAAGGAATATTGTTAAAAATTAGAAAAAGACCTTAGCATCTGCTATCTCATTTGATCTCTCCTGCTGTGAGACAAGCAGGACAAGCAAGCACTGGGGCCAAATCATAGATAACAGAATTTAGGCTCTGAGAGGTTAAGTGACCTGCCCCTGCGAAAGAGCCAGGACTCACAACCAGGTCTGCTTATGCCCAGTCCACCAAATCCTAATCATGCTCTAGGAAATGTGGAGATCACCTGGCCTTTGTCTTACCCTCTGGCTCAACTCTGACATGTCTGGGAACAAACACACTCTTCTTCAAGGAAAAACTAATGTCTAATGAGGAGCTTTGAGGCACTACAGAGCAAAACAAGTTCTGAGTTAGAAATGACAGGAATAAAGAATACAGGGAGAGAGATGCTAGTAGAGAAAAATATTGAAGAAGCTCTAGAAAGTCATTTATGGAACACCAGCTAGGCAAAATAATTAAGAACAGAGCCTACTACAGAGAATAATGAGGGAAGGGCTATTTTGGTGGTTTGGCCTTTTACTCTTTGATGTTAACATATAATGTAATTGGAGGCAAATGATAGGTTGAAATCATTCACTAATGTTAAATAATTAACATAAGACTACTTTGGATATTTATATTAATAGTGCTAATAGTGACAATTTATATTCTCTCTAGCCTTTCATCTGAGATCAAAGTTTATTATTAAAAGCCCCAAACAAACTTTATAAATACTTGTGGCAGTGGAATTAGAGCTTGTATGCCAATGCATAACATAAAGATTGACAGGCATATAATATCACTGAGCAGGCTCAAGGCAGAACTAGTAATGCAACCCAGGGGCACAGCAACTCTTTTCTTCAACATTCAAAAGGAAGAAAACTAGATCAAAATTGCTTTATGAAACTCCGTTTACCAATAAGGTGAGAGCATGTTCTGACAGTTCTAAATACGGTCCAAGAACATCAGTGTCCTTTTTATGAGTCTTCTTCTTGTCCTGTTCGAGGTAAATATGGGATCTGGTTGTTAATTTTCTTTCTCTTCACTTAGCATCATTCACTGAGCATTTGTAAAGTATTTCTTACTCATTTCTTCATTACTCCTGCCAGTCACATGTGGAATATGTGGAATGGAAAGAACACTGTGTCACTAATGAGGACACTTGAATTCTAGCCCAAGTTTTGCTACACTTTGCAATTCATAAACTCCTCTGGCCTCCAGACTTCTCATCTGCAGGATGAGGAATTTTGACAAGGATCTCTAAGACTTCTTCAAATTGTAAAACTTAAAATGTGACATGCGCGGCAGCAGGGACCTCATCTGCTGTATGCCCCGGGACACTGTTGAGACATGGCAGAGATTCGACAAGTCTCTTTTATATAATATTATATGATTAAATCAGGGTAAACTGTTTGATAGCAACTATTGGCAAGCTGGAAATTTTGTGATCAGTTATTTTTATTCCTCCTAGACTAGACTTTAACCTCTCAGAGAAAAGACCTTTTAAATATCACCTAGTCCAGCTCAAAATCATTTTAAAAATAAGAAAATAAAAATGTCGAGAGTTTAAACAACTAGCCCAGTGTCATGTGCCTGCGTGTTAGAGACAGCATCAGAACCTAGCTTTTCAGACTTTTAATTGGATACTTTTTTTTTAACCATATCACCCTCTTTTTAAATTAGGCATATAATAATTTTCAGCTGAGACCTGTATGTAATTGGTTAAAATTAAATGGGCAAAATGAAAATTCCCCAAATCACCTTCTAATTTAAAGTCTATTTCAAAAATGTGTGCAACATACACTATTCCCACCAACTATATTTTAGGGGTGTAACGCTAACATTTTGTTTCCTACCTAAGTTGGGATCTTAAAAATCAACTTAATACACTATTACTTACTCTGAGATTTCACCCAGATATGCTCTTTTAAAGAGAACAGAATGCATTTTTTTATATGTATTGCATTTTTTCAGAAAGACGCTCTCATGATGTTTTGTGATGTACACTCATGTTATCTTCACAGCACAAAGCAGGAGTTTTTTACTCAGAGGAGGAAGGCACTGTGTTGTGATAGTGTTTAGAATAGGACTATAAAACACATTATCAAGCAAGGCAGTTAGACAGGAAGTATGACTACTTATCAGCGTCAAATCTGAAGCTGTCAGTCTGAGCAATTCAGTAATACTAAATTTATCTGCTGGGGAAGCCGCATTCATTATGTAATTTCTCGATGATACTTTCTCTGTGTCACCGCATTTATGAAAAATGTGACAGGGCTGTAAGAAACCATTTTTGCAGGCTGAAGTAAGTCTTACATTTTTTAATTGGTCACCACCTTTTGCCACAAAGTTGAGACTCTGAACAAAGAGCCGACTTGTCTTAGTATCATTTTCTCCATTTGACAATAAGCTTGGTCATGCTTTAGAAATTTAACCCTTGGAAGATGACCCCATTATTTGGAAAACAGACATATTTTCATACTGACTAATACAGAATACAGGGTCTGTGTTGTGGGACAAGGTAGCAAAAGGAGAATGTCTAGATTGTTGCAACCAAGATCCCTCATGAGAGATTCATGAGGATATTTCCGTTTGCCCTCGATCGGAATATACAGAAGGTAGACTAACATTAGAGCAGTGGGAAACTTGGCAGAACGGGCAGGACAGGGTTTGTGCAAAACCTTTTTCCGGTTTCAGTTTGAATGGGTTCCCAGGAAGTGTCAAGTTTGAACAAATCCAAAATTTTACAATGTAGCTCAGCCAAAACTGCTGAGATTCACCTGATTCTGGGTCAAAACCGTACAGAGCACACTGCGTTTTATTTGGAGTGAAGCCAATTTAACTGAACCTTTCAGGCAACCTCAATGAGAGAGAGGCTCGTAGCCTTAGCAAAACCAAAAATGAACCTAACTCGATCTTGGATTTTGAAACAGTCAGTTCTGGCTTTATAAACAGATAAAGGCAAATTTTACTTAGCTTCAAGATTCTTACAAATACTCAGAGGCGGCACGGCAAATAATGATCAGTTATTTGGCCAGATTTACATACTCAAGTCAGTTATTTCCTGAGCTTAAGCAGGACAGTGCAGTGAGTACATTAACTCTATTGGGTCCATGTACTCCTGAGTGCCGTGAAGCAGAACTTGGTGTCCTAACCAAGAATAATGGCCCTGCTTCAATGAATTAGCTGCTTATAGAGCAGACTGCACATGTGGTAGGATGAAGCACAATTAGCAGCGAGATCCAGGGTGGGAAGGAAAGCAAATTAAAAGTAACAACTCCAACAGCCATTGTCTATTCTAATGGCAGACATATTAAGTAAGAGTGTATAGCGTTACTTAGTGTGTCTTGGACCCCAGGATCTCGGAGATAAATGGTGCGCATGGTTCAAAGCTGTTACCACTAATATAGCTGGATGAACCCTTCAGAGATGTGCCAAAGGCCCTAACAGATTTGAAAAACTATAACACATCATATTTCTAAGAGTTTTCCAGTGTTCTGTAATTTTTCACAATCCAGGCAAATTTATATATGTTTTTCTCCATAAAGCTACAGGTTAGCATTTACCCAATGAGTAATCTTATCTCTGTAAGTATACATTGAAAATAGGGGAGATTAGACTGTTTTAAGCAACTTTGTTTTTAGAAGCTGATTAAACACCGACAAGTTGCGACTACATTAAATATTCATTTGCTCTAAGTCAGTGGTTTTCAAAATTTTCAGTAGATATTCCCTAAATAACTTTTTAAACTATGGCCCCTCCCTTTTTTCTTCGTTTTTTTTTTTTTTTTTTTTTTAAAGAGGACACAGCTCACAGTGGCCCATGAGGGAATTAAACTGGCAACCTTGGTGTTATAGCACCACATTCCAACCAACTGAGCTAACTGGCCACCCTGTGGCCCCTCCCAGATTTAAGTTATCTAAATGTTTTCATCATAAGTTCAGGTAGTTGCAAAGATGAAATTTCTGGAATATTGTAAATATTGACATTTTCAAATAAATTGACATTTATATTATTCACATAAACTTCCCCAGTGAGCTTTAAATACTTTAGTAATCTGTTACCACAATTTATCCACTTACAAAATAACTAAATAAGATCCTTTTCTAAAGAGAAATTTTATATTGCTCCTTTTCCCTTAGAATTTCTTTCTAATCTTTCACCCTCACAGAGTTTTATCCTGTTAGATGATGTATTTATGCTTGTAAACCTTATGCTTGAAAGTCTTTTGACTGGTTCTCCTATTGTACTACATCCTTCTCTGTGAAAAGAAAAAAAACGTACATCTATGGAGAAAAGCTGACTTTTAAAACTCCCTGTAACAATAACAGTCTAAGGGTTATACATTTGGGGGGGATTGAATTATCATTACATTTAACATTAAGCATATTAAAATTTTTGAGAAAAACATTTTTTTAAAAAGCCCAAATCTTCCAAAAGTATATCTCTTAATGGGATGGATATAGCTTCCTCTTTTCCTGCACTTAGTTAGCTCAGGCATCCAGGAGCTAATTTTTCAGGTATCCATAATGCTAATTTTTGTTTGAATAAGATAGGGTTCCATTCAATTTCTATTTTTTGTTTCTATAGATTTAATCACTGAGATATCCTATTCATGTAAAAACGTACATGAGAATGAAAATAGTTTTATTATAATGATGTCACTCAATTTCTCAAATGCCTTTCTAGTTTTACCGCAAAGATTGCATAGTAATCTGTCATCAAACATTAATTTTAATGATCTATCAGCTCGATTAGGTCCTCCCTTCAATTTTGTGGAAAGCAAAGAATTAGAAACCACATGACTTGCCAATGTTGTTATTAAAGTCATTCATTTTCTGTTTCTGGAAAGTATACCAAAATGACTTTCTTTAGAAGACCTGTCAAATGACTACAATTGTTCTTCTTTTACCTCGAGGCATTTCATTGACCTCGACATACAAAAAGGATTGAAGAAAATAAAAATCTTGTTAATTTTAATACCATTCTATCAGTATAAAATTTTTAATACATTTATTTTATCTTAACGTTAAATATACATTCATCAAAACTTTAGAGCTGCAGATTGGCAAAGCCAATCCTCATTGTCAAACCAACCAGCCAAATCAGGCTTACTTTCTTGCAGAGAAAAAGTCTGACTTCATTTTTCAATTCTATGAAATGTGTTGCTGTGTCCTTGTGACAACTGTCTTACTTGAATTATAATTCTAAGGCAGATAAATATATAAGGCATGGGGCCACGCCAGCATTTGTCACCTGGATGATAATAAAACACTGCTGCTTTCAATTATTTCTTCCCAACATTTCTGAGTTTTATTTTCTGGAGCTAAACGTTCCCTGATTCAAATAAGGTGGTGGAAGAGGTTAGGTCATTAAATAAAATTGTTGTTACTCCCCCTCAACGACAGTTAACAATGTATTTGTCAATTTCAGAACACCCCATTCCCAACACCCCATATTACCTATACATTCTTTGTTCTAATCAAAAATATATGTACAACTAAGGACAAGAAGCCTTACCTTACACACTTGATTAAAGGAGGATATGAAAGCACCAAAATCGTAAATGCCCCTTGTTTGGCACCCTAAAGTGCCTGGGGGAATTTGCCATCCTGGTACCCAGGATAGGAGACAAAGAGTCCTTTCTTTTGTAAAGTGGGAGCCTATTCTGAAAGGTAACATGGCTTCTTCAAGCACAGCCATTTTAGGAGAAAGTGCATGTAAAAGCTCAGGATATAAAAATTGATTCTCTAAAAATTATACTATTTGTATCTGAATTCCACTCAGAACACCTTTACATACTCCTGGGGGCAGGCTACTCCAGTCTGAAGACCAAGCTCTCACTTACTAGCTGTCTTTGAATAGTACCCTCAGGGGCAGCATTAATTCTTTTGTTGTAAATCTTTTTTTCAAGTTCTGCTAACATGTTTCAATTTCCCTCAATTTGTTGTTGTTGGTTTTTTTGTGTGAAATGTGGCATAGATACAAAAGTGTGTAGTTTTAAAAAACGACAATTTTTTGTGGTTTTAATTAGCATTTTCCTGATTACTAATGAAGCTGAATATATTCTCAAATGTTTTTTCTTTAATTGAAATGCTTGCCCATATCCTTTTCTTCTTCCTTTCCTTTCCTTTCCCTTCCTCCCTTCCTTTCTTCTTTCCTTCCTTCCTTCCTTCCTCCCTCCCGCCCTTCTTTCCTTCCTTCCTTCCTTTCTTCCTTCCTCCCTCCCTTCCTTCCTTCTTTCCTCCCTCCCTTACTTCCTTCCCTCCTTCCTTCCAGAAATCTGGGTTGTTTAACTTTTCTAATGACTTTGTTGGCAGTAAGATTTAAATAAAAATTTATTTGGATACAAATTGTTAGTCACATATCTTCTGCTACAAATATACATTCTAAGTGTGGCTTTTCATTCTTTTTATGCTATCTTTTGATTTACAATTCTTAATTTTAATGGTCACATCAATCATTTCCTTCATGATCTGTTTTCAGTGTCTTTTCCACCCCCATCCTCCCAAAGTCATGCGAATATTAAACTATTCTTTCTTTTAAAGTTTTATGGTTTTGCCATTCACATTTAGGCATTATTCAGTTTTGCTTTAGAGATAAGGTCAATCTATCTATTGATACGGTCTATTGAAAAACTCACTACAGGGGTGGCAGGTTAGCTCAGTTGGTTAGAGCTTGGCACTAATAACAACACCAAGGTTGCCGGTTCGATCCCTGCACGGGCCACTGTGAGCTGTGCCCTCTTTAAAAAATAAAACCAAAACCAAAAACAAACAAAAATACATTGAAACAAAGTACTTACTTAGCAATAAAAATTAGACCCTGCAGTGAAAAAAAAGAACAAAAAGAAAAACTGACTGGGTAGTGAACACACAATGTGATATATAGATAATGTATTACAGAATTGTATACTTGAAACCTATGTAACTTTATTAACCACTGTCACCCCAATAAACTTTAATTAAAAAAAAAAGAAAACTCCATCCTTACTACCAATACGTGATGCTAGTTGTATCCGACATCAAGTTTCCATGTATATGTATTTCTGTTTCTAGGTTCTCTATTTACTTATTTATATATTCCTATGCCAAGAATACACTATCTTAATTTCCATAGCTTTAATAAGGTTTAAAATATGTTAGCAAAACTCTCCCAACTGGTTCTTATTCAGAAGTGTCTTGGCTATTATAGTGTGTCTTCACTACAAAGGATGTGCATTTTTTTGTTGTTAGATTTTTTTCCTATATACTTTGCACTTTTCTGTTTACTTTGTATTAACATGCTTTTAATTACATTTTCTTAGTGCTAGCGCTGGAGTCAGAAGTAAAATGGACTTTCACATACTGGTTTTTTATCAAACTTGCTAATTTAACTCTAAATTTTTCATAATTTAACTCTAAATTCCTAGAGCCTTTTATATAGACAATAACATTTGCTACTAATGATAGTTTTACGCTCTGGCTAGGACCACTTGCACAGTGTCTAACAGAGGTTGTGGAATGGGGCAACCTTTACTAAATCCTGGTCTGAAAGGAGGGCTTTCAAACGCTAAGGTCATGTTTGCCATATACTTTTTCACAAGACCCTTATCAGATTAAAGGAAGTTCCCTTCTACTTTTCGTTTGTTAAAAAGATTGTGGTGGTGAATAATGATATCATGGGAATAAATGCTTTTTATTCATATGAGATCTTCTTAAACTTATTTCTCCTTAATCTGTCACTATGGTGAATTATATTGGTGATTTTCTAATATTAAAGCAACTCTGAATTCCTGGAATAAACTCAATTTGTTCATGATGAATTATCCTTTTTATACATTCCTGGACTTACTTTGCTAATATTTTGTGTGTAATATTTTTGCATTCACATTACTGTGTGAGAAGTCCCTTATTTTCCCTAATTTATACTTTTATGTCTGGTTTTATCTCAAAGGTTATGTCACCTCATGATGAGCTGGGCATGTTCCCTCTTTTTCTAGTTTCTGGAAGGGTTTTTGTAAAACTAAAATGATCTGTTCCTAAAACATTTGGTACAACTTGTTTATAAAATTATCTAGACGTGGTGGCCCTTTTCAGAGAAATTTTAATTGATTAAAAATTGTTGATGAAACTTTTAATTATTTTCTAAAATTTAGTTCTGGTACTATTCATGTTATTTCTTCTTACTCTGGCAAATTATATTTTCTAGGAATTTATTTACTTCTCCTAATGGTCTAACATATAACTGAAAATTATTCACAATACCCTTGTAAGTGGTTAAATTCTCCAATAGATATGGTTATATACTCTTTATCATTTATAACATTGTTCATTTGAACCTTCTCTCTTTTTCTTCATCAGTCATGATGGACATTGGCCTTTTTTATTCTTCTTTTTAAACAACCAACTTTATTTTATTAACCTTATCTATCGCATGTCTGCTTTCTAGTCATTAATTTATAGGCTTTTCTCCATTTCTTCCTTTCTTTTGCCCTTATTTTTTTTTAGGTTATTGTGTCATTTTCTTAATTTCTTTTGTTGAGTGATAAGCTCATTCATTTTTATCCCTTTTTTCTATTTTAAGTATTTAAGTCTTTAAGTTTCCCCATAAATACTACTTTTGCTGGCTGTATCACCCATTTTAACACATCATATTTTTATCATTCAGCTCTACGTATTTATAATTTCCACTATAATTTATTTTTTGACCTTGAGTTGCTTAGTAATTTACTTTGAAATTTCCAAAAGTCTGTGGCTTATCTGGAACTCTTTTTGAATCTTAGAGCTAGTTATAATCATGTCACTATATTCTGGTCCATGTAAATGAACAGAAATGGTATGTACAACTTCTAGTTTCCACGAAAGGGAAGTTATAGGCTCTCTCTTTCTTTCTCTAGTTACAATGCAGACATATGGACTGGGGATGGAACAGGTATCTTGGATCAGGAGGTAAGCAATATACTTGTATTGAGGATGGTGGAGGAAAATTCAAAAGAAGCCTGGGTTTCTGACACACACACCTGCCAAAGACACCATATATTTGGACTGCTATACAAAAAAATATTTAATTTCTACCTTATTTAACCTACAATTATTTTAGGGTTTCTCTGTTAACTGAAGTCATACTTAACTCTAATACAAAGGTATGAAAATCTAAATTACCATGGTATCAATGGAAATGAAAACAAAGGCAGATTTGAGAGGTGATATGAAAAACTGAATTTATATCTCTAAGCTACACTGACTTCCATTTCCTTTAAACTTCCTAAAATGACTCTTACTATATTGTCTATATCTCCTCTCTTCTCCCCTGACCTCCCACTTGATAAGTTTCCTTCTCTAATCAAGGGCATCCACTTAAACCCTGCCTTTCTGGCACCAAACTGTTCCAAGCTCTAATTTTTCAATCACATTTCTAACGTTGGATTACCTCCAATGTGGACTTTCCTTATTTCTGCTTGTTTTCCATCCCTCCACTCCATCATGTACACTACACTACATTTGTGTCCCCGTACAGCACACTTAGCCTGCCACAGCCCCTGAGTTAAAACTATTAATGGCTCTCTACTGGCTATACAGCTGGGCTACCATTTTTCACCTCCCAGGATCGCAATGCACATGACAGAGAATGCAAAATGATCACAGCACTCTTTCCAAAAGAGCGGCCAGAATCCTTCCTGACAGACTGTTTCAATTGCCAGGACCCACCAGTAGGAACTGACACTTAGGAAGAAACTTTGTACCTCTGAAGTAAAATATCAAGTATAAACTCCTCGGTTTGTATTTCAAAACTCCAATATGTCTCCTATTACTCTCTCTAAGTGCTATCTCTTATGAACTTATGAAAAAAAAATGTCAAAGACTTTGAAATGAAACTTACTGGGAGTCTTTAGTAGAACTAGTTTTGCCTAGCACACTCTCTGGGTGTTCTGATTTGATGGGGTCCTTGTACCTCTCATTGTCTTTGAGCTGTTTATAACTCTGAGTTGTAGATAACTGATAGTAATGCAAATGATTTTTGTTCACAGACATGCACATAAATTTTATCTGGGGGAGGTTCAATTGATTTCCTTTCTCCACTATGGAATAAGCCAGTTTTGCATCTATTTTAAATTCATGTCAGCACTCTTTGGTGCCTATAGATAGAGATATGGCTCTTGGAATGCTCCTTTAAGTCATTGTAATGTCTTGCTCAATCTCATTAATTAATGAGTTAAGTAAATTACTTTGTTTAGAGTCCATTTTATATTTGTATGGGAATCATGATTTTTGGATTTTACCCTTTAAAAAAAATACATATATATCCTTTTAACTAACCCTTGGTTCATTACTACCTTCAAAATTTGATGACATTCTCAACATGGAATGCCTTCTCTGGCTCTCTCTACCAGACACTACTGATTCTTCACATTTCAGACAGGAATCGAATCTCTGAAAACTAACCTAATCATGTCCCCAAACTACAAAATCTATGACTTTTCATGATGAACCTAGACTGCAATGTCTTATTTTATAATTATTTTTTCTTCGTAATTTCTACAAAATGTGTTACCTATCTATGAAAGTACTCTATTTTTATTTTATATCACTAATTTATTTGTATGTAAGTAACTTCTCAAACTGTATGTTCCTTGAGAGAACTGATCACAATTTCTTTTCTTCTTTTTTTCCTCTTCAGTTGTCAATGCAGTGCAGTATACAGTATACAATAAATATCCACTGCTGAGAGCTACCCATGGCCCATGAACTCGGGCTCTGAGTCAAGATTTTTTTCAGGTAATCACTTCGCTTCATTTGGAGAATCATCCTGCTATATTTTGGCTGAAAGTGGTTTCTCCTTATGAAAATTCACACTAAACTTTAATGAAGGCCATTAGAGCTTCTGTGGAACAGCAAGTAAAGGTCAGGACTGATCAGAAAAGCTAGTATAAAAAGAATGAATTAATCTGCTTCTGGGAATTTTTTCCCCCTCAACTATTGGACTGGTACTGAAAACTTATATTCCTAAGAACAGTCTTGTGTGAGGGTCATATACGAGGCGTGATCAAAAGATACGGGCAATGTTTAAATAAAATTTATTACAGTAGAAGATACATTGCCATTAACGTCCTTCAAAATACTCCTCTTCACTTTGAACACACTTATCCCATTGCTCTTGCCACTTTCTGAAGCAGTTCTGGAAGTCCTCTTTCAGGAGTATCTTTACTTCATCCTCCGTCATGACAACACTCCATGTGACACATTGCTTCTGGTACAGCAATTTCTGTCAAATAAAAACATTACGGTGTGTCCTCATCCACCTTATTCACCAGATCTGGCACCATGTGACTTCTGGCTCTTCCCCAAAGTCAAACTGACTATGAGACGTAAACGTTTAAACTGATTCATGTCAGGACATGGAGCCATGACAGCACAACTAAAGACACTCAAGAAAGACGACTTCCAGAACTGCTTCAGACAGTGGGATAAGTGTGTTTGAAGTGAGGGCGAGTATTTTGAGGGAGATTAATGGCAATGTGTCTTTTACTGTAATACATTTTTTAATTTAAACATTCACCATAGTTTTTTATCACACCTTGTATGTTTAATTCGACATTCATTATTTCATTCTACAAATGCTTAGAGATTGTCCACTGTATGTCAGGAATTTTTTACAAGACCTAGGGATGCATTAGTAAAATGTAATTTCTAATCCAAGAAGCTTACCTGCTAGTGAAGGAGGAGAGGGAATAATTGAGAAAGGGGAGGAAACATGAACACATGATTGTAACCTAAGCATATAGATAATGGGTGATAAGCAAAATCAAGTTGCTCAATATGACGAAAACAATTTCTTACTTTCAGGTATTATAACTACTGAATTTTTAAAATCAATCTATTGCAAATATTCCTAAAGGAACATTGAAGTTTCATACTTTTGCAGATTGGTGTCAACATAATATACACCCGACTCTATGCCTCATGTACCCTTAATACCAACCCAACCCAATGCAGACCACCAGCATTTTTCTATAGTTGAAGTGCAGAGCTGTGAGAGAATAATAAATGGTCTTGAGATTGCTTTCAGCATATCTGGTTTTATGAACTATAAAATGCTTCACCAGTTGAATAGTCTACCAAGTGCATTAAATCTATTCCTTATAATGTCATATGAAGTCAAAGGATTTCATAATATTTGAACATTAACATTAGTACTGAGCATTTTCATTTTTATGGTTTTACTTAATTACTTCAAATTAAAGCCATCTTGAGAATATTGCTACTGTAAAAAACCTAGTCCATTTAATCAATTTTATTTTTCTTATGATGACTTTTTATTTTACCTTTATTCCTAACTGAACACTTAGAATAAGGCATTTATAATTCTACTCCATAGTGCTTTTAGTAAAGAGATACTATAAATAAAAAAGACTAACAAATACCAATAAATGTTATAGGCTTTTTGTTGTTATTGACATAATTTTCAGCTTCGCATAGTATATTGGTATAACTAAAGTGTGTAAATAAGTAATAATAAGGAATCACATAATGGTAATGATAACTTAACATTTGTTTGGTTCTAAACATTGTCTTTTAATTCTCACAACAACGTGATAAAATAAGTTTCATTATAATAATTTTTACAGATGAAGGAATCAAGAAACAAGTGATTTGCTAAATGTTGTATAAGTGGCATTTAGTATGATGAAAAGTCTTCAAACTCAAAATTTCTGTTTTTGTTCATACTTTGAAAAAGAGCATTTGATTCACAAGCCAAATCCTGTTGGCAAGACACTCCCTAAGGTTAAGTAAAATATATGTGGGGGAACACTAAACATTTTATTCACCTACAATGTCATCATACTGAAACTGAGAAGGTCAGTGTACTTTCCAAATGGCCCAGTTAAATCTAAGGAACTGATTGTTTACCCACTGGGGTCTGTACACTGTCAATCAAAGTCACTTGTTTATACAGGATTAAAATGTGCTCTATTAGCATCTTTCCATTCCTCACATGAACAAAATAAATATTTTATTCTTCATTAGCGTTATTGTTTAAAGGTTTCTTATTTTTCCCTGTTCATTAAAAACATAAAAAAGATAAAATAAAAATCACTAGTCCCAAACGACTCAATATTTTGTATGTTTTCTTAAAGTCTTTTCTAACACAAAATATGCATATTCAATATCTGCTTCATATTCTCCATTATACCTATATACACCACTTTTTTCTCCCTCATAACAGCATAGCGATATTTACTTTTCAAAAATATGACTTTTTATGGCTCAATAATATTTCATCATAAGGTGGTACCATAATTTATTTTACTGTTCTTCCAGTTCACATGGTTTTTATTATAAAAATGTTTATTTATAAAATATTACCATGTTTTATAAAACTTGAAAAACAGAGAAAGAAATGAAATCACAGCTCTATTTCTTGTCTAACAAGTCACTTTTATGAATTTTGCTCACTCCCTTCTATTCTTTTTTCATATGCCTATTATTATATAGCTTTTCATTAAAGTACACACAATTTTATGTTTTGAATTTATTTCTATTTAGGATTATATTATAAACCTTTTCCATAACCACTGTGGCATGTTGGGTGAAAATTTCACACTGTATCTAACCATTACTTTATTATCAAACAATAAGTTGTCTCCCCTTTTTATTCTAAAATCATTTATTATAAAATAAATCATTTTGCAGTAAATATTGTAAGCATGTAGTCTTTACATTCATGTATTTTAAAAAACATTATTTCATAATACTAGATTTCTGCATGTAAGATTACTGAGAAAAAGACTGCCCAGCCTCTATCATTATTTGAACATTGATGAAAACAATGTAAAAATTACTAATACTGAATATTTTGACTTCAAAGTATAAAAGCATTCCAATCTGTTTCTTATTAACCCATCCTTTTAGTGATTGAGAAATACTGGAAAAAAAAATATACAGGGTATTGACTACATTTAAACTAATTACATTTTCCATAAATTAGTACATCTTGGCATCATCAGTCTAAAGAGAGCAGTGACCACTTAAATATGCACGTCTAAATTCTTTTCATTTCAAAAGTCAGTATCCACATACCTTTCATTTTAGCTCATTTTCCCCCTTGATACTTAAATGTAGTTTTAGAAATGTTTTCTGGTACTGTTTCCTTTGGGGAGTGCTTGAAATGCAAATCCACATCAGGACAGAGCAGTAATACTGACAGGAGACAGAAAATGCCCCAACTTACCGTTTCTAACACATTCACACGGTCCTGCAAATAAAGCATAATATATAATTATAAAAACAAAGCTATCAAAATAATTACAAGTTTACTTAATTTTCAGATTTTCTATTCATTCTCTATTAGTAATAATTTATTTTTAAATGTTAAAAATGAAAACTCCTACCTAGGATGATCTCTACAACAGAATTAGTCATGAAAGGATCACTATGCCTTTTCTCATCTCGGCTAGTGTTAGGACTACAAAGTTTAATTTAACAGTAAATACCATAAATTCAGATATAATTACTAAATGGAATAGATTTTACCACTTTTTCATTGGTAAAATTATTTCTCTACTTAAGGATATATTATATTAAATACATTTGACAATATGAACCATAACTAGACAATAGTAGTGATATAAAAAAGGAATTTAACACAAATACCAGCTCTCAATTAGGTGTACAGCACAAAGTGTGATCGCACAGGAACGTCAAGTTCAAACATAAGAATACTTCATCAATTAAAATTAAGAAGTAAATTGTTAATTAAAACAAAGCAGGAAAAATAAATTAGAAAGATACGTTACATGCAGCCAATCCTGAACTCAGATGGGCTTACATTACTCATACAGAAATCAGTTTGAAAAAGAGTCATTGACAATATTCTTTAAAAAGTTCCATGATTGAGAAAATAGCTGCATTTTCAATCCAGTGGTTGCATTCTCAATTCTTTTCGGAGCTGACAGCTACATACAGGGAGTTTTTAACAAATTAAAAGGGCTGAATTTGAGAAGGAGAGTCTGAAGATTTAGGGTGGGATGCCATCTTTTTCAGGATGGTCAAGGCCATTTTCATTTCTTTTCTCTCATTGTAAGCAGTAGGAGGAGATGTGTGAAATCTAAATTTTTGTTTAACCAAATTAACCATTTAGTCCTCAGAGGGAAAGGGTGGAGAGCGGAAATAGTATAGAGAACTACTCAGCTCAGGTCTCTCATGTGAAGGGACTGCCATGATCCAGGGCACTTAGGAGCAGACAGAACTTGGCCCTCACCTCTTGGCTCCCATCATCACCTAACACAACTCCCAGTCTTGCTTTTGAGGACTTCTGCAACTCAACCTCCAATCCGCAAACTGGAAAACTGCGTTGAACATTTTTACCCTTCCAACATTTTGGCTACGTGGGCACGAGTTACATGAATAAATTATGCAAAATTAGCCCAAAGCAGATGTCTTTTAGCAATATAATGTGTTTAATTACATTTTGTTGGCATACTTGAGAGAACCTCACCCTCGCACCCACAAGTTCCATGAAATAACTGCTATTTTGCTGGTGATTTGTGTACTGCCACACGAGTGTGTCATAATAGATGCGCATAATGCCTCAAGTGGCCTTTGGTCTGTTGTTACCAGCCATCTTACTCATTGTGTTTCTGGGACAAAGCCATTCAGCAATACTCTATCATCTTTTGCAGACTTAACAGAGCCTCATTAGATGCCTTCTAGAGACAAAAATAACCTTTATATGAACCATCTCAGAAGGCTCAAAATATTCACAGCCACTATTCACTTAAGTTTTCTCCATACTATGTATTTGTGGGCTCATATTATTTAGGATTAGCATATTTTAATGGCATACATATGGCTGGCTTGAAATTAGTAATCTCATATGACGTAAAAGCAGAATTGAATTAAATTGTCTCTTAATTCCTATCTTGGCGTTTGCCAAAGACAAAATTTATGTATTAGTGTCTTCATTTTACTTGAATATTTGTTCCAGGACTTTAAAAGAAATACGTACTGTCATGGACTACAAGCTTGTATCCTTGCAACATTCATGTACTGAAACCCCTAGTGTGATGGCATTTGGACATGTGGCCTTTGGGAAGTAATTAGGTCACGAGGCTCGAGCCCTCATGATGGGATTAGTGCCCTTATAAGAAAAGATACAACAATGCTTGCTTCTCTTTCTGCTCTCTGCCACGTAAGGACATATGAGAAGATGACAATCTACAGGAAGAGAGGGTCCTCTCCAAGACCCGAATCTGCCAGCACCTTGAGCTTGGACTTCCCATCCTCCAGAACTGAGAGGAATAAATGTTATTTAAACCACTCAATCCATGGTAATTTGCTATAGCAGCCTGAAGTTGACAAAGACATGGGCCTAGTCTATAAGATTATGAACACGAAAAGTCTACAAAACTCCATTTTGTTAAAGTACAAAGGTCGATAAATAATCTATTTTGATGCAATTTACTTATGTCTATTACCTACTTCATTCCAAAATGGTACTGAGACATCTTTGTGTGAAAAATGTGCATGTTCAGAAAATGAGGAAATTCAGGAAATATAAAAATTCGGTTCATTAATCTAAATTTAAATAATTCAATTTTCCAATCAACAACAGCTAATAAGACACCAGCCATTGCTGCCAATTCATGAGCTTTGTCTATATTGTAGTTTTTTGGTCTTAATTTCAAGACTACAAATAAAAAACAAAAACACACACACACAAACCCCACAAACTACTCCTAGTCTTTATGAACTTATTAACTTGCTTTTAAAATTAAAGAAATGTATTTTGAAAAATTAAACTGTTATTTGTACTTGACTTCTTTTTCGGCAGACAAGATTAGTTATTATAATTCTGCATATAAAAGAATTAGGCAATTGCAAACCCTTATTCTCAAAACACTTGCATACTTCCTCTCATGTTCTTATTATTAAAATGGAGGTAACTTAAGCCAGTAATGGACATTGATATAGCCTATGAAAAACTGCCAGTATATGTCCTAGAATGAATATATAATTATACCAAAATAAATTATATTCTTAACCTCTCCCACTCTTCTAGAACTGCAATTGTAGTGTTTGGTTGTTGTAGTTTAATCTCCAATTAAACAGATTTTACCTTCAAGCTCAAGCTGCAGGTTCAACACACTCCCCACTCCCCCATCACAACCCCCTTCCCCACCTGAGCTTGGATTCTGAGAGAAAAAAAATGTATCATTAGGACACTAAAAGGGGGATTAGAGGTAGGAGAAGTAGAGACAAAGACAACTTCCAGAAGTAAGAAAGACATTTTCACTGTAATCATGCTATTTCAGGTGGTTTAATAAATCCGTGGTTCTTATTTTTGTAGTCATGGACTTTGAGGGTCTAATGAAATTTGACCTTGTCCCCAGGAAAATGTACATTATCCACAATACACACACAACTCCACAAACACTTTTAGGGGAATTGCAGACTCTCTGAAGCCCACCCACCCATGGGCCTTCAAGTTCTTTCACTCTAAATAAAAACACCTGAAATAAGATCTAAGAATATTATAGAAATAAATGATTTTATTAAACCAAATCTATTTCTCCTGTATGAAATATTTCTAGATAAATACCATCAAAAATAAGGAAAGAAACAATTAAAAGAAACAAGTGGAAGGTTATTCAAAAACCAAAGGAAAATTTTCCTTCAAGTATTTTGAAGAAAAAAAGTTCTTGGGGGAACTAACCTATTTTATTGCTATTGGTTTTTTGTTTTGTTTTGTTTTGTTTTTGTGATTGGATAGTCTCTTTCCCACCACCCTTTGGTTCTAAGGAGGGGAAAGTCTAAGAAACACGTAAAATGACAACAACTATTTTAATGCTACTCTTAAAGTCTATGTGTAGTCACTGCATAGTCAGTGACTCACAATATTCCTACCGATGGCTAACAGTTCTTACCAATGTGAATACTACAGACTAATTTTTAAATGAAAACAATGCTGCTGGACATAATGTTTCAATTCATTCTGGACTTGAGAGATCGAGTAGAGTTATATTTTGGGGGAGGCCTATAGTGCATATGCACTATAAGACTACGTATTTTATTGTAAAAACAGTCATGAGGATGTAAAGTACAGCATAGGGAATATAGTCAGTAATATTGAATAACTGGTGTCATATGGGTACTAAACTTATCAGGAGGATCACTGTGTAAATTATACAAATGTCTAATCACTATGTTGTACACCTGAAATTGATATAATATTCTATGTGAACTGTAATTGAAGAAATTTTTTTTAAATCTGTATTTTAACTTTTTATGATGAGTTTAGTAACCTGCCTTGAGCTGGGCATATTCTTTTGTTACTTGGTCATAATGGGGTATACACTGGAATTTATAAATGAACCAAAGCCAATTGATTAGCATCATTAGAGATGGGCAAAAATTTGTAGGCCAAGTTAAGAAATGAACACTAAATGGATCTTTGGTGTCTGAATCTCTGTTCATTAACAGTTCATTTCATTCAGCTGAGCCAATCAATTAGACACATTACATCTAAGCAATGAATGAGAAGCTTTATAGTCTAAATAATCAGAGATGTTCGGCATTTGGTTAAGTATAGTTGAACAGGTCTAGTGACTTTATCAGAATAATGCAGAATTTTCTAAGAATGCTTTAAAAATATCATTAGCATATGAAAAAGCACAATACTGGCATAAAATTATAACAAGAGTCTCTATCCCTTCCAATTCTAAGAAGCTTTAAGAGTATAAAATAATTTTGGAAACTTCTCTGGGACTGAAGCTCTGTGATAGACATATAATTTTCAAAAAGAAAAACCCACAATGAGGACTCCCTCCCATCACTGTTCTAAAAGCACAATGCCTCCTTCCAGGAGAAAAATCCACTCAGCTTCACCCCGAAAGACCACTGCATGGCATTCTGCCTGTCAGTGTTAACTCTGTTTAATCAACACTCACTCTTTAGCTAATACTTCCTATCTGAAGGGTATAAAATGAAATGCAAATATGTACATTTTTCCTCTACGCATTTCCACACAGCAATCCATTACATTTAACAAATTGTCAATCCTTTTTTAATAATTAAAAGAACTAGAAATAATTTCAAATGTATTATTTTCCAAGCTTCAAGATATTAAAATGAAATAAAAGACCTTTATTAATCATCACAAAAAGATCAGCAATTTCATATAGTGATTTAAAACAAATGAAAATAAAATAGAGGTAAGAATCACCAACAACCTCAATGTTGGAACACAAAAAAAGCTTTAGAATATAGAGTAACTTGGCTGTGAAACTATCAAATGAATTGACAATCTATGCATAAAATTTCATTTTATCCATTAAAAGTCAAACAAAGTTATTTCATACTTTTAAAAAATTAGGATGGGTGGAATTAGACAATGTACAGTGGTTTCCCAATTATCCAGTGTTCGATTTAGGCATCATTAAATACCTGTAGTCAATCTTTGTTAACTCATTTCATTAGATGCTCACGAACCTTTTTCAAATAATCTACTTCAGGGTTCAAAACAACAAAGCAAATACTGAAAAGAAAACCACAAGGCATCAAGGTTTTGTCTAAGAAGGTGTCCATAAACCCTACCCCCAACATTTTGACTTATCATGAAAAGCCAGTTTAAAAGGATGCCTCATTTCCTTGCCTAGAAGGAATACCCAGTAATGTTCCTTTGTATCTGCTTTTCACCCAGTTAGTGGAAAATCAGAAGCAGAAACTATCACAACATTTCCACACAGAGTCAAAGGGTATGCTCCATGTTTCTGATCTGGTCTCTCATTGACCATCATTCCCCCGGGTGGACAGCAGAGGCATCTGGCTGTGCCTCTGTAGCTTTCTTCTGCTAGATCCCATGTTGGCATTTGGATTTGTGGTCTCGTTTGTTACGAGGACATTACTGACCACTGTACTTCAGTCTGACACTGTTCAGAAAAGGCTCAGATTGCATTTATCCTAAAGTGGGATGTGTGCATGGGTTTGTAGGCTGAGGAATACAAGTGGGGTAGAGGAGAGAGATGAAGGTAAATGTATGGAAATGGGGCTCTGTTGGTTTATTTCAACAGATTTCATGCTGGAAAATGAAGCCTAAGAAGTTAGGTAAGGGTCTTGCTTAACATCCCTGTAAACACTTCCAGTCCACTTTATGAAACTAATACTAAAATATCTCAGATTTAGCCTTTATATTCCAAACCACAAAGCAAAGAAATGCAGTTTTTGCTTGTTTGTTTTTTCCCCCTCTAAAATGAAGAACTGTTTTAAGATTCTTCTTTAAGCACAAATGGAATGTGACGCATAGGTGTATACCCACAGGATGAGACTACAAACCAAAGGAAGGGCAGAAGACAATTATTTTTCTCCTGGAACTGCTCAATTCCACAGTGAGATGGCTGGTAACAGGTAACGAAAGTTCAGTGAATGACATTTGGACTGGGGAACAACTGAAAATTATTGGCAGGTAATAGAAAGGCTATGATGGTGGTTCGGAGCAATGCAAATGACAACCAATGTAACTTCAAAGATTAACTGTCCCCCAAGAGAGAGGCAAAAACTGGAGTTGAGTAGTAGGCGGGAAAAGCCAACAGCCCAGAAACCAACACACCATAATTTTTTGAAGGATTTACATTTTAAGAAATAAAGTGCATGTCTCCAGTTGTGAGGTTAGTCATATATCAACTGAATATGCTCTGAACTCTTATGCAAATCACAGTGCTGTGATGATCATGGCATAATTTATAAGTAGATTTGTGTCAGGCAGAACTTGTGGGAAACAATAGGGTATGCTTTTTTTTCAGGGTGTGTATTTGACTGCCACCAAAATAGCTTGTCTAATGAGACTCCCTGAGGCTGACATCTCCTTTGTTTCCCTCAAGGGTATGTATCTCCTGGGCTTCTAGGTGAAGAATGTTCACGAGGAAACCCACAAAACCATAGAACCCTTTGTCTCCAGCTCCTTCCTAGAGTATCTGAATCACAGCACTTGATTTTTAACTATCATGCAGAACACACAGCTGAGTCATTAAATGCTATGGGCACCCAGTCCACCTTGGGAATTAAACTGCTTACCTTTGAGCAATTTCAATAATCTACATCCTAATTTACAGGTAGAGTCATTTACTCAATTCTTTTCAGGAATTAAAGCACAAGGAACATTCTACTAGAGACTGTCTCACTCTCATTCCCATATTTCTTCTGTGTCCACTTACTTCTCACCAATCTATATTAAAGAGAGTCTACTGATAAGGATAATCAAGACATAGGCTTTCAGTTTTAAATAATGTATCTGGCTGACCTGAGTTAGGTTTTCCTTATTTTCTAATTCAGTTGAATTAGAATTATTTTCTTAATTCAGACTAAGATTCAACCTATATTAATCCCCATTTCCTAATAAACAAGCATAGAAAAAAAGGGAAAGGTGGTTAAAGGATTTAAAACTAACCTTAGATTATCTGTACTACAATAATCAACGGTGCATTATTCTTAGTATCTAAGAAAACTGAGGGAAAAACCCCCAATAACTTAGTTTTCAGTTACATTTCTGGGAAGCATACCTGAAGGCTGACTTATCCCGTATATCCTAAAATAAAGAAGATGTATTTTGACTATCCAGTTTTAAATATTCTAAACATTCCTATCCATGAAATACTTAACTGCTTTTTCTTCAAATTGAGCTTCATTCTGATTTTTCATTGTAGTCTGACTAGCATCTTCCCAAGGTAGAATTTTAAACTGTAGCTTTGGCTGTTTAAGAGAGATGTATGTGAGTAAAGAAAAAACACTGGAAAGCTCTATTGTGCTAAAATAATCAAAAGCACTATAAATAGTAATAGCTATAAAAATAACACTAATAGGACTATAATAATTTCAAATAAAATTTTAACTTTTGCATTTGGAGAAAATAGTATCATGCTGTAATTTTAAAATGGTCCCCAAAATAATTCCTTATCCCACTTAAAGGCACAAATTTTAGGAAAATCATTACACACAATTTAAAACATTTTACTGCTCAGGCTTATAAATAAGTAGTGATTTAGTTGAAAGTATCCTCAACTGTCTTGCTTTCAAAAAATCATTCCTGGAAGGAACTGATCCTAAATTCCAAAGTTTATTAAGCGAAGGAATAAATGAGATGGGAGCTTGTTAACAGACACACCTGGGCAGTTTGGGTTGGTAATGAAAACTGCTTTTAACACTCACAACCTTACCTGCAGATAATGAAGCGCTGATGCAGTGTGAGCTGAGGAGTTCAGGAAGGTCTGATTACTCAAAATTATACTTTCCTTCCATTTGCAAAATTATTTAAAATTCTACCAATGGAAATTTATTCTTTGGGGAAGAACTCAAAAATTTATTCTTTGACTCTCTCCACTTCAGTTAATCTTTCAGAAGGGAAACATTCCTAAGAGAGATAACCATTAACCCAGTTCATTCCAGGCAGGGTCAGCAAAATTGGACAGTGGATCAAATGCAGCCCACTGCCTGATTTCATAGGTCCATGAGCTAAGGGGGGGGGGGGTTGTTACATTTTTATTGGGCTGGGGAAAAAATTCAATGTAAGAATAGTATTTCATGACATGGAAAAATGAAATGAAATTCAAAATTCAGTTTCCATAACTAAAGTTTTATTGGAACATAGCCCATTTATTTCTTTACATATGGTCTATGGCTGCTTTTATCCTACAATGGCAGAGTTGAGTTGGGGGATAGCATATTGCTTGTAAAATTGAAAATATTTAGAGTTTTGCCCTTTACAGGAAGTTCAGTGGCCCTCTGTTCTAAGGTGTTGTTATCCTGTAAGAATTACTTCCTGACTCACAGAGGTTGCCCTGGCAAAGCGTTCAAGGTTCTTCTGGAAGGAGAGGATGAGGGGAAACACACTGACCAGTGTCAAGAGAATAAGAACCAGAAAGATTTTATCCAACTTTTAAGCTTTAAAACAAAATGTAAAAGTTGTATATGCATATATACATACAGTACCCAGAATGTAAGCCATTCCACAGACCACATAAGTTTCTTCCTTTTGTCCTTTACTCCTTTTATCCATCATTCTTTCTTTCTTTCCAATGTTTTTCCATCCTTCCTTTCTTGCTTCTTTTCTTTCTCCCTCCTCCCTTCCACTCACTTATTCATTTACTTAATTAATCCATTCCTCCACACAAACTCCATGTTGGAGAATGGGTATACAGCTATAGACAAGGGATATAAGGTCTCTTCACAGAGCTTAAACTCCAAAGGAGGAGGAAAGACATGTATACAGAAGTCACCCAGGAACTGACGGGCAGGTGACGAGGGTCGAGGTTCAGTTTAGACCAGGGTGGTCAGGGTCAGTTCACAGAAGGGGTGATATTTGCGCTGAAACTCAAAAGGATGAAATGAGCCATCAGTGAAAGAGTTAAGGGAAAGCATGGTAGAGACAGTAGCACATGCAAAGCTCCGGGGACAAAAGGGTTTAATTTCGGGAACAAAAGGGACACTGGGATGTGTGTTGTGGCTGTTAATGAAACAATCCCTTTAAATTACCAAAAAGTATCAAAAAAAAAAAACCCAAAAAACCCCCCAAACAAAAAATGCTATTAAAACCTTATTATTTGCCAAAAATTGTATTGGGTGCTTTCCACATATGTTCTCATTTAATGCTCACAAAAACTCTCCCTTGGCAAACATTATTAACTTCATTCACTTAAAGTCAGAGAAAACAGACTCGCAGGTATTAAAGTATCGAATTCCACACTGTGATTAAATGTTGGAGCTTAGACTGTAATGCACATCCACCTGACTCAAAGAAGTCCATCTTAACTCTCAAAAAAGCAAATTAAAGATCACATTAAATATATATATATATATATATATTTAACAACTCTGCAAAATGGAACTAATGTAAATACCATATGCTGACAGTGAAGTTTTACGAGCAGATAGACAATAAATGCTTTTTTATTACCATCAGGGGCTATTTTGTCTGTGTGTGTGTTTGGTGAAGGTTAGGGGATACACTGGAAAACTGTTCTGGAGCCTCTTTCTCAAAATTATTCCTTCCAGAACAGCATTCCAGAACCTTATTTTTAACAGATGTCAGGTGACAGTATAACAAAACACATGCTATCTCACAATACATTTAATGTTCAAACAAAAACGGTTATTGGTACACATTTTTATATTTATTTACTCTGTAATAAAAGGGATTACATTTTCTGCCACATGCCTTTCTTAAGTAAGTTGCAACTCCTCTGACTTCTGGGTCTGACAGTAGGCCAGCCGGGCACACAGTCATGACCACCAGGGACCTTTCAGAAGACAGGACAAAGGGCGGCAGAGACCTACACTTAATTAGCTGTGCTGCTGTGCAGATAAATGGCACCTCTATTGTGTGCTGCTTTTCCACCTCTTTTAGATTGAAGCTGCAGGAACTTAGATTCATCACCGAGCTCATAAATGGCCTCTCCCCCCAACCCCCGTTTCACTCGGGACAAATTTATTAGTTCTTTTCTCACAGTGAAATGAGATGTAGGGATTTCAATTACAACCAGAGGGTGGTAACGACATGGAGTCTCTTGTAGGTAATATTTTTCTATTTCATTTTTATGAGAAAACACAGAAATATTGTTAACAGACATTAAATATTATTTATTAAAGTAAACATTAAACTTCTAACAAATTAAATTTTGTAATGTACTCTTGGAAAGAAATGTACTTCAGAATCAATTTTTTTGAAACCAAAATAATCACTGATTATGATAAGAAGTCAAAGATATAAGAGGAGATGCTTATTAGTCATTCTTTCAGCTCATAAAACAAATCTTTGAGGGTTGAAGCATTAAGAGGACATCATTGAAAGTAGAGTTCTCACTTCTGGGGCTATCTCCCATTCCCATCTCTGGCTGATTTGCTTTAGTTTTATCACTTTTTGCACAATTTAAAATTTATGCAAACATTTTCAATGCTGCCTTTAATTTTTGCCAGAATATTTTGAACCTGGTTTAAAACTGAAATTGAAGAAGCCCGAGGAGGGTTTTAATAACAACTTTCTTCAGTCTGTTTATTTAAAACATGATGAATAAGCAAAAAGAAAAGGTGCAGAATGGAAAAAGAAAAATGATCCCTTCTCCTTCCTAGAAGCGCTCGAGATTACTGGATTGTTCGTAATCTCGCACCAGGGATGAAAATCTTCCTCACGTGCCAATGGACAAATATATACATATATATTTATATTTATATGACACTATCCCAGTTGCCATGTGCATTTAAGCTTAGAGTCTATGGGTTTATACATAGTTTTAAAGTTATAGAAAGGCAGTGAGAAGTTTTACTAATACTAAATCTCCAGTACTGCCTGACTTATTTAATGCACTTTCTAAAAAGTATTTAGTTTCTTATAGTCTCTTTTTTGAGGAGGTAGGAAGTCAGCTAGTATTTTACCACACTAAATGCGTAATATGCTTGTTAATGAATCATTCTCATAGGAAAAAAAAAAAACAAGGAAGAAATTAAAAGAAAGGCCAGGAACCTAAACAAATAAAGTGTAGCAATTCAGTTCTCCATGAGCTCAGGAGGCATTAAGTACAGTGGTAGGGAAGCCAGGCAGACTCTAATATGAGTAAGTTATAGCCCTGCCACTTACGGGCTTCGCAAGCTACATGCCTTAGGTTCTTTATCTGTAAAATGAGGATAGCAGTATCTCTTATACAATTGTTATAGGGAATAAATGACATATATTGAGAAGTTTGAGCATAGGGCATGACAAAAGAATTGCTCATTAGCTATTAATATCATTCATTAACAAATCAGAGGGCCTGTTTTCCCCCTTTTCCTTTGATGCACAGACCATCACCCTTGGGGCGGATTTAGTGCAATCTTGACAGGAATTAAGAAGCGTTAAATAAGTATTTGTTAATAGAGTGAAACATAATCTTAGTGAGTTTTCAAGACTCCAGCTTGGGGAAATCCTCTGCAGTGTTTCTTTATATTCTGGAAAATCAGCCAAAGATGGGATGGGAGAGTCCCAGAAGTGAGAACTCTAATTTCTTTCAATGATGTCTTAATGCTTCAGAGCTCAAAGATTTGTTTTATGAGGCAATGGAAACTGTTTTAACCAGAATTGTATCATTGATGAGCAACTGTTTCCAAATTTGTTGCAAACTAGTCATTACTTAAAATACTGCTTTCCACAATTGTCAATGTTATCAAGAGATGGAAGACAAAATGGAGCACATAGTGTTATGTCCGAACATTTGAGCGCCCGTAAAATTCATAGGTTGAAATCCTAATCCCCAATATGATACTATTAGGAGGTAGGACCTTGGGAGGTGATGAGGGCATGAGTGTGGAGCCCTCATAAAAGAGCCTATTCAAGAGACTCAGAGCGCTCTCTCTGCTCTGTGCCATGTGAGGACACAGCCAGAAGTGGCTATCTATGAATCAGGAAGTAGGCCCTCACCACCTACAAATCTACCAGCATAAATACTGAATACTGCATCTGCCTTAATCTAGGACTTCCCAGCCTCTAGAACTGTGAGAAGTAAATGTTACTAGTATAAGTTACCTAATTTAAGGTATTTTTGTTATAGCAGCCTGAACAGATTAAGACACACAGTTATCTATCCAAAGTTGAAGGCCCTAATTAGGAATGTAACATGAGAAGAACAGCAGATACACGCGACGTAGAACAGTGCCATAGTGATCACTTAATCGGCAATGCAAATGAAATTGCCTCCAACTACCAGGTGACAGTTGACTCTGGAAACATGGCAAAACTCTGACAAGCTCAACAGTGCAAAACTTCATAATGTGCTTAGATTATTTTCATTTTTCACAGGAAAATGTAAGCTGCTCTTCACATCAGCCCCTGTGCCCACGAAGCCCAGAACTCAGACTCTGACAAAACACCATGTTTTATGGAAATGTTGCTTTTCATGCAGTCAACTGCAAAGGGGATAGTGTACAGAGATAGATAAAATAACTTCCCCCCTGGGAGCAATTTGCAAAATCTGTAACACACTTGGTTCATTTTCACTACCAAGTTTTTTAAACTTTCAGTCACGGAGTAAAATTTGAGCTTTCGAGCTCAAAGAGGACACTTAGTTTTTGCAGTTTTAAATGTATCCAAATGGTGTCCTTTTCTTTTTTTTTGAGACATTTTTTAGAAGCTTGACTCAAGAAGACTGCCGAATCCTGAGGACCTGTGCTTTGCATCCTTCAGGAGAAACAAAACCGACCACATTCTCATATTTTTTATCCTCAAGAGAAAATGATTTAGTCAATCAACTTCGAATTATTCAGAGACAAGAATACTTCACTCTCAAGGCTTTCTATTTTCAAGTTAAATTCTGTCATACATTTGGAAGTAAAATTAAGTTGCAAATTTCAGGTAAAATAGGATGATAACATTTCCAGTGGAATCTATTTTACTGAGCTTGGTTCCCTGCTCTCCCGAGGCCTCCTAACGTAGTACATTGAAGTGTACAAACCTAATTGGTTGAGACCCTGCTTGACCTTATAATACAGACTGATAATGTTTCATGTCTGTTAAGACCTCGAACTGAATTTAAGGCTTGACAAGGCCTTTCAGCTTTTAATAAAAGAGAGATTTTTAATGAGCCACTAACTTGCTTGTCCTGAAAGTGTTGCTCAACCCTCCCATCCCCCACAGTGACCCATGTTTTCTTTTCTTTATGTCATTGCTTAGAACAGTTTTTTAAGAAATCATATATCAGAAAAAGAGATAGTGATCTGCTTACATTCTGAAGACTGCATCTTGGAAAGAATAAGTAGGTATACATCACATTTTGGTTTCTAGAATTATGTAAGTTCCATTATAACTCTTGTGAGTCATCCTAGGGATGAGCGGGATACTGAATTTACCTTTTAGTTTAATAAAGCCTTAAAGAGTCAATTCCAATTTATCAATGTATGTAAATTGGGATGTCTAGAAATGTACTTTAGTACCAAGACAATCAGAATTTCTACAGAAATTTTAAGAACTGCTTTAATCGATCCTTCAATTCTTCTGGAGAGCCAGTGTTGGAACCCAACCTCCCAGTTCACTCTCTCTCCCCCTTTTAAAGTCACTCAGGGACTCTTTGCTGCCCCATCCTTGCATTTCTATCCACAATCTCTAAAATCTCCAGACTACTATGTGGTTTGAAAGTATAGGTTATGGGCACGCCACAGTCAGGCAAACATGACTGACAGCAAAACAACAGAAATTACCCAGTTAGTTGGTCTGTCACTGGCCCAGTTTGTCACATGGTTGTTTACCAGGAGAACTGGCCATCTACTGGGTCTACTGAGATGTTAATGTTTGATATGCCAGCCTCTGCTAGCGCGATTTATTTGTCCATGTCAGTTTTTTGTCTTTGGTGGTTTTTCTTGCCCAGTAAATCCCCAATGATGTGTCTGCCAACTCTACACTGGAATTCTTTTCCATATTATAATACCCCTATATTAATATTCATTAGACTTGTTCCAAGAGAACTAAGAAATTTGAGTTCTATTTTTCTTTTCTTAAAAACACTGTGCTACCATAGGCTGGCTACTCCTTAAGTAGCTGAAATGAAGTAATGGCTGAGGAAAAGATTATCTTCGCCTTCCTGCTCATTTCTAATGCTTTTGCCTAAGCACTATTTAGGAGACAAAAACAAAATCAACCCCCTGCCCCTCCACTCCCAAAGCATTTCCCAAAAATAAATGATATCCCTCAAATGGAAGGTTCCAGACTATTTTTAAAAGCTATCTGGGAGAGAAATTAAATATAATTATGGGTCATCTGAAAAATAGCATGCCTATAATGCCATTTAATTATCCTTCAAGGGCATAGCTTCTAGAATGTCTCAGAGAAAAATGTATTTTTAAAAAAACAGAATCATTTTTTAAATTAAATGAAGGATTCAGCTCATTTCTAATGAAAATACTGATACTGAAGAAAGTGTCCAGAATTACTTGTGACGTTTAGATTATAGATCCTACAACTAAAACGTTTCCTTTTTCCTCTTAAAATAATGTGATTGATATTCATATGTAGCCCATATCATCAATTTCATTTCTGCTACATTGTGGATTTTTTTCACTTTTCCACTTTTTCATTATATTCAGTAGTTATCCAAAGATGTAAACACTTTCCTTTAGCATAATCTGACCAAAATCTGAATTTAAAATCATGGTTACCCATGGGAGGAGGAAAGGAGAGTGAGAGAGGAGAGTGTAAAAGAAGAAAGAGAGGGGGCTCGGGAAGGAGGCGGGAGGGGGCGGGAAGAGTGGCTCCAGGAGGGCAGACACATTTACTGCTTTGTCCTCAGCATGCAGCACCAGGTCTGGCATATAGTAGGTGTAAATAAACAGTCAGGGTGTGGAATCAATATTTATGGAGGATCTGCCAGGCCCCAAGGTTCATATACTTTTTATCCTAGTTAATCCTCTCCATAACCCTATGAAGTCAGTATTGTTAGTGTCCCCAGTTTACAGATACGAATACTGCTTCAAAATGACCTAAAGATGGCCTAGCAGAAAAGGAAAATGAATAAGAACAACCAAGTTCATAATCATCTAGTCTTGTCATTTAAAATAAAATGAAAAGTGAGATGGCTGTAAGTTTGCATGAAAGAAGGGGCATACATGTTTTCAAGATATGTACTCTGTCTAGTGAATGACTTAGTAGCATTTGAAAGCTGTTCGTCACTAAGCATGATACTCTTTGGAGTGATCTGCATTCTGGGAACCACAAAACAACAGGACTATAAAAGAAAGAAATCGATAAGAGGTAAGTTGATGATTTAAAAATGAAAACAAGAAGCAACAGCAGTACCTACCACTGCCAGCCATCACAAGTAAGGTGTCAGTCACTGAACACTTTTCAACTAAACTGAGAAAAAATGGATTACCTTTGATGTCTACTTAAAATGACTCAGCTGATCTCCAGTGGATGAAACAAGGGATTTGCTTGATCAATGTACCTCAAAACCATATGCAAATGGGACTTATACTGCACCACGCATTTATACAAGATAATACTTGTTTTTTAAGAGCAGCGGACAATGTAACAGCAAATGAATCACACACACACACACACACACACGAGCCAGACAATGTTAAGATCCAGTAAAAAATTTTCCCAATGACCAAATGCTTTGTAAAAATCACTGTTAAATATGTTTGTCTCCACTGTTTGATTCCTCCAACACTCTCCTTTCTGCTGTCTGCCCCATCACCATTTTATCCTTTTCCAATCACAATGATTCCTACCACTCCTGCCAAATTATTCACTTCTTGACCTTTTGTTTCAATACGTTCAAAACAGAAGGGAGAATAGAGCAGGACAGAAAATAGGAGGGAGACTGAAAGTGTGTCTGCGCACAGGAATGACAGAATTTGGAAGTCACCCCAAAACTTTTAAAACAAAATATGAACTCTAGGATAGAGATGGCTATTGTTTTTTAATGGGTACACCTTTGAGAGAACCAGGAATAGGTGCTGCATAAATAAGAGACATGTATGGAGGCATCTATTTGTTTATTTAGTCAGCCGAAATTTACTGAATACCTACCATGGTGAGAGACTGTGCTAAATACGTGGATGTAGAGAAAGTAAGACATCAGAGTCGTTTTGTAGGTATGACAGGAAATTACAATTCTTTGTACAGTAAATTTTTGTTTCAAAACCTAAACGCCTTAGCTAAGTGAATTCAAGGACTTAACAAATATTTATTCAGTTTTATTGATTATTTTCCTCTTGAAATATTCTTGGCTAAGCTTCGTGGCATTATGATCTCCAGAAATTATTTTCTTTACGTCTTAGACTCCTTTGCAGGATTTTCATCTTTAGCCTGTTATTTAAGTGTTTGTGTTCCCTAGAGTTCTGGCTTAAGTTTTCATATCTTGCTTTTTTCTGCCTATCCCCCTGGGAGTTCTTATTGGTCCTATGACATTTAGTATCATCTGTGTGATACGGAGACCAGATCTAAAGACACCAAATTCTGACTGTCCTGTTCAAACTCTTCCTGAGATCATATGTGAATCCCCCTCCTGACATTGCCACCTGGATGTTTGAAGGCACCTAAACTGAAAATATCATAAATTGAACTGATTAATTTTCCCTTATCTCACTGACTAACACCACCATCCATGAAGTTGTTCAATCAAGAAACCTAAGAGTCATTCTTAGCTCCTTCCTTTTTACATCCTAACAACCAATTCCATGAATTTTTATACCCTAAAATATATTAAGAAACCATTTACTCCTCTTCTGTCTCTGTTACTACCCAACTCAAGTCACTAGCATCTCTGGCCAACATTTGCACCAATATCTGCTTAACTGGTCTCCCTGATTTCAATCTCGCCTGCACCCAACGATTTTACAGCCAATTATGTGTTAAAGATGCAAATTTGATCATATTGTCCTCCTGTTTCAAACCCTTTGTTGTTTTCCCATATACAGAAGGTAAAATCCTCACTCCTTTAGGAAGTCCTGTCTACCTTCCAAACTCCTGTCTTGCTTCTCCTCTCTCAGTCACTTATTCCGCCATATAAAACTTCTTCCGGTTCCTTACACATGACACTGATGTTCTCTTTTACCTCAGGCCTTCACATTTCCTCAACATTTTCTGATTTTCATTCCAAACTTACCAATGCTAACTCCTGCTTTTCATTGAAATATGGACTTTCTTTGGGATCGTCTTGCTGCTGTACCCCAGCTCACTCTTCCCACCTTCAAGCCCCCACACTTCTACCATTATCTCCACCAAACAAAGGCAGATGGTCATGTTATATGCTCCCAGTGACTTATACGTCCCCTCTAGTAGCATTTAGAAAACAATATTTTATTATAAACACCTATTTAACATTCTTTTCCACTGGTGTAGAGGGCAAGAAGCTATCCAGTCTACGCAACTTGCCTTTGTATCCCTAGCATCCAATGCCTTGCACAGAGAATCGGTGCTCAATAAATATTTGTTCAATGAGTAAATGGAGCACCTTTTAGTTACAGAAAACCGGGAAAGGTTTAGAGATAAATAAACACTTACTACCCTTAAGGAGGATAACATGAAATGCAGAGCGTCTGTTAGACCTAACTATAGGATGATAATGAGGAAATAAAATTGACTCCAATTTGGATACATGGGGATTTGCTAACACTGCAAATTGGAATTAAATATTTAGCTCTCCCCTCTGGGATAATCTAATCCACACTAAACCCTTCTGGAAGGCCATTTTTGTGATTTTTACATTACAGATGAGAAAATAGGCACCGCAAACTTAATTGAGCTACTCAAGGTTACCCAATGAATTGGAGACGCAGACAGGACTTAAAACTCAAGCTGTCAATCTACATCCAGTCCTTAGTGTGATCACCAAAAACAAAACAAAACAACAAAAAAACCCAAAAACAAACAAAAAAGCTACTTTGTCTTTTTTCCTCCCCAAAGTTCTATTGTGTGATCGTAGGACTTCAACTTACGTACTTTAATAGTCTTCCTAAAACTATCATCTGTGATATTTATGTTTGAATATGGAAACTCAGTAATGTAGGCATTTTTTGAGATATTTTGCTCTAGTCTTTAACATGAAAGGCGTTCTGTGACGTGTCCCTGCACTCTTGTGCACTCTGTCAGTTCCTTCTTTGTTCTCAATAGAGTATCAGTATTAGGCATGAGTTGCCACCACAAAGTGCCAACATGGAACTCTTCTGCTGTGGGACATCATATTGGATACCCTCCCTTGACAAATGCACACAGTTAGCAGGCATAGTCCATTGCACTTGACAGACATTTTGGTAGAAAATGCTGCCAGTATTTAATAAATATTTGAGAAGCAACATAGGCTATTAAATTCAACAGGATTACTGGTTCCAACACTCATATTGTGACAGAAATAAACTCAAAAACGTTTGTGCTGCCATCTCAAAAGGCCAGATGTGTACCAAGTACTCAATAAATATGTTTATATGTGATATTCTGGGGTGTATGGCAAACATGATGCATTGCATAACCAAAATGCTTCAGAAAGCCTTTATTACCTTCTCTGTATACTCATCTAGTGCACATAGAAGCTTTGCTTTTTATAACAAAAAGCACTGCTGATAATAACTTCTCAGGGTGAGTATGCACTTGAGATTTTTCCTAGCTCCAGACTGGACCACCAAGGGCTCTTTCTTTTTATACTTGAATATAGCTCAAGACGTTAAAGAATTTAATGTGTATAAAATTGAGGATAACCCATGCCACTTTTCTTAGATATATAGAACTATACTTTTCTTGATCATTTTTATATAAGTTACATAATTTTCTCTTATCAGACACAGCATCAAATAGAAGAATCCCCAATAACAGAGCATTTCTCTTGCTCTTCCGGCCTTGCATAACCCATCCTTCATTTGCCAGGAGCCAACATCTTTAACCCGAAAGCACTCAGTCCAGTTCATCTTGTCACTCTCTAGTCCCGCCTTTCATCTCCAGGCCCAAGAAGAACTCTGAATGTCCAAAGTATTTACTGTTCTTAATCCACAATGTGACATTAAGTGAATTGGTTCTGTCATGTAAGTATAACTGATTATGTTTCCCCTAATAAAGACAGACACTTGTGTTACCCATTTGTAAGTTAGCCCAATGTGAAAGAAAGAGAACTTCTGTCAGATGCCAAGTTAACATCAATTGCTCGTGCCATGGAAACGTCAATTAAAATTCTAGTGCAACCTTTGAAACACAAGTTTCCAATCCAAGAAACATGTGTAAATCCACAGTGAATCGAGAGGCATACACGGTAAGCCTTCAGGTCCACATATGTGCTAATATTCTTGGTTGGTCACTGGGAGATGACATTCATGGAGTCAGAATAGTTTTGACTTTCGCTTGAATATGTAGATTCCATGAATTCATCCTCATTCCTCAGCCCTGTTTTGGGGGAAATGACTTTGCAAAGACGTTGATTTCATTTCTTAATGCTGCAGTTATACCAAGGAATAAAGGGTTCCTTTCAAGAGCAGCATGAAAGCTGACTTGCCTTCCAGCTTTAGGAGATTATAAATGCTCTCAAACACTTCTAAAAAACAGCAGATTCCAACTTGGGCTTTAAAGTTCTGACTTTTTTTCTTTTTCTTTTTTTAAACTCCATTTGTTATCACTATGTGACAATATTAAAGGCTAACAGAACAAAAAAACAAATGTTTTTTTATCCCCAGGACACCTGCCCTATTGGAGAATTTACTTTACCTGCAGAGATTCCATTTCTTCATCTTTTCTGTGGGTCTCCTCCAGCAGATCTACAATGAGAAAGTAAAAAACCCATCAAATTACAATGTAAAAATGGGTTACCTCTTATGATCAAACACAGTTCAGTCCGTAGCTTGTATAAACCGTTACCTTGAAAAATAATTTAATGGTTAAGTGTGAGGAGCAATGTAAAAGAAATGCTCTCTCCTCCCCACCTATGAGATGTGGCAGAGCGCTGGGTCCTGCCAGACCTAAGCTAGCTGAGAAGCCCTGGGAGGTCCCAGCTCTGGTGGAGATACCAGAGAACGAGACCAACTTGATTACAAATCCAAAATCACACCCGCTTTTTAGAAATTTGGTCCAGTGCTTATATAACTCAAAAGTAACACAAAATTTTCTTTAAAAATAACCTTTTTTTCTTTTGAAAGAAAAATTAGAAACAAACCATTTGCTCTTAAAATAAACTGCCAAGCCAAGTTCCACTTCCAGAGTCAATTTTTATAACCAAATTAAAACACCCTGGAATAATGGGTGTTATTAATGGAAGTAGAACAACACCTTAACTGTAAAGTCATATTAATTATCATTTCACACCAAAAGGGTGGGAAGCTCTGAAGCTACATCTGACCAAGAGTTTGGCACCATCTCAGAGAAATCAGTGGCTAGAAGGGAAGGTAGGCAATTGAAGAGAGTTCTGTCTAAATGCATGCGTATAACCATGGTGCCTCAGTGCCCTACGTTAATTTATGAACTTGCTGTAAACATATATATGTATATTTGGCAGGAAGAATGTTCTGCCTGCAGCTATACCACCCTGTGCTATGATCTTATTAGATCTCACAAACCTAAAGAGGGCTGGGCTGAGTCAGAACTTGGATGAAAACTGGCAATAAACACCTACAGCAGTGCACATTAATATTAGCATTGATTGGCCTTACTCTGTGATTGACACAGCTTACCAAGACACTGTGCTGCAGAAAAGGAAAATGTAACTTACAGAAATTCAATATATAGCCCCAAAAGGCAAATGCAAAAGTTTGTAGCAAGTGCTACACTAGATGCAGCAGGGAGTAGTAATACAGTGGGGCACCAAGTCACACTGGTATGTCTCGTAATGGGCAGCATGCTGAGACGTCAGGAGACCCGTTAGAGGAGATAACTGATGGGGATGGCCCTTTAAGGCTGCACAGCTAAGAGAGAGACAGACCAATGACAAGCAGTCCTCTCAAGACACAATGTACTTGGATGAAGGACAAGAGGTAGTTTTTGCTCTGTATCCCAGAGGGGAGCTGACTTTGGCTCCCAGTCCTCCCATAATCAGAGTTACCAATAAAGTTACAGGAGCATGGCAATGTATTAAGGTGTATTTTTAAAGGGGTTTTTAGTTGGCACATCAGGTTCTTTAGCTATATGGTGCAGAAACCAACTCAGGGTGTGGGAAATTAAGCGCCCTCAATCTTTCATCTTTTTGCATCCTTACTCATTTGCACTGTGAAATTGTAGCTAGTTCCATCAAGAGGTCACAAGCACCTACTTTCCACATCTTGCATCTAGGATGGCTTCCTGACTTGATTTGGTAGACTGAATACAGCAGAAGAAGCTCTGTGCCAACCTGCTTTGAGAGTTCAAGAGGCGTCACACATTTTCACTTTTCTACTTGGAATTCTGTCACTGCCATATGAACAAGCCCAGGCCAGCCTGCTAGATGACAAGAGACACATGGTCCAGGACTCTTCCCATCCCTGACACCTTGCAGGTTGTCCCAACTGGCAGCCAGCAAATGCCCAGCTGACCTGAAGATGATTCCAGACGACACAGGTAGGAGCCCAGGTGAGCCCAGTGCCAATACTAATTCATAGAATTGTAACCAGAATAAACAGAATTTGGAGATGGTTTGGTACCCAGCAATTGCTAAGTGATAGCAACCAGAATACAGAATTGATTAGAAAGCTACAGGTGTAACTATGAGAGACGTGGGGAAAAAGAATCCAGACTCCGGAGTGAATTATAACTGGTCTGGGTGGGTAGGGATGTAGGGAGCATGAACTAATGGGCATTTTTACCCTGGGTGCCTCTAATGTTTGTGTCACCCCACTCAAGATAAAATTCCATAAAGAGAAGAGCTAATGAGCTTAGCTTAGCTTTCTGTCTACGGTTTGGCTAGGGGAAAGCATAGAGTACTTTTATTGATAATCCCCAAAGGATTGAAGAACAGAAAGGAGTTTCCAAATGCAAAAACAGAAGAAGAAAGGGTGGTATCAGAAAGGCCAAAACAACAGATGTCTATTCCAACTGGTTTCAGTAAATTATGTCTTCAGCATAACACTCTTCAGTGTTTGTGAGATATAAGATCACTATTGTGTCCCTATGTGGGCGTAGCCTTTTTCTTTCTTTGTCTCTTTCCCTCTCTCCCCTCTCCCCTCTCCCCTCTCCCCTCTCCCCTCTCCCCTCTCCCCTCTCCCCTCTTTCTCTCTCTCTCTCTCTCTCTCTCTCTCTCTCTCTCTCTCTCCTATGCAACTTATGGATATTAGGTTCTCAGAGCTGGGCCCCTTACAATGAATTGCATTGTTTAATGGTATAGTGGAGCGGGAATGATGCACAGTGGGGTCCATCAGCCATTAAAGGAAACTGATCTTGTTCCTCTGCGGCAACTTGGAGGAACAACTTAGCTAAAATACCTTACCTAAAACACCATCAAACACCTTAGCTAAAACGTACTGCACAAATTTAATAAATATTGGATATACCTTGGATTTGGATATGTCTTATATAGCCAAACTCAACTCACACATCTGATAAAAGATAGATGTAAAGTTCAGTCTATCTTCAGAACTTCATAGTAGAATTACTGCGATTAAAAATTATGTTCTCAGTATTTTTCCAAATACACAAAGGCCACACTACTCTTCCAACAAAGCTGACACCAATTAACAAAGACAACTACAAAAGAATTCTTATAATTGTTATTTAAAATATAGAATGACCCTTCTGTTCATCCCCACAGGCCTTCACCCCAGCTTATATCCGGAGTGTAAGTGGCCATCTGTTTTCACTTTTCTTCTCTATGCCGCGTCCCTTTCCTATGAGAACTTCCTGTTCCTCTGCATCATGTGATTTCTGTGAAATGTTCAGTCAAGGGGCCTAAATGACCTCTTCTGCCACAAAAGTGGGTCAGTCAGAGCACCTGACCTCCCAAAACTAAGCAACGCCAGTAGGAATCCTTTTTCAGAGACTAATATGGATACCAGGAGAGAATGTCTCTCCTTCGGAAGCAGCAAGCTTTTATTAGCTTGATGTTTCTAAAGCTGTGTTGTGTGTGTGTGTGTGTGTGTGTGTGTGTGTGTGTTAACAATGTAAAAGGAACCTGTACAATAATGAAGCTGCCTAAGAAGTAGAGCCAAGAGATAGCGAGTTGGTGGAGGACAGCAGCACCCTGCCTGAAGCACACACAACGCCTGGACTTGTAACACTTTCTCCCCCCCTTTTCCCTAAATTAGCTTTAGTTGGATTGCTGTCATTTAAAAAAGTGTCTGGGGATGTGGTTGGATTGAATCTTCCATCTCTATTCAGAAACTTGGAGAACTTAGAGTTAGCAAGAGCTTCATAGCCTACAGTGAAGCATTTCCTTCTACAATAGAGGAAGACGTGAGGTTCAGAGAAGGCCGATGGTTTTCCTGAAGGTCCCGGTTAGTGCTGGAGCCACAGCTCAAGCTCCTCTCTCCTGTCTTTCTGCCCCGTCCATCACATCATGCTCTCACGTGTACAACTCAGTACTTAATTGTGCCCTTTCCATACTGTTACGTTTTTAAAAAATTAAAGTTTATTGGAGTGATAATGCTGAGTAAAGTTACATAGGTTTCAAGTGTACAAGTCTGTAATACATCATCGATATATCACATTGTGTGTTCACCAGCCACAGTCAGTTCTCTTTCTATCACCATATATTGGATCCTCTTTACCCTCATCTACCACCCTTTTCCCCGCTTCACCCCGCTTCACTAAACTATTGTTTTTGTCTATGAGTTTTTGTTTCTTTATTTGTTTGTCTTGTTCCTTTGTTGTTTCAGTTTTATATCCCACATATCAATGAAATCATATGGTTCTCGACTTTTTCTGTCTAACTTATTTTGCTTAGTGTAATAATCTCAAGATCCATCCATGGTGTCGCAAATGGCACTATTTCATCTTTTCTTATGGCAGAATAGTATTCCATTGTGTATATATGCCACATCTTTTTTATCCAATCAACATCACTAATCATCAGAGAAATGCAAATAAAAACCACAATGAGATATCACTTCATATACTGTTATTTTGAAAAATGCACGTTTGTATTCCTCTCACTTCCTTTAGGAGTTCTCTGGTAGCAACAGCCAGAACTTTGAGATCTTTATACCTATACCCTCCTTAACTACTGCTACTTAATTTACATCCCCCAAATTGCCTTCTCTGACTATATCACTGCTCTGAGCAATTGCTCACTTGTTAGGTGCATTGTTCAAGAATATGTGTTTGGAATGATGAACAGGGTTATTAACCGGTGCTGACGAAATATGGTTAATGGGCATCGCTGAGAAGCAAATACTCTACTGCAAACAGAGGCAAGATGAGAGAATCAAGATGAAACCTCTCGGCAGGTGAAGTGACATAATGCTTTGAGAATTGAGTATGATTAGGGTACCTCATTATAATGAACAATCTTGTTGTTTGTTCTTACCAGCTTTAGAACAAACGCGCAGCATGGAAAAAGCTAACGGGCTGCTCTGCTCCCTTGCTCCCCACTGGCATGTTCGTGTTTTGCTTTATTATTCTCTGGTTTGCTGTTCAATACAAACACCAATTCAACTGCCATGCACATTGCTGTGGCTAAATGTGCTTCCATCAACATCAGTTAATGAAACATTTTTTTTTGGTGAAAAGGGCAGCAGTCCTGTGTATTTTCCTTGGAAGGCCTCCAACTCTTTAAATGTGCTTATATTAACTCATTATGACATATAATCATTGCTGGGAGTTGGGGGGAATTCCATTTTTAAAAGGACACCATGGATGAGAATTGGAGAATCCATTTGTTTTGTTTTGTTTTGTTTCCACTTTGCATTTCTCTGGAACCCTCAGGATAATATATCATGACCATGTTTTTGGCTAAGACAGTCTTGTACCACTTCCTTTGCAGTCTTTGCAACTAGTGGTCTGGCTGTTTAAAGGAGGTGTGACACTGTTTAATGTTGATTCTGGTTCCTGGTAGCCAAGGAAGCAGATAGGTTGTTCCTTTGTTTACTTGCTTTTAAAAGCAGACTCATATCCAGGTGTGTGTGGGCAACACACCCATCTACCAATCTGACCCTTCACAGAAAGGCTGGAGATTGAGTTTAGAAATGCGTAGTATTTCCTTTTACTATAAAATATCTCATCCACACTATAAGTCAGCCCATCTGGCAACAGAAAGAAAGTTATAGAAACAGGGCTTGAAACACAATGACATTTACAACAACAGCACTGGGCAGAGTAGCACTGGCAGCGGAATATGCTGAATTCATGACTGCAATATAGAGAAAAGCATTTAGTTTCTGGTTCCTATACCTCACTTAATAATTCAATGTTACTCTGCGTGTCCTGACATTTACTTAAAACAATAGATAATGTAAATTCTCAAAAGAATTCAATACTTTTTTAAAAGTAAATGTGAGCCATTCCTCTGGGTGGCAGGCATGGTATAATGAGATTGATCAAATTAAACAGTACGCTACAACCCTTAAGAGGTCACGAACGATGAGCCTTGCCTCCCAGAGTTGTGTACTAGATACTCAAGACACTCACGACACGCTGAAGACAATGGTCAATTTCTCTTGTTCTCCATGGGCTCTCCAGATTAGAATCACTGGCATTTTAGGGACAGATAGAAGGGACCAATGAAATAATCTAATACCATGGTTTTCACTTGTTTAAAAAAGAAGTAGAATTCTGTTTATCAATAAAACCATACACATTTCTGAGTGTATAGTATAATTAAACAATTTGGAAAGCTGGAAGGAAGCAGCGCGGTTGGAAGCAGACGCGAGGGCAGAGGGGCCCAGCCCTCCTATCCTGGGGTCGACCCCTGTGCTATCATGGAGGGGCTACAAAGCTCCAAATTATGCTGATTGCAAACCACTGATGTAATCCATCCTCCTCATGCTTTATAGATGAGGACTGAGTTCAGACAGATCAGAAGTCTCTGTCAAGGTTACACAGCTAGTGAATAGAAGTGCATGAACCTGAGCCCAGGGCTTCTGGACGGAACAGGTGCCAGTACTTTTTCACAAAACAGTGGCCACCCTCCCTTGCCTTTCAAGATTTGTGTCAAAATGACATAGTATTCCAACCTCCACCATTAATGCCTACACATTGCTGATGCCTCTCGACACCTAAAGGAAACTTGGCTAAAACACTCGTGTAACATCAACAATCAGTGAGAAGACCTGCAGTTATCGGCTGCCACAATAAAGTTCCTCAATTCTGGGAGATAAGATCAAAAGATGCGTCTTTGATGGAAAGCAAATATATTCATATTTGAAAAGGCAGCTGTTTTTGCCAAGGTGTGTTCAACATACAGATTATTTCACAAAAGAAAACAAAAAATGTGTTTAAATGAATGGGTGACAATTGAATCGTTTCTCAGCTTAATATAGCTTTTGTCAGTAAATGTTTTTTCCTATTTTACTACATTAGTAAAGGGAAATAAAATAAATGAAAAACAATATGACACTACATCAGGCAAAAATACCTTGAAAACAATCAAATGTGTTGATTTTAAATTAATATATGTAAAACACTTAAACTAGCGTCTGGTACATAGTAAGACTTATTTTTGTTGGCTCTTATTATTTTTTGACAATTACCCTTCAGTTTGCTTGCTCAAGTCAGGAAAATGGGTGAAAAATAAACAGTTGCATTTTAAAACAAATAGGTAAAAAAAGCCCTCAAGTATACTGCTTTTAGACTCCATTTATGACTGGTAGCTACATTTTTTAGAACTCTGCCATATCTACTGCCACCCACTGGTACATATCTGGATATACCATAATGAGTTAAGGGTTTTCCCATCAGGCCTGACCACAGAAAACACACAGGTTAAAATGAAGAACAACATTAAAAAAGTATGGCTATCCTCTGTGGTTTGTCTCAGACACTGAAACAACATACTGGTCTACAGATGGAGCCCAAGTGGTCCAATAAATGAAAGGTTTCTAATCCACTGTCTGTCTCTTGGGTATGCGGTAAAACATCCAAATACAGGTACTCATATTTTATTTGATGTCAATTCATTTCTGGTGAAACTTTCCATCTTGACAACTTTCGAGATTTAAAACCTCTTCTCCACAAAACTTCTACACTACAGAAAACAACACAACACTCTACCCCATTCCACCGCATTCTTGGCTCTGGCATGGAGAAACACCAAGATAGAGAATGAACGTTCTAACTCAGGCAACTATTAAGATTTTTGTCATTTCTATTAGCAACATAAGCAAAGAAAGTAGGAACATATTCATTAAGAAACAGTCCATTGTCCTAAATTGGTTTAAGGACTGTCTTGTTCAAAAGGATGATATGTGACATCATTAGTAAAATGAGCAAAAGAAGTTTATAATCTGTTGTAAACACTACTTCAGGAATAAGTTTCATTCACTCAAATTCAGGCATGAATTCATGTTTCTTCCTATATACACTATCTCTAAACTGCGTTTGCCTAATAGAAAGCTTGGCTTTTATTTAAATTCCTTAGGTTGGAATGCAGTTTATTATGGACTTTGTTCTGGTTCAAGACTCATAAGATTCAAGTGGGTATGCATTTTTGGGTCCTATAGAAATCTTGGGTATTTGACTTGTTCTTTGATCATCTCCTGTTTAAAGAAGCTACAAAAGTTTGTGCTCGTTTCTTGATGCACCTACTACTAAACCAGATTTAGGCTTCGTAGGCCTTCCAGATTCCTGGATCTATCTGAGGTCTACTCTAAATACATCATAGACAAAGATCTGAAAACCAAATGTGAAGAAAAGAATCTTGAAAGCAGAGAGAGAAACGTACCTTAGCTACAGGGGAAAACAATTAGAATGCTAGTAAATTTCTCATTAGAAACCACGAAGGCCATAAGACATTTTTTTAACTCTGAAAGAAAAAAACAACAACTAACAACTCAGGATCCTGTACGCAGTGAAAATGTTCTCAGAAATAAAGTGAAGTCAACACAGTCACAGAAAGAAAACTAAGAATTAAAATTAAGAAATGAGAACATTAAAATAATTCAAGAAAGTTCCCTAAAAAGAGAAGAAATGATAAAATAAAACAATCTTTGAAGATCAGGAAGAAAGAACATAGTAATGAAAAATACAGATAAATCCAATAGATTTTCATTCTCCTACTGAGTTATTTTTAAATTGTTTGGTGGTGAAAGAGAGAGAAAGGAAGGAAGGAAGGAGGGAGGGAGGGAGGGAGGGAGGGAGGGAGGGAGGGAGGGAGGGAGGGAGAGAGAGAGAGAGAGAGAGAGAGAGAGAGAGAGAGAGAGAGAGAAAAAGAAAGAAAGAAAGAAAGAAAGAAAGAAAGAAAGAAAGAAAGAAAGAAAGAAAGAAAGAAAGAAAGAAAGAAAGAAAGAAAGAAAGAAAGAAAGAAAGAAAGAAAGAAAGAAAGAAAGAAAAATTAACACTATCTGATGTGGTTCTAAACATATAGAGAGAAAATATTTAAGAAGGTTTCTACATTTCTGACTGGCAAAATGACAATACCAGTAGACTGTGATAGCTCTCTACCTATCATGTAATGCTTAGAGCAACTACTTAAAGCTACATAAAGAGATGCACTTAGAAACACAACTGATAAATCAAAATGGAACTCTAAAAAAGGCTCAAATAATCCATAGGAGGGCAGAAAACAAGGAGAGAAATAAAAAAACAAAAAAAAAATACATAAAAAAGGCAAACTTAAATCCTAACATATTAACAATTACATTATTCAAAAATAGTCTAAATACACCAGTTAAATGATAGAAACTCACAGAGTGGACTAATCCTTTAATCCATTACATGACCCATGGACCCAAGTACATGCTATTTATAAGAAATTCAATTATAATGGTATAGGCAAGGTGAAATTAAAAAATGGAAAAAGATACACCATGAAAACATTAATGAGAAAAAGCAGGAAAGGTTATATTAATACAAGATGAAGTAGATTTCAGAGCAAAAAAAAAATTATCAAAAACAAAAGGGAATATTATATAATGATTAAAAAGGGTTAAACTACCAAGAAGAAATAACAATCCTATATATGTATATATTAAATAACAAGGTTGCAAAAAGTGATGGAAAAACTATATAACTGAAAAGAAAAATAGAAAAATTCAAAATTAGAGTTGGAGACTTCAATATTCCCCTCTCAAAAATTGATCGTACAACTAGACAGAAAAACATCAAGGATATATAGAAGTATATATCAAGGATATATACAAGCATAAGTATAACAGGAAATCTAAAAACTTAGAAACTAAACACTTCTACATAATCCATTGGTCAAAGGAAATAAAAATATAAATTGAATAAAAATTAATATAGAACCTATCAAAGATTGTAAGACATAACCAAAGAAGTGCTGAGAGGAAACTATAGAACTAAATGCATGCATTACAGAAAAGGTCATGAATGAATACTCTATGCTCACACTTCAAGAACCTAAACAAAAAGAACAAAATAAATCCCAAGCAGCAGTGAAAGAAATAATAGAGATATGAACAGAAACGAATGAAACAGAGAACAGGAAAACAATAGAGAGAAAAAATCAATGAAACAAATAGCTGGTTCCTTACATAGTTCAATAAAATTGACAAATATTTAGCAAGATTAACCAGAGAGAGAGAGAGAGAGAGAGAGAGAGAGAGAGAGAGAGAGAGAGAGAGAGAAAGAGAGAGAGAGAGATACCCTCAGACCAATATCAGGATTGAAATAGGGGATATTACTACAGATTCTGTGAATATCAAAAGAATATTAAAGGAAGACTATGAGCAACTCTTCACATGTAAATATGACAACTTAGATGAAATTGACCACTTTTATAGAAAGCACAAAATACCATAAATTACCCAAAAATACATAACTTGAATAACCTTGCAACTATTAAGGAAATTGGATTTGCAATTTTAAAACTCCCAGATAAGAAATACCCACACCTGAAGGATTCACTGGTGAATTCTACCAAATGTTTACAGAAGATTAAATATTAATTTTATACAATTTCTTTCAGAAAAACAGAAAAGGGACTACTTCCCAATTCATTTTATCAAGCTAGTATCACCTTGCTACCAAAAATATACACTGTAGTTAAAAAAGAGAGAGAAATAAAGAAAATTGCAGCTCCCTCTTAAACAGAGATGAAAAATTCTTATAAAATATTAGTAAAAAGAATTTAGCAATATATAAAAGGAATTATAGATCATGACCAAGTTAGGTTTATTCTAAGAATGTAAAGTTGGTTCAATATTGAAAACAAAAAATCAGTGTAATCCATCACCTTAATAGACTAAAGAAGGGAAAAATATCACATGATCATATCAATTAATGCATAAAGCATACTTGAAAAAAAATTCATCAAAAATTCATGATTACAGCAAAAATTCAGGAAAAAAACAGAAGGAAACTCCCTTCACTCAATAAAGAACATCTACAAATATACTACAATTAACGTTATGATTAATAGTGAAAAATGGAATGTTTTCACCTTATGGTGAGAAATAAAGCAAGAATTTCCACTCAGAATTCTTTTTTTTTTTAAAGAAACATTTTTTTTTTTTAATTTTATTGGAGAATACTGGGGAACAGTGTGTTTCTCCAGGGCCCATCACCTCCAAGTCCTTGTCCCTCAATCTAGTTGTGGAGGATGCAGCTCACTGGCCCATGTGGAAATCTAACCGGCAACCCTGTTGATCAAAGCTTGCACTGTAACCAACTGAGCCATCTGGCTGCCTCTCCTCTCTCAGAATTCTTATTTATTATGGCATTTGAATATCTATCCAATGCAATAAAGCAAGAAAACTAAAGAGAAGAAAAGGGAAGGATAGGGAAAAGAAGGGAAGTGAAGGGAAGGGAAAGGAAAGGAAGAAAATGGAAGGGAAGGAAACAGCTTGGAAACAAAGAGATAAACGTGTCCCCATTTGTATATGAAATGGTTTTCTTCATTAAAAATCTCAAAGAATCCACCAAAAAAATCAACCAAACAAATAAAAAACTGAAAAACAAACAAAAAGTCGCCAGCTCCTGGAATCACTAACGTAAGCTCAGCAAGGCCACAGGATACAAGATACACATACAAAATCAATTATATTTCAACATATTTGGAAGGAACATGTGGAGACCAAAAAAAAAAAAAAAATTACAATATCAGTTGACAACACCTAAAGAAATGAAACAGTTAAGTATAAATTTAACGAAATATATAAAGGATTTAGATGCTGAAAACTATAAAACAGTGATGAGACATACATGGATTGGAAGATTCATATTATGAAGATATCAATTCTCTCCAAATTGATACACAAGTTCAATACAATATCTATCAAAATCCCAGTATATTTTTGAGCTGAAGACAACATGATTCTAAAATTTATATAGAAAAAAACTGAATAGCTAAAACAATTTAAAAAATTAACAGGAAAAAAAATCAGTCTATTCAATTTCTAGACTAATTACATAGCTACAGTAATGAGGAGTGTGTGGTCTTGGTAGAGGTATATACACACATATCAATAGAACAGATAGAGAATCTAGTTATAGAAATGGAGAACAGATTAGTAATTACACTGTTTCCCTGAAAATAAGACCTAGCTGGACAATCAGCTCTAACGCGTCTTTTGGAGCAAAAATTAATATAAGACCCAGTCTGATATGATATGATATATGATATGATATGACCCGGTCTTATATTAAAATAAGACCAGGTCTTATATTAATTTTTGCTCCAAAAGACGCGAGCTGTTTGTCTAGCTAGGTCTTATTTTCGGGGAATCACGGTTAAGGATGGAGTGGAGATGGGAGGGAAATGGATATGGCTATAAAAAGCAACATGAGGAATTTTCGTATTGATGGAAATGTTCTATATCCTCATTGTATCAATGTCGATACCCTGACTGTGATATTGTACAATAGTTTTCTCAGATATTTTTGTTGGGGAAGTGGATAAGGGGATCTTTATGTACTATAGGAGCTCTCAGTATAATTTCTCATAACTTCATGTGAATAGAAAATTACCCTTAAAATAAAAATTTAATTAAAAAATTCAGAAGGTTTTAGACAAAATGACAGATAATAGATACTTAAAGGTAATAATACATATTACATTGCCCAACAAATTACTTTTTAAAGTAAGTGCCTTTCCTGTTCATTCTCATTGCCACTTCTCTAGTCCACACAGCCATCTTCTCTTTTCTGGACAACTATAATTACCCCTATTTTAAAGCAAAGTACATATTTTGCTTTATATATACTACTACTAAAATTTAAAAAAAGAAAAAGAAAATCTTGGGCATATGGAAGAATATAGAGCATGACCTACTTACTCTTTTCTCCACTCTAAAATGGGGGCAAAAATGGCACATATATAACTTTTTCAATTAATAGTAATTATCATCATTGTTTCATCACAACCTGCACAAAAATATTGTGATCATTACTGTTGTTAATTAGGAATATAAACTGTGTTGATGATTAGAGACACCCGCTTTTGCAAGAGAAAATAACTGGGTAAAACCCCACACTGATAGGATAAAAACTATCAATAGTCTCTCAATATTGCATTCTGAAGACTGAAATTCTGTAATAGTATTGTCTCCACCTCCTCATATTTTATAAACTAAAAATTAAGTCTTTATTGATTTGAATTCATGAGACTCAATATAGTGGAATGTTGTGAAACATACAATGCAGTTTTTTTATTAAATTCAAAATGGACATTATGGAGGGGGGGAGTTGTTTACTAAAACTTCCATAAAAGTAATGACAGCTTCAAATTCCATTTCAAAAATGTGTCCTGAAATTCTCACCAGTATTACTACAATAGATTTCTGCCTGTGTCCCCTCCCTTCCCTGTTTCTTACCACTCAACCATTCCTCTACATAGCCCCGAGTTATGAATCTAAAACAGATATGCTCTTGTTGCTCTTTGCTTTGAACTGCTTGTAGTATTGGATTCTATCGGCATCCACAAGTGATTGATTGGTGATAGCTTCTGAGAGTGTGTATGGACAATAATCTAGGAATATGCCAGAGCTAAGTGGAAAGGAGTTCTTAAATTCACTTTTGATGTCCTCCATGGATATAGGGGCAGGGGAGAATAGTGAAATGTGTCTAGTATTTCCTATTCTGAGATAAACTCCAAACTCCTTAGTACGTCATTTATAAAGGACCTGTCTACAAATTTACTTCCAACACCATTATCGTCCATCATCATTGCAATATCTCCTGACACTATCTATAATGTCCTTTCTAGACTTCACTAACTAGAAAATATCCAACCATTCTTCAAATCCTAGCTTAAAACAAATATCATCTATTGACTTTCACAAACCATTCCATGCCCAAACACTACTCACATTCCCGGAGATATTGATTCTGCTTCTGGGTTCCCAAAGTACTTTATTCCTACTTTTGTTATAGTGTTTTTTCTGTTAGAGTTAATTGTTATATATTTGGATCTCTTACTAGATTCAAACTCTTTGAAAAGTACCAATTTCAGGAGGTTTAAGCTCAGAGTATTATATATGCTAAAGAAACATTTACTGAGTAAACAAGTTTTTAAGAAAACAATGAAAGCCAACTTTCATACTAATGTTACTATACTAATAGTAAATGGAGAACTGAGAAGAGGAAACGTTTACTCCTATTTTGCTCTACTTTGATCTTTACATCTATGTCTGGTATTTGGAAAGCTGGAGAGGTCAAAAGCTCTCCATCCTGGGCTGATACAGAAACATTGCAGACTTGATATGCAACCCTCAAGATAAGAACATTAGATAACAAACCAGATGATACAAAATATGTAAACACTATCGGCATTTTTTCAAAATGATTATTCTAAAGTTACAACTACAGTTTACTTCCTTACACTTTACATTATTTCCATATTTATCTCTTCTAATCTTCCTGAAATGATTGGGACTTCCTATTCCAAAAGCAGTTAGCCTCTGGCAAAAGTCAGGAGAATCTAGTCAGATCTGAAAACTGACAATTATGACAATAATGGCAAAACCCATGACTTATACAAGCCAATCAGTAATGGTCAATGGCCGAGTTTCTACGTTGTACATTCCAAAATGGCATGGTTTACTTAGCATGGTGGAAAAATGCAAGAATGGGAGTAAGGAGACCTGGGCTCTAGTTCTTCCTCTGCTATTAGTTAGCTAACCAGGTTTGTAAATGTGGTCACTTAATCAATCTGGCCATAGTGATCACATCAATGAAATAACGGGAGTAGAGCAGATGATTGCAAAGATCCCTCTAGCACTGAAATTTAAGCAATGTCCTTTGGTAGGTCACTGCACAGTCTCTAGGTATTACTTACTTACTGAGGGTTAGTTGTGTAGCTCAATCTGTGTTAGTAATATTATTCAGAATCAATATGGATGACAATCATCCCCCAAAAATCTTTTTAGCAACCCAAACAGATTCTCACTTAGTTTAAGTAATTATTCTTATTGTTAGCACTGTTTATAGACATGTGAAGACATGTGGGAAATTCATTGTCATTCACCTTCAATATCTCTGTTTTCTTTTACACCCAGATTAAATACACTTTGGATAATTACAGATATTCCCTTTTTGTTCTTCAAATCCTCACACTTACAATAATTCTTCTATTTCTTCTTATCCAAAGCCCTTCTAAAATTCCAATAAACAAAATAAATCAACTGTTACATCTGGATGTAAGAAAACAGCACACAATGGATTTTCACACAGATGGATTATATAACACAAAATTTCTCATTTGTCAGATCAGTTTCTTTTCTTGCAAGGCAAACAAACAAACAAACAAAATACCAAGAATGTCCTCAAAAGACAGCTTTCCCCCTCATGAATAGGTAGGATTGGGATTTTAGTGGTTTTAGTCCCTTACTATTCATGAGAATTAAAAATGTGTCTCATTTAAACAGAAGGGATTCAAAAAATACCCAATTAACTAGTAATAGAAAAAATAAAAGTAAATCAAAACAGTTTCCAATGTAAGAGTATACAATGAAAAGAAAAATTTGAAATGAGTGTTTTCTTTGGTGTTATATTCAGATGGCAAATGGGTTTTCATGGGTAATCTCACAGGTCATTGCTTCCTTTAATTAGTAACTTTTGCTAAACATAAAAAAGCCTCAAGTCATTTTAATAGTGATTACAACTGCCTAGTCCATTAGCAAATTGTCATACTAACACTGGCCACATCGCACTCTCCTATCTTTAAAGGTTACTCATTTAATTTTCATAGATTTTAATTAACTTTTCCTTTTCTATTAGGTTGATCATTAAACAGGGACAGAGGCATATTGCTTTTTTTTTGTATCTGGATCTGCAGCATTTTGACTGAAAAAGAGGTTCAGAAAATGCAAAATATGTGATCCCAAATTAGATGGTGGTAATGGTGACTGGTAGATATATTCAAAGAAGCCGGCTCTGTGAACGCCACTGGTACACTGGTTGAATCAATTTCATGTTGCCACAATACTTCTGGAAGTCTCTTTAAAATTCCCCTTTCCATCAGCAGATTCTCTTATTTGCATTAGCTGGAAACAGTACATATAATCATAACTGACAGGCTAGAGGGAGTTTCGGCTTATAAAACAGAAAGGAAAGGAAAATGTTCATTGTTTAGATTCCCTAAAGCAGAAACTGTTATCTTTGTTTGGGAAACAGAATGTACTGTGCTTGCAATCTAATCCCTAAGGTTTAGGCACGTCTGCAAGTTTATAACAGATCTCAAGGGTTCTACACTCACAAAATGATCTCTTATCACATCACTTTCATATACAGATGACCCTTGAACAACACTGGGGTTAGGGGCGCCGACCCCTCAGCAAAGTGAAATACTCACATATACAGTAAGTGGTACCTCGGTTTTCGAAAGTCTCCGTTGAAAAAGATTTCGGTTTACGAACGCCGTAAATTTTATGGATCTATGGTATCATTAGATAGTAAAATTCATGCTAAATTTTCAGTTTTAGGGTTCATTTTAAAGTCTAGAATGGATTAATCCATTTGCATTACTTTCTATGGGGAAACTGTGCCTCAGTTTTCGAACGTTTCAGAACTCGGACTTCCGGAACGGATTATGTTAAAAAAAACAACGAGGTACCACTGTACTATTATAACATAAACGGTTAACATATTTCATATGTTATATGTATTATATACTGTTATCTTATAATAAAGTAAGCTAGGGAAAATGTTATTAAGAAAATAATAAAAAAAGAGAAAATACATTTACAATATTTATTGAAAAAAAAATCTGTGTATGAGGGGACCTGCATAGTTGAAACCTTTGTTATTCTAGTGTCAATGGTATAAACATATTTAGAGAGCAGAAGAGCCTGGCTCTTGAATACCATGTTATTACATACATAGTATATGATCTCTGTTCAAATATCACCTTATCAGAGAGGATTTCTCTGATCTAAAAAGATTGAAAACAGTACACATACTCTCTGCCATCATTACTTTCTACATTCTTACACTGCTTTGATATCGATGTATATATTACATATAAAACATACACTTTTATATACATACGTATCAACAATATCAAAGGCTATATCTAAAGACAAACACAAGTAGCTCATTTTCAAACTAAATATGTACTCTAAAGAAAATCTGTATATACTAAGACAAGATTGAAGATGCATTAATAAAATATGACTAGTTACAGGGCAACCAAAATAACATATAATTAGATAAATAGGAGAAGTAAAGAAACAGAGTGAGAAACAAAAGCAAAAACCACAATAGATTTTCCTCCCCTCTCTGATTGTTAAGTTCTGTCCTCACATACGCAATCATCCTTTCAACAGCTCCACTGGTTGTCTCTCTGCTCTCCTCCCTGTAGTCTTAGCTCTAGTGCTACTCACTTCTCTGCTCTTCTAGAAAGATGCCATTAACACTAGTGCTACTCACTTCTCTGCTCTTCTAGAAAGATGCCATTAACACCGGTTTGGTGTCTTTGCAATGAGTGATTCTTCTGCCTAGAACACACTTTCCATTCAACCCTTCACTTTCTTTAGGTTTCTCCTCAAATGTCACCTTATCAGGACTACCCTGATCTAAAAAGGGCTAAAACAGTACACGCAACCATCCATTTGAACATATCCTGCTTCGAAATTCTTCATAGATTTTCTTCACTTTTTGACATGTGAAACTTGACCTGTATTTTTGTTTTACTGCTTCTTGTCTTTTCTACTCCACCAGAATGTAAGCACCATGCAAATACCGATTTTGTTCAGGTTACTAAGTATCTCAGGCAACTAGAGCAGTGCCAGGCACACAGTATATGCTCAGTAAATACTTGTTGAATAAATGAATCTAACTCTAGACGTCCTACTTTACTAATGTAAAATTGAACTTTATACAACATAAATAAAATCTCATTTCACATCATTTTTCCCCAACACCAACCGTTAACCTTGCTTAAAATACCTTCCTTTATCACTTCCCACGCCTTTTAGAATATAATCCACATTCCCTTTGTGGATTGGTTTCTTGCTTAATTTTCCAGGCTTATCTTTCATCATCCCTTTCCATATTCAAAATTCCAGTCATACTAAACTATTTGCAGTTCTTAAATGTAACATGCTCCCTCAACTCTAAATCTAAGTCTGTTTCTTCTGCCCAAGTGCCCCATCGACCCCGTTCACCCTGCTACCTCTTACTTGTCCTTAATGAACCAGAGAAACTTTTCCCTTGGGGTTAGATACCTTTAGTAAGTTCCCTCACAGTCACCAATTCGTACTTTGCTTTCACATAGCACTTTTACACTATTTTTAAAAATAATAAAAATTTTAAAATGTATCCTTATTTGTCTGCTCCTCCTTCCTCTTTACATGAGGGCTCTTTGGGGACTCCAAAGAGTCTCTTCACACTTATTCAACACAGTATCCGGACCCAGTAAACTTAACGAATATTGACTAATGAATGCATATTATAAATGTACATTAAAAATTAAAGTATTCTTATTTTTGAGATTTGAGAGATTTCTGAACCATAACGGAGACTACTGCAGACATAGTATGAAAATGCAAAGACTAAGATCACATATTTCTACATTAAAGCCTTTATTTTCAATAAATTATATAATCAAATATTTGTTATATGTAATTTCAAATATAAGACTGAGATATTTTAATCTTGGTAAAGCATTTGGATAAGTAAATATTATGTAATTGGGAAGGGCTAGGCATGACTCATTTTTTTTTAAAGTAACCTTGGTTAATATTTTAAGATTTGCCTATAAACTGAACCTCTTTGCCTCTGACTGACTTTGAACCTTTCAAAACCAAAACATTAAATCATATATGCGTATCTTGAACTTCACAGCATGAATAATATGAATTTTGTTTAAGATGTGAATTTAAAGACTACATTATGATGGTCTCCCTCAACCATGCTATACACTGCTCCATCAGCTGGGTGAGCATTTGGGTGTCCATTTTCCCTCATGGGGATGGATTTACACTTTGCTTCATCAGGTCTCCCTTGGGCCAAATACACATTTTAGACATAATTATGGGAGCAGTCTGTGGCAATGGAAAACCAAGTTAACTGAACCACATGGAAATAAAACCCATGTCATTGGTGTCATTACCAGAACACTCTAACCAACAGAGTTAACCTCAATGTAAACAGCAGGCAAAAATAGAACAAGACTCCAACTTTTGGAGAAATCAGTCCCTTTGGAAAGAATGCAATAAGCAGAAAACACCTGAACTCATATGTCCTGAACCAAAAGAGAACACAAGTACTGCTTTTTTTAAAATTATACATGAATGTGAGTAAAAAGAAAAGTAAAATGTGTTTGTTGAAAAAAAAGTTAACAGTGCAAAGTAAGCTTCATGGATCTATATAAAGAAAGGAAGAACACTCAAGAAGAAATAAGTAAAAAAAAAAATTTTAAAAGAAACTAGTTTTTTTGTATTCTGAAGTGACCTAACATTTGTTCAAAGTAGTAATAGCAATGAGATATTCAATTTTGTAAGTTCATATACATATCTTGTATGTGTCTGTGCACACACACAAGGTCAGACAACTAAGGTCAGACAACTAAGTGCGCGAACTCATCCTAAAAAAAGTGCTACATCCCTCATTGCTGAATATCACTATGGTCACCTTAAAAGTACTCCCCTTGGGAAGCTATGCACCAAGGCCAGCATCTAGTCCACCCTTCAAAGCAATTTCGGAACTCTTTTTCTGGAACAACCAACAGAGCTGTCCAAGTATTACCCTTGATGTCCTGAATGTCATCAAAATGTCTTCCTTTCAATATTTCCTTTATCTTCGAATAAAGAAAGAAGTCACTGGGGGCCAGATCAGGTGAGTCGGAAGGGTATTCCAATACAGTTATTTGTTTACTGGCTAAAAACTCCCTCACAGACTGTGCCATGTGAGCTGGTGCATTGTCGTGATGAAAGAGCCATGAATGGTTGGCGAAAAGTTTAGGCCATCTAACTTTTTCACGCAGCCTTTTCAGCACTTCCAAATAGTAAACTTGATTAACTGTTTGTCCAGTTCATATTCATACAAACTCATAATGAATAATCCCTCTGATATCAAAAAAAGTTAACAACATCATTGTAACAAATTTATAAACTTAATTGTCCAACCTCACATGTACTCTGATGTTCATTGCAGCATTATTCACAGTGGCCAAGACATGGAAAGAAAAGTGTCCTTAGATAGATGATTGGATAAAGATGTGATACATACATACAATGGAACATTATTAGGCCATAAGGAAAGATGAAATACTGCCATTTGTGACAACAAGGATGGATCTTGAGATTATCATACTAAGTGAAGTCAGACACAAACAGTTGACGATCATATGATTTCACACATATGTGAGATATAAAACTGAAAGCAACAAAGGAAGAAGCCAAACAAACAAAAACTCACAGACACAGACAATAGTTTAGTGGTTTTCAGAGGGTTAGGAGGGCGGGGCAGGAGGGGCGTGGTAGAAGAGGGAAAAGGTGGTCAAACATGTAGAGATGAAAGGGAAACTGACTGGATGGTGAACACACAATGCACTATATAGATGATGTATTATAGAATTGGATACTTGAAACCTATATAATTTTACTAACCAATGTTACTCCAATAAATAAAAAAAATAAAAAATTAAAAAAGAATAGAACAATCACATTAATTTGATCAATGCTACGCATAGTGTCCTTGGTAATTACCACATTAGATCTTAATGAGATCAGAACATTATAATTCTTATTCACTTAAAAAAGTGCCATAAATTTTCATTTGAAAATTAACCAGAATTTCAATTTCAAAAATATCAAAGGAAAATCATATTCTTTGCGAGTGTACAAATTACTTAAAATATTATATCTTGGGAACTGAAAGTAAACTAGTATATCAAAACACCAGTAATGAAAACTAATCTGAAGAGGAAAAATGGACCTAGTACAATTTAGATACCTGAATAATATTAGTGAAAATTAAAATAACAACACATCCAGAGATACTGTTGACACTACTGAATTTAACTGAATCCAGGAAAATTCCACTAGATCCCACTACATTTTGAAAGTAATTTATAAAACCCTTAAAGATCAGAGAAACCAGGAACACTGTCCTTAAAAGCTTAGAAAACAATCTGCTAGGTAATGATGGCTATGATCTCAGTTATGTGTAGCACAAACTATATGCAATAACTGCAGTCTGCCTCAAAACTACCCTGAAACTATAGAAAGCATTTTTAAAAAGTATTTTCTAAGATCATTATCCAAATGATCTTTACAAGAGATGGTCTATGTGTTCACCATCCCTTTCTCTCTCCCTCTCTCTCCATACATATATTTAAATGTGTAATAGATAACATAAACATGTAGTGTATAATTTGTATTTCTAATACAAATTCTAACTGGCTTAATTATATTTTGACTAGAAGTCATTATGACTTAGGATAGCAAGCAACCCCTAGGACTAGGATGGAACACTCGGCAGAAGACAGCAAAAAGGCCTTTCAGGAAATAGAAGTCTTTATAACCTCCACATTGCTGATGCCAATGGACACTTCTCTATTCCTATCTCATTGGGGTTCTTTGCAGCATCTGACATACATGAGCGTGTTCCAACACTGGAGACTTTCCCTCTCCCTGGCTCATGTCACACTGCTCTCCAGAGATCTCTCCTATCCTTTTGTCACTCCTCAGTGTCTTTTGAGAATTCTCCCTTCCCATGGCCAAACTTTAACTACTACCATTTAACAAGTTCTGTCCTTAAACAATTTAGGTTAACACTAGTTTCAACTCCCATAACCTGCCTCCAACCATACAGAGCCCTGTCCCATCCAGGTAGGCTGCTTCATGAGGTCTTGTTTTCATAATGTTCTTCATTTTTTTGTGAATGCCTTTCTCTGCCTGAATAACTTCTACTTAACCTTTAAAACTCAGGTACAGTGTCTACTCTTCTAACAATTTTCTCATAAATCCCTGTAGAAGATGACTTTTATTTGTGCTTCCACAGAAATCTTCTCATGTAATAGGTGTTCTTCATTGCCGAAAAATCACTAATTTACCCGCTTGCTTTCCTGCCATACAATGAACTCCTTCAGGTCAGACCACAGCTTTTCTTTTTTTTTTTTATTTAACTTTTTTACTAAGAAGTATAAAATGTACATAGAAAAGGTTATAAAATGTACAGTTCAATGAATTATCACCAAGTATACACCTACGTAACTACTCCCAAAAAGATACATTATTTGTATTTGCATCCGTAATGATTAGTATATAATAAATAGTAATAGCATTAACCTGATTTGGAGTATATGAATTATTACAAGAAATCATCCCAATGCTATGATCCAAAAGTTAGATATTAGATACAAAGATCAAATATAACTTATAATGGGGAAATTCTATAGTCATGTAAACTAGTGACAGCACAGAACTAAATTTCACAATTCAACAAATATGATGTTAAACAACAATCTTGTCAGGAAACCCAAAATGTAGAGAGTTTGGCATCAAAACCCAGAGGGAAAAATAAGGGTCCATCAAATATTACTTTTGTCAGTACATGATCTTTTGAGCTAACCAGTTACAGGGAACAGCCATAGAAGATCTCTAAAGAGTAAAACTCAGAGACAGACAGTCTACTAAGCAACTTGGCTTCTTAGCACTGAATAGGACAAAAGGATGAAAGAAAAGGGAACCGTTACCCATCTGACCCATGGTGAATGGATGTTGAAAACTGCAAGCCAGGTGGCCAGGAGAAATTCTATAGGGACATAGAGAGCATAACTCCAAGAGTCAATTGCTTAGAAGTGACAGCAGCAGATAGGCCCACTGGTGTACAAAATTGAGAGATAGATTGTCTCAATTTATGTAAGAACAGTCTTCAGCTTGGGAGGCTAAACAGCAGAAGTTTAAATATAGAAAGGCTATATAAGCAATAGCAGCAGAAGCCAACCAATGGGACCAACTATAGATGTACTTCACTTAGAAAGGGCTGAAGGTCTCCTGTGGCCTGTTCAGTTTCATTCTTACTGATGGGAAGAGTCCATACTAACTCAAATGATTATTTAAGAAAACTTAAATATTTGCATTCAGTTTCAGTATTACATTTTTACTTCTCTGATAGTTCATTCAGTGAGAGCTATAATAAAAATCAAAGATGTGTAATAGGAATCATCATAGTGACAATGACAATAACAGCTAAAATTTATGAGTGCTTACTGTGCTGCAGACACTATGCTAATAGTGTTCATGCATTTTCGCATTTAATCCTCACCCAATTATGGAGAGGCTATTATTTCCCCCTTTTTACAGAGGAGGAAACAGAGTGAGAGAGAAACTTACCTTCATGACTAGGAATTAGCAAAGTTGGGCATCTAATCCAGGATGGATTTAAAACCTATATTTTCCTCTGTTATGCTAAATTACCCAAATTCAAATGATTTCTTCCTGTGATGTAAATATTTTAAAAATCAAGTGTTCACATTTCTATTCATGATGAAGGTTGGATTCAAGAAGCAAATAGCTGGAGGGTCATGTAAGATGCCTGAATTTGCTTTAGTTTACCCAACATCAGTTACGAAAGATTCAAACTCACATCGCTGTACATCATAAAGTACTACATATGGAGTCTCACTGAGGAAAGAGTGGCAACGTTAGACTGAATCATGAAGACCTGTCTATAATTTTAAAAACTAAATTATTACGACTAATGTTGTTGAATTAGAAGTGTGGTGTATTGGTTAAAGCATTAGCTTTGTAATTGGGGTGCATGGATTCAAATCCCACTTCATTTATTAGCCATGTGATTTGAGCAAGATACTAACCTTCTCTGTGCCTTAGCTTTCTAGTCTATAAAATAGAAATAGAGGATTTCTAAGGGTTTAGTTACATAATGCTTGTAAAGCACTTAGCTTACATTCCAAAACATACTAAGCATTCTTGAGAGGAATTATCTTGATTCCATTCTGTAATGTGCAACAACTATAAGTATTTAATACTCTTATTTATTTTTGTATTTTTGTTCTGTAAAAGACACTATGTCAATACCTTTGGTTCAATGTTTATTCCCACATATTTTTTTTTTTTTGGTGAAGATTTAAAGAAACTGGACATCAGGTGAGTAGATATTACAAAGACTCTATTACAAAGAGAATTGAGGGGCGAACATACATTATCAGTGCCTTATTTCCAAATTAAAAAAAAAATCATAATGTGTAATCGCCATTTAAGATAATATCAAGATATAACATGAACAATTTAGCTAAGGCCTTCTGGCAACAAGATGGCTTTAGCTATGCTAAATGTCTTCTTCATGTACACATCTTGAAATTCTGAATACAATGAATATACAGTTAAGTTTACAAGAAACAAAGGGAAGTCCCTGGACCCACATACACACGTGAAAACCTGAAAGGTACAAACACGTTGCTGCTGCATACCTCGCGGTGGGGACAGGATTGTGGGGGACCCCTATTAAACCTGAAGATAGGCCCTAACAGCTAGTGTTTTACATACCCATTAAGTGACAGGAAATAAGGTCGTGGACCATGATGAAGGAGACAGGAAGTTAGAAGTCAGATTACGGCATGAAACTGGAATCCTCTCTAAGATCATATTTCCCAAACTTTAGCATCCATAAGAATCACCTGGAGGATTGATTACCCTGATTCCTCAATCTACCCCCCAGAGGCTCCGACTCACCAGGTCTGGGAAATTGTATCTCTAACAAGTTCCCAGGTAATGCTGGGTAAAAAGACCAACCTTTGCATAGTACTGCTCATCATAAGGGCTGCATCGTTAATGAAAAGAACCCTAAAAATGATCTTCCTGGACTCAGAAAGGTGATAAAAAAGTGTATCTATGACTAGGACTCCTATGCTACATACTGGTTTGGAGCAAAAATGTACACTGCCTGCATGTTACATGAGTGCTATGCCTAAGGAATTAACATTTAAAACTGGCCCTGGGTTGGGGATTCCTCTGAGGCATATGGAAGAAGCAAACATAAGATTCCTCTGTAGTGAAAATTTCACAAGCCAGTTTATGTAAAATTACCATTTTGATAACTCACAACCCAAAATCACAAAACATACAAAGCCATATTTACCATGAGCAAGAGTCTAAACCAATAATAAATAGACTGGCATCCCTAAAACTTAATAAAACAATTGAAAGAACCTATTAACAAGTTTTCATTTATTTAAAAACACAGACACACAGACACAGACACACACATACACAAAGGAATAGAAAACATAAAAAAAGAAATTTTAGAAATAAAAAATAAGAGTCATTGCTACTAAAATTTCAATAGATAAGTTTCAGATTAGTCACTGGTAAAGAAAGAACTGGTAAACTGGAAGAGCTGTCTAAAGAAATTATACAGAATGCAGCACAGACTATAAAAGATACTAAATATCACTGAAAGCAAATTAAGGACAGAATGAGAAATTCCAACCTGTGGCTAATGGGAGTGGTAGTAGTTGGCTAAAAATAGAATAGAGCAAAGCAATTTTAAAACATATAACAGTTAAGAATCTTCTAGATTTGGAATTTGAGAATTAAAGAATCATGGAACCAAGCAGAATCTATAAATACAAATAAGCCTATACAAAATACATAAAATAATAAAACTGCAGAATACCATGGGCAAATGTGATCTTAGAGGAATGAAAAAGATAAGACAATTTATTTGTAAAGAAATTACACTTGGGTTGATGGTTAACAGCAGCAAAACAGAAAGCGGAAGATAATATCTTTTAAATGTTGAGAGAACATAACTGTCAGCCTAGAATTCGCTTAGGTAAACACAAATTTAATAATGAAAGAATATACAAATATTTCCAAGACAGAGTATTCACACTCATTGAAAGAACTACTAAATTATGCTTTTCAGCAAGAAGGAAAATGAGCCCAGAAGAAAGGACTGGACCTCAGGAATAATGACGAGCAAAGAAAATGGTAAATATGTGGGTAAATCTAAATAAGCATTCGATTAACAACAACAATTTGAGAAGGTTTAAAAACAATATGGAACTAAAAACTGTAAAACATTGAAAATGAAGTGACTGATGAGAGTAAAAGGATCCTAAGGATTTTTAAAGTTTGAAGGCAGAGAAAATGAGTCATTGTAAACTTTAAGTCGACATGTTGTAGTTTCAGAGGTACATATTGAAATAATAGAAAAAGGATCCAATACTTTCAAATATGTATGGATGAAAAACGTAAAGAAATTGAAACAAGCTATGGTTACACAGATAACTATTAATAGTAAAAGAATGACATATACCAGGTTTAGGATAGTGGTCACAACAAAGACTGAGAGAAGGGACAGGGATACGCTTGAGATCCTGACAATATGCAAAAACAATATTTTCGTGCCAATATGGGAAAATGTTACCATTGGGTAAATGAGAACACGAATTTCCATCATTTTATTTTGTGTATACTATGTATGTTTGAAATATTTCATGACACATTTTTTTAAGTTAAAGGCAAAGAAGTTTATAGCGAAGCCAACATAATAAGAAAGGCTTAGTTAGCTGGAAAATAAATAATTTACCAATGTATTTATTTTCCAAGAGAAGTCAGAATGGGCTAAACCAATCAGGTAGTAGACCCAGTAAAAACCAGGTTAAAAAATGTTTAATATATATTCACTTTCCTCTTGAATCCGTATCTATTTGGCTTGTCTAAGATTCTTTGATTGTGGAAGAACTTATAGTGTGTGTGTATATATATATATATATATATATATATATATATATATGTATACACATATATATATATACACATATATATGTATATATGTATATATATGTATATATACACATACATACATACATATATATGCCAAATATATATATATATATATATACATATATATATATATATATATATATATGCCAAAAAGTTGAGTTCTTATTTTAATGATGTTTGCATCAGTGGTCAGAAGTGGAGATGAATGAATAAGAGATGGTATTAGACGGGATTTAAAGCAAATTCTATAGATCAAGCACAATCTGATAAAAAAACATTTTAAGGCAGATAGTAATATACTAACCAGCTTAAAACATACACATAAGAAAATTAGAAAGACTAAAACCAGATGTTGCATTCTAGATTAGTCTTTGAAATCGATTAGTTTTCAAATTTCACAAATGTCAAACTCCAAATCTACTGTGATATATTTTATTTTTACTTTGGCTTCAAAGGATCTCTAACTTCAGCATTTTTCAATGATAACTCAATCTCTCTGCTATATGTTAAGGGTTTCTTTTTCCACTCAATATCATATGAAAATCATGTTTTTTAAAAAAATGATTCATACCTTACAGTATGCAGTTTTTTAATTGCAAAACAATTCCTGTTAGTAACTGTTATGATAGCCCCAGAAGAATGAAGGCCAAAATTAGACGTTTGACTTTTATTTCATTCGTGGGCAGATATGTGCATGCTTTGACCTTTCTCCCCTCCAGTTGCTCCTTTCTTATAAGGCGGCAGCATAAAGGCAGAAGTCAAATAAATGAAATCGCCTGTCTGGCTTTTAAAATTAAATCTGACAGGTACAACAGGGTAAAATAAAAACATGTGCACACAGATGTGGTGACAGACTTTGGGGAGCTGTGTGTGGCATTATTTGTGCAGGTAAAAACAGGTATATGTATTGGAGTGTGTTTGTTTTTATCTTTTGTTTGTTTTTGCCTTTAGACAAAGATGGCATCTTTAAAAGATTTATTTTTCATTGAAATGGACCTCCAAGCTATCTTATCCCTTGCCAATATCATTTATTAAGGTTTAAAGCATTGTCTGTTTGTTTCAGGCTTCATCACCTCTGGTCAGGATATAAATGTTATAACTTACATCCATATTTTATATAACAAAAACAAGATATATTTGCCGATGTCATGAAGCAGAAGAACAGGAAACTAGAATGTAACATGACTCTTAGCACATAGGAGGGACTCGATAAACATTTGGTGAATTCAATAGTGAACTAGAGCAGAGGTCAACAATCTTTTTCTATAAAGAAAACTAGATAAATATTTAAGGTTTGCAGGCCATACGATCTCTCTTTCAACTACTCACCTCTGCCATTGTGGTGGGAAAACATCCTTAGTCAACATATAAACAAATGAATGTGGCTATATCCCAGGAAAACTTTCTTTGTGGACACTGAAATTTGAATCTCATGTAATTTTCAGGTGCCATAAAATATTATTCTTCCTTTGGCTTTTTTTTCCTTTAAAAATGTAAAAACTACTCCTACTCATGGGCTACACAAAAATGCAGAGAGCCAGAAGTGACCTGTGGGTTTTAGTTTGCCTATCCCTGAAATAAAATTTAGTGATTTCATAAGCCATCACTAAATGGATTTAATAATCCATTTAGTGATTTCATAAGCCAAAATTACATGTAGAATATAAGGAATTAGGTTGTAGAGCATAATAAGAAATGTGGAAAGCTGAAAGCATAAGCAAAATAGTTAAATCTATTAATTAATTTAAAGTGTATACATGCCCCAATAAATTTAGTAAAAGAAAACAGAAAAAAAAATAAAGTGTACACACAATTACACAAAGATTTTTCTTTTTGAGTAGCTTCACAAGAGACTAGTAACCTTTGATTTACGTACCTGCAGGTTGAAAGCAATACTCATTTTGAAAATATAAAAACGCTGTTCTGAATTGAATTTTATAACAATACAAACCAAAGGACACATCTAAGGCAGTAAGTCCAAAATCTGGGAACTATACATCTACGCTCAGAATCAATGTAGTCTTCCGGAGTTCTTGGAATTCTTGATGATTGAAGCTATAACTATTTGTGTTTATGAGCATTTTCCTGTAGAACCTATAGAGCTTTCGTCAGATTTTCAAGGAGTCAATGGGTTCAAAAACCAGTGATCTACCGTGTTTCCCTGAAAACAAGACCTAACAGGAAAATAAGCCCTAGCATGATTTCTCAGGATGACAACCCCTAAACATAAGTCCAAATGCATCTTTTGGAGCAAAAATTAATATAAGAACCAGTTTTATTTTCGGGGAAACACAGTAGCAGATTGGAAATGATTATCTAATAGTTCTGTTTACTATTCTTTTGAATCATCAATACCCAAAAGCATAATTATTTTTACAAAAAAAGCAAATATCTAAAAGCTTGATATTCTAATTAGCATTAAATGGAGCACATATTTTTTTAAAAAGTCATTTCCTTCTAGATGTGATTTTTAAGGTACAGTAGTCTCACTTATCTGTGGGGAAAACATTGCAAGACTCCTCAGTGGATGCCTCAAACCACAGATAGCACTGAACCCTATATTTATTGTTTTTCCCACACATACATAACTATGATAAAAATTTAACATATACATTAGGCACAGTAAGAGATTAACAACAATAACTAATAATAAAATAGAACAATTACAACATATAGTGTAGAAAAAGTTATGTGAATGTTTTAGGGGCCATTATTTAGTAAATAAGCGTTACTTGAACACAAGCTCTGTGATACTGTAACAGTCGAGCTGAGAAGATGGCTACCAGATGACTAATGGGTAGGAGGTGTATATAGCATGGAGACCTTGGACACAGCGATGATTCAAGTCTCGGGGAGGATGCAGCGGATGGTGCAAGATTTCATCACACTACTCAGAATGGTGTGCAATTTAAAACTCACAAATATTATTTCTGGAATTTTCCATTTAATATTTTCAGAGTGTGGTTAACAACAGGCTAACTGGAACTGTGGAAAGTGAAACTGTAGATACAGTAGGGACTACTGTGATCAGATTAATGTTCTCGGTCAAGCCATAAAATACTAAATAGGAAGTACAGTAGGCTGACTAATGATGCCCAAAGACATCCAGGTCCTTCTTCCTAGAACCTGTGAATATGTGGCTTTACATTATAAACAAATTTTAACAATTTTGAGATGAAGATATTATCCTGGATTATCCAGGTGAATCCTAAATGCAATCACAATTGTCCTTATTAAGAAGGAGGCAGAGGGAGATTTGACTACAGGGAGATTTGACTAAAAGGCTGTGTGATGATGGAAGCAGAGATTGGAGCAATGCACTTTGAAGATGGAGGAATGGACCACAATCCAAGGAATACAGACAACCACTAAAAGCTGAAAAAGGCAAAGAAATGGAGTTTTCCCTCAGTTTCCAGAACAAAAACCAGCCCTGTGGATACCATAACTTTAACCCAGCAAAACTGATTTTGGAATTCTCACGTGTAGAATTTTAAGAGAATAAATGTATATCTTTTTAAGCTACCAAGTTTGTGGTAACTTGTCATAACAGCAATAAGAAACTAATACAGGAACTATTTACGCGCATTTCTGCTTCCCTAGGAGGAACTAACTGGTCCTGCACCTTTCACTTTAATTTTTATTGAGTTTAAAGTCTAGTTGCTAGGAAATCAAAATAGGGGCAATTTGATTCTGCATTTTATGTTTATGCATTTCATAACTAGAGAAATACACAAACAAACAGAAAGAACAGGTAGTAAGCATCTAAAATCCAGCCAACTGTTGTGTCCCTAAAGTGACTCTGATAGATGTACTGGCTGAATAACTATTGAGAACATTCATATATGTCTTCAATTTTTACACTGAAAATACTCATCTAAAAAATAAAATAATTTTACAAATTATCACAAAACCATGTACCTTCTCTAAATACCTAGTGGTCTCACCTTCTAGAGTGCAGTCATGGTATCATGATAAGAAAGCAATATCCTCTCTCCAAAGCAGTCCCATTTTACCTTGTCCCCACCACACATACGTTCATGACTTGGAAGGACGAGAATTATATGTGTAGTCAAAATTGATGTCCCAAAGTCTATGCATTCAATAAAATCATACTTTTTTTCCCCCCACAGGTAAAGCTCTCAGGTCTTTTCTCAGAGTATAATGACTTATTTTTTTCTATTCCATAAAATCCAGACCAGGTTTTGTTTTGTTTTAGGCCAAAGCATATTAAAAGAAGTCAATCACACCTGGGCACATGGAGATTTTGAGCAGCAGGTAACAGAATACATTAATTGCTGGAAGAAGCAACATCTCAAAATAAGGAAAGAGAGAGACAGAGGAAATGTTAGAGCATTGGTACAAGAGCAACTAGTGGTACATTCTCAGTTGACCTGAGGATAATTAATGTGTTAGAGTACAATCATCAAGGTTGAGAACAATTGTCCCAAGTCACTAAATAAATACCCAGCATATGCTGCTTGAGAACAGTAAGGGGAACCGAGGAACTGAAAGACTCTCAGCTGTAATTAAAACAAATATTCATGCTTAAGGAAGTGTCAATCACCTGAAACATGTATCTGTGTATGGCACCTCATTAATAATGCCCCTGCAGAGCATTGGAGGGGTTCAATTAACATTTGCTGGGTAAATTCATGAATGAATAGTACATAAATGAATATCATTTGTTGTAGATGTCTGATATAAGTGCGATAAATTACATAATTATTTAAATAGTATTTAAGAGAAATATTTGGAAAGTATCTAGTTCAAAAGCAGTTTTGGAAAAATAAGAAAATTAGAGAAATGAAAATACTTAGAAAAATAATTTGAAGTCCACTTCAAAAAAGCTTTAATAAAGTCGAAAACAGTGCCTGCTCACTCAGACGCTTTTTGGTGTTAGATATAATAGAACTAGAGCAATAACCCCACCAGGCTATAAAATGAAAAGTCCGGTATCAGAGATTGCATTCCATTTCCCTTAAGAGCTTTTCAAGGAACCAAACACATTTACCTCACTCAGGCTGTGTGTGTGTTTAAACCATGTTCAGAATCTCCTCAGCACATCTCTATTGAAGGCAGTTGAGTTCTCAGTAGCAAGTATACTAGTGAAAAAGCTTAGACTGCAAGGGCAGAAAATTCAGAGCACTTTCTGCTGTTACAGACCCATATGGTGGTTTGACAGATCAAACTAACCTCCAAAGGGAACTTTCCATTTGAATAATAAGTAGATGATTAAGGACGTGTGCTTCAGGTTTTATTTAGAAACATAGATTAATGCATCTGTTATCCTAAACAGTGAGTGCTGGCAGTTAAGATTTCCTTTCTCTCACTTGGGAGCACTACAGATATCTGTTTATCAGCATCCTCTTCTATTTTCAAAATAATGTACACTGTCTTTAAATTGATTGCATATCTTTAGACATAGCATCAAGTATCAAATTAGGAAAATCACTTGGCAAAAATGGTTACACGCAGTAGAAGCTAAAGAGAAGAGAATGTCTTTCAACGTATTTAAACCAACTTCAAAATATGAACTGACGTGGCTTTATGCAACAGGCTCAATTCCCAACATAAAATATAGCTCAGTGTCTATTATTTTTGCTGTCCAGCATCTATTTTGCCCTTTCCCTAAAGACAGTGCCCAGATTTCGCTTTGGCAAGCACCGTTCCCCACACTCATCCTATGAAGTTCTAGTAAGGCTAACCCCTCTATTTGTCTGGTTTTAGCTTTGGAAGAGTGACTGAAACCTCGTCAATGACAATACATATTAGGAATGGCTTAAGCGCAGCATACCTGATCAGGTAAATCACTGCAAGGAGCATCAGCCTCAGAACTTGTACTGGAGCTATTGAGACAAAAGCCGTTGCTTGCTAAAATGGTAGGAGGAGAGTGAGCCTTTCGCTATTGGGACCATGTGATCACTACTTAGAGAGAGCCTGGCTGAGAATGAAGTTAATATAAAGAAAAACTTTGAATACAAAGGGGACGAAAGGTCAATGGAGTTACGGTGGTTTTCTTTTGTTTTTGGATGCCACAGATGAATTTCCTTGTGTCATAGACTACATTGGCATTTTCAGTTCCTAAATTAGTAAGTAATCCTCCAGCTCACTTCCACCCTTTCTTTTTTGCTTAAGCCAGTTTCTTTTTAACCAGGTTTAATGTCACTTCAATCAGAATTCCTGACTAATACAATTCACTACTTTCCTTCCAAAGGACTTTGACATTCATGTATGTACTATATATGTATGTATGTATTCATGCATGTATGTATGTATATATTTTCTTTAAGCAACACTATCAAGACTTGGGCTTTGGACTTTTTGGTGAGCCTGAGTTCTAATCCTTGGCTCAACAAGTTAGGTCCTCTGAGGCAGGTTTCTTTATCTGTCAAATATACATAAGAATATATATGTAGAAGAGTTAAGGGGAAGATAAAATGCACAGCATGCTAAATGTCAGTAGAGTCCCTTAGTCAATTGCATTTCCTTTCCCTTTTTGGAGAAATAGAAGGGCTTTTATATATTTACCTTTATATTGTTTTTGTATTTCATGGGTGGAATGACAAAAAGGTTCCTCTGAGAAAGAGTTCTCAAATTTAAAAGACAAAGGTAATCCTTAACACACCAATAGAAAACATTTTTTTAAAGTAGGAAGACCCTGTCCTGTGGAACTAAACACTAAAATTCTAGAAATAGGCCATTAACAGAATCTAGTACAATTTTTTGTTTCATACAAGCAAAAGCCTTGTTAATGTACATCAATATGAGGTATAGTCTACTTAGGCCTAGTGATTGTGCAGAGGTTTTTCTCTGTTTTTATTGTTTAGTGATTTGAATTGGCTTGAGGCTTTGGCTTTTGTTTTTCTTTTCTTTTCAATCAGTGACTTATTCAGTCTGAGTGACTGTAACTTTGAGTCACATATTCCTGATATACTATAGGTCTAAGAACAACACAAGAATTAGGTACCCTGGTAACAAAACATTTTGAGTTGGTTTTGGGTAGAAAAATCTGTTTAAGAGTGAATTTAATGTATTTCAATTGTGTGGTTTGCTATTCGTTGAACCAACCAAGAAACTCCATAAGGAATGCAACGAAATTGTAAGTTTCTAAAGACATGTCAGCTAGCATAAAATTTTAGACTATTTTAATTTTAATTTTATCTTTGAACACAAACTAGATGATATTTTCATGGAACTATTATCTATGCTCAATAGAAAAGACAATCTGTACTATTAGGTATAACCCCTCTGCTTTGTTCAATATTACTCTAGCAGTGGTCAGTATAAACATAGTATTTACATGAGGAGTTTAAAAGCTGATAAAAATCATCAAATATGACTCTTAAGTGTTGATTTCCTTTTATAAACTGTGGTAGAAACTTCTCTTACGTGTCATTAGATTACAAATGAAAATTAGATTCTACTGGTATAAGCTCAGAGCAATTCAACGTACATTATCTAACCTGTGATTTTGGAGAAATCACAGAATTTTGTAAGCAACTAGAAGTGGATATTTGTCGTTACCAAGGATAAGTATTATGGCTATGTGACATAATATTTAATATTTAAATTTTCTATAAGCTTTACAGTTTATACTTAGATATGAGATGAATTCATTAGGATAGTACTTTATGGGTCGTAGATTTAATGGTTAGCATTATGAAAGGTTCTTTAGGATATCAAAAAGAAACTCTTAAGAAACATCCCCGGAATCTACCTTTGTAAGAAATTGAGTCATTGCAAAAGCCACAAGTTACAATAGAAATTGACTTGTTACGATAATAATACACATTCCTTCTGAATTATATAATGAAAAACTTCATCTCTCTAAGCCAATAAACAAATAATTGTTCTCATGGCAGAATCCATGCAAGTTTTTATTTTAGAAGGACTGACCAATATAATGAAAATAAGTTTTTTAGTCTAAATGCAAAAAGACAAACAAGTAACTCTGCAATAATCTAGAATAACAAAAAGTCACTATCAGGGTACAATCTAATATAATATGAATAAAAGGTAATATTAAGATTACAAGAGACATAATCTTACATCAAATGATTTTCCAAACAATATTTTGTTTGGGCTTCTAGTTTTACTTACGGGCAAGAATAAGAATATAAAAGAATAGCTGTAATGCCAACTTTCTGGAGGATAACTTTCATCTTTGTACCAAGAGACTGAGAAATATTCATATTTTTTGATCCAGTAATTCCACTTAATAGTCAGAAATGTACAGAATTATGTATGGGCAAAGATTATCATTCTCTTGTTACTTATAGTAACCTCATTTTTTAAAGAACTTAATTTCCACTAACAGATTAGTTATCACCTCCATTGAGAATATGATGAACACTAAGGATTCTTTACCCCCAAAATATAAAATATTTGCCTCAATTCTATAACACACACATCCACACTCATACACACATACACATACATAGAACATGATATAAAAACTGCATTGTCATCTAATTTTGGAAACTATTAAAACTGTTAATAACAATTTTAGAATGTATAGGAATAACATTTAGGATCATGAAAAGAAGAGAATGCAAATTTTTCAGAGAAGTGAAAAATACAGTACACTTACTATTGAAATTAAGGTCTAAAAAAATTGGAGAGACAGCAGATAAAATACAAAATTAAAGACTACAAAGATGTTTGTATACAATTAACATTGTTTGTCCATAGCTATTCTTCATATTCACAGACAACACTACTGACAACAGTTTCTATCCCACAATCACTGACTTCTAAGTTCAATGAGGGAAGCATGACAGCCTGATCTTTAATCTGGGGCTGTAACTATGATTGACAAAGACTGGGGAAATTTGTATGTCTCTTTTTCCAAAAGTACAAAGTACAATGTTCATTTACTCATGCAATTCAATGCAATTACATAAATATTTTTATCAATTCAATTTCATAAACATACTTGCTATCTGCCAGATTGACAGGCCAGATATACAAAAATGACTAAAACCCAGAGCCTTTGTTCCCGGGAGCTGACCACGTTAAGGAGAATTCATAAAAATCTATTTCCAACAGATAGAACGTAACCTGCATGAAGACAGGGATTTTTGCCAATTTTGCTTAGTAATTTATCTCAAGTACGTAGAACAATCTTACAATTATTTAAAAAGAGAGGCAAAATTTGAACTAAGGTTCATATGTGGGATATAAAACTGAAAGAAACAAAGGAACAAAACAAAGAAACAAAAACTCATAGACACGACAACAGTTTAGTGGTTACCAGAGGGTAAGGAGAGGTGGGAGGTGGTAGAAGAGGGAAAAGGCAGGCAAATATATGATGATGGAAGGAGAACTGACTCTGGGTGGTGAACATATAATGCAATATATAGACGGTATATTATAGAACTGCAACCCTGAAACCTATATAATTTTACTAAACAATGTCACCGCAATAAATTTAATAAAAAAAGAAATTTGTAGTTACAAAATAGTCACAGGGATGAAGAATACAGCATAGAGAATATAGTCCATAACGTTGCAACAATTATGTACAGTGCCAGGGGTGTACTAGACTAATCGAGGAGGGGAATCACTGCATAAAATATATAAAAGTCTAACCACTATGCTGTACACCTAAAACTAATACCGTGTTTCCCTGAAAATAAGACCTAGCCTGACAATCAGCTCTAATATGTCTTTTAGAGCAAAAATTAATATAATACCCGGTATTATATTATATATTACATCATATTATATTACATTACATTATATGATATTATATTAATTATATTATGTAAGACTATAAGACTGGATCATATAAAAATTTTTGCTCCAAAAGACACATTAGAGCTGATTGTCCGGCTAGGTCTTATTTTTGGGGAAACACAGTATAAAATAATACTGAATGTCAATTGTAACTGGAAAAAAATAATTTTTTAAAAAGATTAACTAGAAAAAAAATTTGAACTAAGGTTTGTCTGACTCCAAAGTCCATATTCTTAGCCAATATGTTATCCAGCTCTTGTGTATTCTTACTGCTCACCAATAATCTTCAGATTAAAAACTGGCTTCTTCAATAATGTATGAAGTTACACATCTGAACATAACAGCAAGCACATTACATAATAATGAACACAGAAAAGCCAGAAAAATAACCAGAATAGATACTAATGACCACAGTTATTCAGAATTGTCATATTTTTCTATGTACGTACATAACTCTAAATATATTATTTCACTTTTTTGTCTTTTAACATTATATACATATAGTTACATTGTATGTGTTCTTTTGGGACTTGCTATTTTCATTCAAATTTATACTTTTGAGACTAACATGTTGGTGAGTTGATATGTATAATGCATTCATTTTTTAACTTTTTTGTATCCTATTATATGAATATATCACAATTTTTCTATTCTTCTATGGGTGGCCATGTCAGTTTTCAATTTCTGTGTGACTACAAATGATGAGTATTTATGTAAATAATCTTGTGGTTAAGCACTAGAGTTTGTCTTGGGTGTACGCCTAAGAGTGGAATTGCTGAGTTATGTGGCAAGCATACATTCAACTTTATAAAATAATGCTGAGTTATTTTCCAATATTTTTATACCAATTTATAAATATGCCCTAAAAATGAATGCAAGTTATACTGCGCTAGTCCTGACCACATTTGTTATTATACATTTTTCAAAAAAAAAAAATTTAATGTGTCCTCATCTAAAATAATTGGCTTCCTTTATGACATTCTTCCAGAGGGATAATATATGCGTATATTGGCATGAGAGGTCTATGTTAATAGTAATACTTTTCATTGCAAAAGTTTTATTATAAAATCTTATTATCAGTATTAACATACAAATCGCCTCATACCACGTTTCCCCAAAAATAAGACTAGCCACACAATCAGCTCTAGTGCGTCTTTTGGAGCAAAAATTAATATAAGACCCGGTATTTTATATTATATTATATTATTATATTATATTTATTATATCATATTATTATACCTGGTCTTACATCATAGTAAAATAAGACCAGGTCTTGAATTAATTTTTGCTCCAAAGGATACATTAGAGCTGATGGTCCAGCTAGGTCTCATTTTTGGGGAAACATGGTAGCACTCTCCCACTTAAAGTATGAAAGGTGTCCTGGGGCACGGTGGGGGTGGGGGTGGGGGTGGGGGCTATGGTGAAGTCCATCCTCCCTGCAGGCTCACAAGCTCTACTGGGTCTGTTTCTAGTTCCTGCCTGCTTCTCCAGCCTCTTCTATCACCACTCTTTCTCTCTCTCCCTCTCAAGAATGCTAGTGTTAAATGGAACTTCTTCCATTTCCTCCAATGAAACTTCAAAGGCCAACAATCAACCAGTCAAGCCTCCGACTCCCGCACCTGCACTCCCTCACGCAGGAGAAGCAGGACTTCCCACTATACACTCCCATCCACCAGCTGGATTTTAGGTTTTATAACGTTGAGGATCTGATCTACCTCCTTTACCACTGTAATCTTCTTGGCCTAGCTCACTGGTTCAAAATAAGTCTTCAATAAATATTTAAATGGATGACTATATGTTCCTAGTTAAAATAAATCAGCTCCTTATGAGAGACATCCACTCTTAGTGTGTAAAAATAACCAGAATCCATAAGTCTGAGTATCTGACCTCAGACCATGGTGAATTCATTAAGGTCAAAAGCTACCTATTGAGCCCTCTTGGGTCAAGGAGTGTTTCCTGGACATACATGTCTAGGATAGGAAATGCCTGTATCATGTATGTCTTCTTTAATATTTAAAATATCAATCATTTCCCATGGCCAGAGAGCTGCAAATGAAGGATGCAGCAGATGAGATTAGATACATGAGTCACTAAAAATCCTGCATGATGCATGGCTGAGTTCAAGTTCTGTTTTATAGGCAATGGCAACAACTGCAAAATTTAAGCTTAGGAAAATTATAATTAATTTAGTGTTTTAGATAAACTTCTTAGGATGCTTTATGGAGGAAAAACTGTTGAGAAACCAGGCTTCTTGCTGGAAACCCATGATGCCAACTTTTACTTTACAATGACAGTCATCTCATGGATGACTGAATCCTTCACATTTTCCTCCTGGGAACACTTATTGGATTTTGATGCCAGAGATTCCTGAAAGGCATTTTTAGGTGGGAATTTTTAAAGCAATGAAAATGTTCTCTGAGGATATTTATGACTATTTTAAAATAAATAGTGGCATTAACATCAATATGGAAGTTCCATGGAGACACAAACAGAAAAAGAAAGCAAAGAAGACTACGCAACTTTTCAATATTTTACATTTTCTCAGTTGGTGGGTTAAGCTTGGTAGGTATCTTTTCCAGATGGTATAGATTAGGAACTAGAACTTAAGTTGTTATTCTCCTTTTATCCTGGGCATCATTTCTTCCTAACATCTAGTTCAGAGAAGTCAACCTCATAACCTTACTTACCTTTTGTCTGTCTCTTTTAACCCTACCTTTCCATCTTCTCCTACAAAGGCACTCATGTGTCTTTTTCTTTTTTCCTTGTTTCACAGTTACTACCTTGGTCTATCTCCTGATTCTTAGATTGTAACAAAGCCTTCAAAGAGTTTATTTACATTTGTCTCTTCTCTAGTATATCGCCAACACAGTCAACATGATAATCTCCTTTACACAATGTTCACAACATCTGGCCTCTTAGATAAGATCCACCAGTGGTTTCTCATAGCTTGGTTAATCAGTCTGCACACACCTTAATATTCTTAGTGCGCCATTACTCTATGGCCTTGTGCCCAGGCCACTAGCCCTTGAAATCATAACTTAGTCTTTTCTAAATCTCTTCTCCTCCTAGAAGCTGATTCCTTCTGATCAGTGCCTTTATTTGGCCTGCTCATCCCGGCTACCCTATAATGCCTACCTCTCAACAGTCTTAAAGAAATGTTTCCAGCTTTATTTCATACAATTCTGATGACTTACTCAGTCTGTCAATGAAAATTCACTGCAATGCTCTCCTTGGAGCATACTCAATTATAGATGAGATGCTAATTGAATTTCCCTTTGATTTGGCCCTAGAAAAGATCCAACATGTTGAGTCCAATGCACAGTACATTATAGGAAGATCTGACATCATCACTGCCTCTGTGCATCCCCTCTTCCCTCCCCAGAATTTGAACTCCACTAGAAAAAGAAGTTAGTCTCTTCCTGTGTAATCCACAGCACCTAACCAGGACTCCGCTATTGAACTTTTAAACTTGTTAGTCCTTACACTAAAATTTAAGAGTTTGAAGGCAAGAGCAATGTTTGATCATTGCATTCAGAGAATACAAAGCTAGACAATGACAATGACCAATATTAGTAAATTTTCAATAAATGAGTCAACCTGTCCATTTGTTGAGTACCCATGATGTGTCAGGCGTTGTGTTAGGCAATGCAGCGCTGTCAGTGAGCAAAGGAACTGAATCCTGGGACCTCCTGAATAAATAAAAGTGCATCTCTATGTTCCTACTACTTATTGCTACTTATTTGTCCTCTTGTTTTCTGAAATATCCTGCGGCTGTGACCACGTCATCCACCTTTATGATGTCATTACCCCCAAATATTGGGAGTTTTATGTACGAGTATGTGTAGGAGTCAGTGACTGCTTGCTATATGAGTGCACGGAACATCAGGAAATTACTGACTTGCTGACACAGAAGTAAGGATGTTACCTCCCAGCCGAGTCCTGCCCCTACTCCCCAACACCGCCGTTCTCCAGGAACACAGATTATGTTTTACAGTATATAGTCCCTCCCTCCTATTTCTCATATGCAGTTGGCAAGTCATGCCACTCCTAACTCCAAACTGTCTTATTCTCAAGCTTTTTCTCCCCTCTGCAGTCCTATTATTGCCTCCAGGAATTACAGAAACACAACAGGTTATTCTTTCCCCCAACTCTGTTCCTCTTCCAGTGCTCCCTCTGCCAGTGAAGAGCACTATACACAGTCCTAGCTCTGCATGCCCAAAACGCACCCCTCCCTACCTCCAGTCTATCATAAAGTCCCTCTGATTTAAACTCTCGCCCAAATCTAGCTATAGCTCACCATTTCCATTGCCACTGCTCCAGGATAACATATTTTCTTTGGGATTGGAATAGCCTCTTATGCAACCTCCAATTTCCATCTTTGACCCTAGCTCTTCTCCAAATTCAGACAGAATTATCTGTTGAAAACGCAAATCTGACCATATTGCCCCAGCTTGCTTAAAGCCCAGCAATGGACTATCAGTGTTGTTAGAACAAAATTAAAATGCTTAAACATGGTTTATCTTACCTGTGGTTGGTAGGCAGGTAATAGCCCCCTCCCCCAGATGCCCACATTTTAATCCCAGGAACCTATTATTATATTATATGACATGACAAGGCGGGATTAAGGTTGCAGATGGAATTCAAGTTGTTAATCAGCTGACCTTAAAATAAGGAGGTTATCCTGGATTACCCAGGTGATCCCTTAAAATAGAAGAGAGAAGCAGGAAAGAAAGAGAAGGAGATGTGGGGACAGAAACAAGGTTGTCAGTGTGATATAATGTGAGGAGGACTCAATCCGCTCCTGGGGCCATGAGCCAAGGAATGTGAGAAGCATCTAAAAACTGGAAAAGCAAACAAATTGCCCCCTAGAACCCCCAGAAAGGAATGCAGCCCTGTCAGCACTTTGATTCTAGCCCATTTTGGACTTCTGACCTACAGGACTAAAATTTACAGAAATAAACGTGTACTGTTTAAACAACTAAGTTTGTGGTAATTTGGGATAGCATCAACAGGAAACTAACATGCTACCTAACACCATTCCTCTATCCCTTCTTCCTTAGAGGTGCCATGCTCTCTGCTGCCACGGGGCCTCAGGGTATCTGTATATCAATGTGTGCAATCTTTGGATTAATAACATCATGTCCTGGGGGTGGCCGGATGGCTCAGTTAGTGAGCCCTGAAGAACAGGGTTGTCAGTTCAATTCCCACATGGGATGGTGGGCTGTGACCCCTGCAACTAAGATTGAAAACAGCGACTGGACTTGGAGCTGAGCTGTGCTCTCCACAACTAGATTGAAGGACAACAACTTGGAGCTGATGAGCCCTGGAAAAACACACTGTTCCCCATTATTCCCCAATAAAAATAAATAAACAAACAAATAAATAATAATGATGATACCATGTCGCTAACTAGATGGTATCCCAGGTAGGTAAAGACAGTATCTCCTTTTTGTTACCATTCTGTTACCAGCATCCAACTGAGAGCTTGGCCAAGAGTAGGCCAAATAAATTATTGGTCAAATGAATGTAGCCAAGCACCTGTGTCCCACCAAACCCTGACTATCGCCCTCTAGAGGACTACTCTTCCAGCATTTCTCTCTAGTGTGCCCTGTACACCAATCCTAGATACAGTCTCCTAAACTCCCAAACACATACGTACATGATTCTCAGTTTAGGAGGTCACCATGTTCCAGTAACTGTTCATGAATCAAGATCACTTATAGAGATGTACATTAGTGAAATACACTGCAGTTCTCCTTTTCAACACTTCTCAGCGTTGTTAAGTAGCTTTAAAAAATTTAGTTAACCTCCCTGGGCTTCAGATTCTCACTCTTAAATAGCAATGATCTCAGAAATGTTAGGGATCTAGACAAGGAATACATAACTCTAAATTTCTAATCCTTATAATACAGGCTGTTTGTTTTTTGTCCGTACATTACCCTCACTCTCACCTCATTTATGCGTTCTATTGAGCTGTGTTACCTTTGCGCCTACCACTGTGTACTTCATAGTATCCACTGCAGAAATTCAGGGAATATTTTCAAAATGCATAAAGACAACCAACAAATACTGCAGTACTATAATAACTATATCTGGTGTCAAGAGGGTACTACTAGACTTATCGGGGTTATCACTTTGTACGTTTTATAAATGTCTAACTACTATGCTGTACACCTGAAACTAATATGCTATTGAATTTCAACTATAATTGAATAATTAAAAAATTAAAACCATTAAAAAAATAATATTTGCTAAGTACATGAAGGAAACTCCTGTATTTTTTTCAGATCAGTCTTTATATTGTTTAATCCACTTACCTTCTCTATAGTGGGCTGAATGGTGGCTCCAAAAGATATCAAAACCTAATGTCTGGAACCTGTGCATGTTACCTTATATAGTAACGTTTTTGTAGATACGATAAAGGATTATGGGTGAGGAAGTTATCCTGGAATATCCACGGGGCTCTAAATGTCATCACAAGTATCATTATAAAAGAAAGGCAGAGGGAAATGAGACATTCAGGAATACATTGGAGATACTGTGGGTTCAGTTCCCTACCACTTCAAAACAGTGAATATTACAATAAAGCGAGTCACATAAATTTTTGGGTTTCCCAGTGCATATAAAAGTTATATTTACACTATACTGTAGTCTAGTAAGTGTTCGATAATAGCATTATGTCTAAAATATGTATATAACAATTAAAAAATACTTTATTGCTAAAAATGCTAACCATTATCTGAGCATTTGGCGAGTTGTAATCCTTTTGCTGGTGGAGGGTCTTGCCTCAATGGTTATGGCTACTGACTGAGCAGGGTGGTGGTTGCTAAAGGTTGGGGTGGCTGTGGCAATTTCTTAAAATAAGACAACAATGAAGTTTGCCTCGTCAACTGAATTGTCCCATTTCGCTGTAGCATGCAATGCTGTTTGATAGCATTTTACCCACAGAACTTCTTTCAAAATTTGCGTCAATCCTTTCAAACCCTGACATTGCTTTATGAACTACAGTTATGAAATAGTCTAAATCCTTCGTTGTCATTTCAACAAACTTCAGAGCATCTTCACCAGGAGTAGATTCTATCTCAAGACACCACTTTCTTTGCTCATCCCTAAGAAGCAACTCCTCATCCATTAAAGCTTTTATCATGAGATTGGAGCAATTCAGTCACATCTTCAGGCTCCACTTCTGATTCTAGTTCTCATGCTATTTCCACCTCATATTCAGTTCACTTCCTCCACTGAAGTCCTGAACCCATCAAAGTCATCCATGAGGGCTTCAACTTCTTCCAAACTCCTGTTAATGTTGATATGTTGAACTCTTCCCATGAATCATAAATGCTCTTAGTGTCATCTAGAATGGTGAATCCTTTCCAGGGGGTTTTCAATTCATTTTGCCGACATCCATCAGAGGAATCACTATCTATGGCAGCTCTAGACTTACAAAATATATTTCTTAAATAATAAGACCTGAAAATCAAACTTACTCCTTGGTCAATGGGCTACAGAATGGCTGTTGTGTTAGCAGACATGAAAACATTAATCTCATTGTACATTTCCATCAGAGCTCTTGGGTGACCAGGTGCATTATCAATGAGCAGTAGTATTTTGAAAGGAATTCTTTTTTTCTTTTTTCGAGCAGCAGGTTTCAGCAGTGGGCTTAAAATAGTCAGTAAACCATGTTGTAAACAGGTGCTGTCATCCAGGCTTGTCGTTCTATTTATGGAGAACAGGTACTAGATTCAGCAAAATTCTTAAGGGCCCGAGGATTTGGGGAATGGTAAATGAGCAATGGCCTCAAGGTAAAGTCACCAGCTACATTAGCTCCTACCAAGAGAGCCATCCTGTCCTTTCAAACTATGAAGCCAGGCATTGACTTCTCTCCAGGTATGGATGTCCCAGATGGCATCTTCTTCCAATATAAGGCCATTTAGTCTACAGTGAAAATCTGTTGTTTAGTGTAGCCATCTTCACTCATTATCTTAGCTAGATCTTCTGGGTAACTTGTGGCTTTACTTTGCACTTTTATATTATACAGACACCTTCTTTCCTTAAATCTCATGAAACAACCTCTTCTAGCTTTGAACTTTTCTTCTGTAGCTTCATCGCCTCTCTCAGCCTTCATTCAATTAAAGACAGTTAGGGCCTTGCTTCGGATTAGGCTTTGACTTAAGGGAATGTCATGGCTGGTTTGATCTTCTATCCAGACCACTAAAACTTTCTCCGTATCAGCAATGAGGATATTTTGCTTTCTTATCATTCATGTGCTCGCTGGAGTAGCACTTAATTTTCTTCAAGAACTTTCCCTTTGCATTCACAACCTGGCTGTTTGACGCAAGAGGCCAGCTTTTGGCCCATTTTGGCTTTCGAGGTGCCTTCCTCACTAAACTTAATCATTTCTAGTTTTGATTTGAAGTGAGAGAGGTGTTACTCTTCCTTTCACTTGAACACTTACAAACCACTGTAGGGTTATTAATTGGCTTAGTTTCAATATTGTTGTGTCTTAGGGAATAGGGAAACCCCAGGGGATGGAGAGAGACGGGAGAAGGACTGGTCAGTGGAGCAATCAGGACACACACACATTTATTGATTGAGTGCACCATCTTAGATGGGTGCAGTTCATGAAGCCCCAAAACAATTACGATAGTAACATCAAAGATCACTGATCGCAGATCATCATAACAAATATAATAAAATAATAAAAGTTTGAAATACTGTGAGAATTACCAAAATGTCACACAAAGTGAGCAAATGCTACTAGAAAAATGGCACTGATAATCATGCTTGATGCAGGTTTGCCACAGACCTTCAATTTGTAAAACAAACAATATCTGCAAAGCACAATGAAATGAAGCACAGTAAAACGAGGTATGCCTGTACACAGAAGAGGAGGATGCAATGTAACAGCAGAACCGGCAATACTAGCAGCTACCAGCACCTGGAAGAGGCAAAGAAGGAATTCTCCCTAGAGGACGCAAGAAGGAATGCATCCCTGTTAACACTTTGATTTTTGGCTCTAAAGCTTTTTTCAGATTTCTGACCTCCAAAACTGTGGAAAAATAAATTACTGTAGTTTTATGTCAACAAGTCTGTGGTAATTTGTTGCAGCAGCCAGAGGAGCTAATGTACCCTCCTTTGGATTTCTGATCATACCTCCTTTCTTTCTGAAATGCCCTTCATCCTTCTCTTCATGTGTCAATAAATGTTCAGTACATAAGTACAATAGCCAAATCCTTTAGTTCCTTCAAGGGTTACTCACTTCTTCCACAAAGTGTTCTCTAAATACTTCAGTCCATGTAAATTTCTCCCATCTGTGTATAGAGATAATAAATTCTGTAGAATTTTGCAATCTGGGACTTTTATACCCACTGGTATATTTTTTTAATTATCCCACAGAAGCAATTGAGTGTTTAATTTTTCATGATGTCCCTCAGACTGTGCACAAAGCCCAATTTATAGGCACAAAGGGCCTGGAATATTTTCTTCCCAGAAGTCCACAGGGCTTCATTCCTCTCTTCTCTCAGATGTTTGCTCCAATGTCATCTTAACAGAGAAAAGACTTAACACCCCTCACCCATCTTTCTACTTCCTTACCATACTGCATTTTTTTCTCTACAGGACTATTCAGGCCACCTGATATATTTTTTCTTGATGATGCCTTTTCCCCTTCCTCAATGAGACAGTGAGCCTCGAGAGTGTAGGGACATGACTAGCACACAGTAGGGACTCAGTAAATATTTATTGAATGGATGACTTAATGTACGAAAATGACTAATATTAATCTTTGTATTAGTTTCTTGAGACTAAGTAGTCTGAAATAGGTGACTGAAATAAGATCTCTGAATTCCACCAAGGCCCAGAATTTCAACTCCAATAGTCCCTTTATTCAGTTCCTTCTAAAGTCAGTGACCCACTGCAAAAGCACTTAAAAATATAGAGGTTAATACATACAGTCCTTTCTTTTCTTCATCCCACTATATGGAAGCTCTGAAAGTTGAGATGTGAATAAAAAATCATGGAATGCAGCCCCCTAACTCTCTAATGCATGGATGGCTGGTTATATTCCAGCCATCCAGTGTCCAGGGATGTCAAAGTGACCATTTGTCAGTGGAGTGAACTGTGTTAGAAAATGGTATTATATCAAAGAACCAAATCTATATAAAAGTTACACTCATTTATTTATTTGCACAAATGAGATTCAAACTCATTTTACCTTCAAATAATCGAAATGTTTCTGATTATGAAGTTAACTATATAAAACTAATTCAAACAATCTTCATTCTGGCAGATACATACAAGATATGGTTCAGAAGCTGAGTTTAGACAAAACAATTTTATGCAAAAGCTAACAAACACATGGGATAAGTTACCAAAAGAGAATTGCTGAAGCAAAAAAACACCAATATGTTCCACTGAGAGCAAGAAGGGTATTTACATAAAATTCAAATGAAGAATGTGGGAGATGAGTAAAATACAAGTTTAAGAGAACTGGAATTCTCCCCAGCAATGTGTGCCTGAAGTAAACTCATTGTTTTTATTGCAACTAAAAGACAATAAAGTATTCAATACCTTCTTAAATATGTTTATTGTTGACATTTGGTAGAGCCCTTATGTGAAAAGCTTGTGGACCACCCAAATCTTTTTATTCTAATACAATTTCTCTAAAATTAGCACATTACTGGAAATAATATTCTTAGTGTGTATGTCTTAGAAACCGCTGAGTACCATCTTTCAGTAATGACTACTCTTTATGTTGTGGGGTAAAAAAAGAGGAGTTGAGGAGATAATGTAAACTTTCCCATCCGTTTGAGTAGAATTATAATCTTATATGGAGCCACAATTTGTTTTGATGGAGGATTGCGCTCTTAGACTGAAATAGGTAAGAAGTGATACTAATTATCAGTTGTTGTCAGAACCAAAGAACAAATAACAAAATTTAACTCAGTCTATCCTATTACAAAAACAAATACACAACCAAATTCTTACAGAAAATGACTTTCAATGCACAAACCAAGGAAAGCGTTCAATGACATTTATAGTAATCTCAATAACAAAGCACTGTTTCTAACCACTGTCCTTTGGACTATAGAAACATCTTTGTGGTTTCACTCTGAAAGGGTATTTACAGTAACAGATTTTTATTTCAAATACGATAGATCTCTCCGTGATTAGTCAAATCAACCAGCTAGATCACAGTGCAAATAACTCCTACTATAATTCAGGTGTATAGGCGGTACCATCGTCTTTCTTTTCTAGACTATAAAGTATGTCATTAGTGATAGGTGGGATCAAACCAGGGATGGAAGACAAACTTTTTTTTTTTTTAGTTCACCATTATTATTGCTAAAAGACAAATTTCATGACCTATTAGTAATGGGTGAAGACCACAACACTCACATATGGAGGACAGTACATTCATATTATTTTTGCTATCTCATCTATGAATTCCTCAAACTACTATAAAAGGGCTCTTACCTCTTCTTAAAATCACTACTAATTGTTTGCCAATGTTGAGTCCAATGGACATGTTAAATGACTTACCTAATTTGACCCATCTGTTGCACTGGATACTATGGACAATTTCCTCAAGTTTTTCTTTTTTTTTTTTTTTTTTTCCTCCACAGCATCCTCTCCTTTTATCTCTCTGAATCATCACTTCTCTGTATGCTTCCCTGGTTATGCCTCTTTTACCATCCCTTTAAATGTTGATGTTCCCCAGGGTTCCATTTAAAAAGTCTCTTCTTTTGTCACTCTGGACTCATCCTCTGTATGGTCACAAATAGAAATGTGGCCTTGACAAAAGCCCATATGTAAACAACTCCCAAATAGGCCCTCCCAAAAGACCCATTCTTTTTTCTGAGCTTAAGCTTCAAATTCTAACAGTTTAGTGGAAGAGTTGACCTAGATATTTTACAGATACCTCAAACACAACATGTAAGTCTGAACTTGTTACCCCCCACCCATCCTCCTCAAAATCTAACAGCATGAGTTTTGCAGGTAAGGAAAATATGTACCTCTGTCATTGCCGAGCTATTAACTTATTTATATTCTTTGGGAATTGATTCCTAGCTACTTTGAAACGCTGTTATTGTAAGACTTAAATTTTATTATATAATGGCTCTTCATAAACAAAAGTTTATTTCTCTGTAGTCTCTACCTCAGCTGAAGGTATATCATCCACCTAGCCAGCCAAGGTAGAACCCTGGGAGTCTTTCTGAACATCTGACCCCTACCCCTGCATCCAAAACCAATTAGTAATAAACTCTGACCCATTACCATCTGCCTATTTCTAGTGTTTATCCCCTTCTCTATAACTATTCTCACTTTAGGTTAAATCCTCATCATTCCCTATTACAACTGTCAATTTATAACCAAACCGTTAGACTACTCCTCTAAATACAAAAACATTGTCACTTCCCACTGTACAAAGCTAATGTTTTATATCCTTAACATGGGGTCGAAGTGCCTTTTTCATGTGGCATCTATATATCTTTTCAGTTTTATCAAATGCCAATTTCTAGTACCTTAAGATTCAGTCACAAACCACTGATCTTGTGTTATTATTTCATTATTTCTCTAGCTTTGGATTATGGGGCTGTCTTTCCACCTTTTTCTTAGCATCTGATATAATACCTGGTGTAAAATATGAACAGAATAAATACTTGTTAAATTAAAATTCTCTATAGTTTTAACCAAATTTTAAATTATTTATGGCTGCTGAAGAGTGCTTTTGGGTATAATGTTAATGACTGTTAAAAGATCAAAAAAAGATATTTTTTCTCTAGGCACTATTTAGCTCAACAGTAAAAGACATTATGTTGCTAAGTCGTTCTGACATGGCTATTTTAATATAGAACAACTTAGTAATATAATTCAATTCAATTTAGTACTACATGTGTGGGATGGGGCAAATACAAAGAAATAGGGAGCTGGGCCTACCTTGAATTTAAGCAGCAAACTACTGGGATTCATATCAACAAAAAGATATTTGAGTAGTAGGTAGAGAGGGGCCTAGCAGGAACCAGTTTGCATGTAAGACAGAAGAGTTTCTCGGAAAGATCACATCCTAAGAAAAGAAGGGGTCAAGCTTTATCCAGTAATAAAGATACATCATTAATGAAAACGAGTACTTTTCATACAACATAGGATGTGTAACTGGGATTTATTGCTTTATAAACTCAAAAGCATGCTGTCAGGTTCCATAGTTTCCTGTGTGTCAGCTGGGGTGCCATAGGGGAGCAGGGAAACCAAGGGGAGGCGGCAGTCATGCCCATCAGTACTGGAGGCCGGCAGGCGCTGTGGCATTCAGCTGGGAAGCCTCAGCAGTGGGGTGCACAGCCCAGCTTAGGCAGTGGGGCTTGCCAATGATGGCAGTCCATGGAACTCACAGCAATATGCAGCCGAAGGGCCAGTGGTATCCAATAGGGGCAGCAAAGCCTGGCAGTGCAGCAGCATATGGCAGAAATAAACCCACTCCCAGCAAAAGGGGCAGAATGCTTGGTTCAGACCAAGTGTAGTGGCCTGAATAGTGACCTCCCCACCCCCGAAGAATTCATGTTCACTTAGAACCTCAAACTGTGACCTTATTTGGAAACGAGGTTAATTAAGTATCAAGAAGAAATTATCCTGGATTTAGTGTTGGTCCTAAATCCATAGACTGCTATCTTTATAAGAAAAAGGAGAAGGAAATTTGGATGTAATAGAAACACAAGATACACAGGCTTAAGAAGGTCATGAGATGATGGAGGAGGACCTGGAGTAATGCAGCTGTAAACCAAGGAATGCCGAAGACGGCCAGTCACCACCAAAAAGCTGTGAGAGGCAAGGAATGATTCTGCCCTAGAGACTTCAGAGGGAGCATGGCCCAGCCAACACCCAGCCTCCGGAACTGGAAGAGAGTAGATTTCTGCTTTGTGGCTCTTTGTTATGGGAGCCCAGGAAAATGAACAGAGCATGTGTTACTAATTATACAGGGCTATTATGCACATCAGAGACTAACACTTAGGACGCCTCAAAATACTTTCAGCAACAGGAAAGAAGACTTTACTGACAGCGTGGAACCTGCAAAAGCAAGTAAGAACAAGAGCCAGTAAAACGGGAATTTTAGTGTCACAAGAAATACAGTCTAGTTTTGTCTGCATTTTTCTACCTCCACTTGTTTCTGTTGGTTCAAAAAGAAGATATTGCTGACTTTCTTGGAAATCTTTCTGACACAAAATAATGAGAAATCGAAACTCAAATATCAAAGAAGTGATTAGTAATGGCCATTATTAACGTTAGCCTCTTTTCTAATATTCAGTTCAATGAAAATGACACAATACAATATTAATATAAAACACTTATTTTAAAATAATAATTTAACACTCTATTTCTACAAAATTAAGCTCATTGGAAAGTGAAAGAAGGTAAGTCATGACAACTAGCTTTTAGTTAATGTCTCCTGTGAATTAGATAATATAAGATACAAAAGCAGCACAATAACATATATAGTTCATTGTAATTTTAATGAAATAGAGTATTTTCAACATGTTCTTAAATAATCAATTCATATTTTCTAGGAACATAATCCGTTTTCATGGAACAAAGCTAACGCTATCTCACTCTGTAAAAACGAGAGAATGACAGTACACTTTTGATAAAAGATTACAAATGAGACACATTACAGTTCTACCTGTGTGATGTGGGCCAGATTACCAAAACACTCTGCATCCCAGGTTCCTCATCATTCAGTAAAAAGGTTAACTATGTTACTTTCACTCTAACAAGCTATGTCTCCAGGAACTGTGTATAAACAGAACACTATTTTACCCACTTCTCAGTAAAAATGAAGCCATTGAGATATACCCATGAGTACATTGCCAAATAGTTTTACTTTTTAAAATGGTTTTCATTGAAACTTGTAGAGGGCGGGGGTGTAAGGCACCATCACATGACTGAGAGGCATGAGATAGAGGAAGTTACTTGGGTCTTTAGATAACACCCACATTCTGTAGGGTGTGTCCAGATGGCTTAAGACCTGAGCCAACCCTTAGCCTGAGGCAACCCTTCTTATGTTAATGCCCCTCCACCCAGCAAAAGAATGTATATAACCCATGATTGAGCTGCAATAAAGAGAGACTTGATCAGAACTCCTGTCTTGTCTCCGGTCTTTGTGTCTCCCATTTTCCTCCCTTCTAGGTGCTTCAGGGTCCCTCCTGTAGTGTCCCGCGGGTTGGGACAGAAACTATAACTTGAATCTTCAATAAGTGTTAGTTAATATTTATATTTTATAGAAAAGAATGAAAGTATTACACCTTGTGTAAAAAATGGCTGCTGTCATCAAAGAGTTAATATTCCAACAGGAGAAATAAGACAAGAAAATAGCAGCATTCAGTAAGTCTACATGAGTGGTAAAAATAAAGATAAGTAAGTATGGAGTAGGGGAGGTGCAGTACTTAACGAGTCAGCTGCAGCAGTACTGTATAGGATGCAGCATTTGAATTGGGCATTTAGGATGGAAAGAAATGAAAATAAGCACAGAACACTGACAACACCAAAAGCTGGCAAGGATGTGGAACAACAGGAATTCTCATTCATTGCTGGTGGAAATGTTAAATTCTACAGACATGTTGGAAGACAGTCTGGCAGTTTCTTAATAAAACTAAACATAATCTTACCATATGAACCAGAGACTATACTCCTTGGTGTTTACCCTAAAGAACTGAAAACATGTCCACACAAAACCTGCACAGGGATGTTTATAGCAGTTTTATTCATAATTGCCCAAACTTGGAAGCAACCAAGATGTCCTTCAGTAGGTGAATAGAAAAATAAATTGTGGTCCATCCAGCCAATAGAATGTCATTCACAACTAAAAAGAAATGAGCGATCAAGCCATAAAAAGACCTGGAGGAATCTTAAATGCATATTACTAAGTGAAAGGAGCCAATCTGAAAAGGTTACACGTTATACGATTCCAACTATGTTACATTCTGGAAAAGGAAAAACTATGGAAACAGGAAAAAAGTCACTGATTGTCAAAGTTCCAGGGTTCAGGCAGAACAGAAGATTTTTAGGGCAGCACAACTACTCTGTGTGATACCGTAATGATAGATACATGTTACAGATTTTTCAAAACCCATAGAATGTATAATACTAAGAGTGAGCCCTAATGTAAACTATGAACTTTGGGTGATTATAATGTATCAATGTAGGTTCATTAACTGTTAAAATGTCCGACTCTGGTGGGGACATTGATAATAGGGGAGGCTGTGCACATATATGGGGGTAGTGGGTATATGGGAACTCTGTGATTTTCAGTGACTTTTTCTGTCAACCTAAAACTGCTTTAAAAAATAAAGTCTAATTTTGAAAGCCAAAGTTGGTAAAAGGACTTGGGAAATAATATATTCAAGCAAACACAAAAACATAGACAAGGGCATGTAGTTAGAAAAGCACAGTGACTACTAAGGGTTCGGGTGATGGTAAGATTGGTCAAAACACACAATTCTGAATCAGAAACAGAACTGATCTTTAATGAACAGTATGATGTATGTTTTCTTTAGTGCACACACACACACACACACACTTAGGAAAACATACATTATTATATATACATATATATGATATATGTATCATATATATGATATATAACATATATAACATATGATATACAATACTGAATTATTGTATATATGTATATTGTATATATATGATATACAATACTGAAATATATAGAAATGTCATCATTGAAAATGGACATACAATATTCCATTAAATACATTCATGAATGTATTCAAAACATAATATGAGTGCCTAGCATGTCAAGGCACACTATTTAGATGTATCAGAATTTATTCAACACTCTCAACTTTGGCCAATTATGCTGATTTCACTTGTTTATTATCATAACACTGAGATGAACACTCATGTATACAAATAACATTTTTCTCTAAGAGAAATTTCTTAGAAGCACAATGTTGGGTCAAAGAATACCTTCATTTATAAGGATATATATATATATACATACATATACATATGAAAATTGCATTCTGAAAAGACTGTATGGAATGTTTAAGAATGCTTATATCACTACCTCTTACCTACACTATGTATCTATATATGATTAGCTTTAAAAAATCTATGAAACTTTCCGTGCAGTTTGCTTATCTCCTTTTGTATCTTCTCACTCCATTTTGCCATTTTGTTTTCTCAGCATGTCTTACTTATCCCATTTTCCAGCTTCCCTAATTTGAGGGCCTTGCATTCTGTTGAGTACATCAAAGAGTCTAAGAATTATTTCTTTCCTGAACTTAAAGTATATAACTGTCTGGCCCTTGAGGTAATAGTTTCTTTTCCTTGAAATACTGTAATTTAAAAATAGACTCTATATTCATTTCTTCTCCTTTACTGATCCTTAAATAAGACAATAGCTATCAGGATTCACTCATCCCCCTGTTGAGCTCTACTGTGGCAATTTGCCCCCAGGGGACACTTGGCAATGTCTGAAGACATTTTTTGATTGTTGCAATTGGGGAGAGAAGCTGTGCTACTGGCATCTAGTGAGTAAAGGTCAGAGACACGAGGCTCAACAGCCTCAAATGAGCAGCACAGTCTCCAAAACAAAGAATTATACAGGTCAACATATCAGTGTGCCAAGAGTGAGAAACCTGGTGTTAAAAGACCAGTTGGGAGTCACTGTTTCATGTCTAGTGCAGAATATTTTGCAGGCATTCATTAACATAATACAGTTCTCCTGAGGTGGATATTGCTCCTAATCTTACTGCTTGGTTCTCAGACTCTCTAAAGTAGCAGAACATAGGATAAATTATGTTTCCCTATTTCCTAACTTTAATGCATGTTGTCACAACCAGCCCATCCTTTCTCTTGACAAATTATTAGAAAGTATACTATTTTCCTGTAGCAAATATTAGATATGGGACCTAACAAAGCTTATCAAATCCACTGGCTGGTATTTATTATTTCTGATTCACTTGGTGATGAATAACAGTCGGAGAAAACAAAAATGGAACATATAGTGACTCTGAAGCACAAGATCAGAAGCAGAAGGGCTTGGGAAAGTTTTCATTTCTTCTTTTTCTTGAAGGTCAAGACATTTAAATAGAAAGGGGGATATGGGTAGTGAAGAACTAACTACACAGAAGATCTAGAAGATGGAGCTAGTTTTCTGAACCAAGGATATGATGCCAGAATGGGCTTCTGGTAGGGAACAGAAATTTATCTCATCATTACTAAGAGGAAAAATGTGGTGGGATTTTTATCAGAATGCCAAAGAGAATTTTGACATGAAATATGGATAAATAGGGAAAAAAGTTTAAAATCAGATACTATATGAATCGCTATTTCCAGTGAGCTAAATATTTTGCAGGAGAAAGTAACCCAAGGAAAGTTTCACAAACAGCAGTGGACATCGACCTATCATCATGAAGTATACGGGTAACAGTAATATTAACTGCAGAGTTGAAGAGATGGAGATAAATACAATGTTACCAGTTTCATCAATGAGGCTCACTTGTTTAACAGACATTCAGTCTGTTACGTTATTTACAGAAGAAAAAGAATGGGCTTCACCCCCAAGAAAGTTCTACTTTAGGAAAAGAGGCACCTAACAAATGAATTATGCTAATGGAACATGATTGGTATCAAAAAAGATGCAGACAAACTGCAATGGGAGTTTAGAGGAAAGAGAAAAGACGTGGCAAGGAAACTGGGGAAAGCTTTCCTTAAGAGTTATTATAGCTTATTTTGAAATAAGTCTTTATAAAGGAGTTAGACTCAGAAAGCACGTCTGGATTGGGATAATTAAATGGTGTAAATTGTTTTAGAAACCCAATCAAATGAAGTGGTCAGGGACTAGCAATATCTTCAAATATATACTTATGTATTTCATACATGTATATTTGTCTATCATAAATGTGTGTACAAATATATGAATAAAAATTAGGAAGTATAGTAACAGCTTTTTTGTGAATAAAGAGAAATAAATTGATATTTCTTAGGAGGGTACTATATCCTGCCTTGTTAAAGAGATAACATGGACAATGACTTCTGAGAAGTATTGTAAAGGAAGAACAGAGTAAGGCGTAGTAGTGAAAGAAGCGTCTAAGTGTTAACACAGTTCTCACCTTATCAGCAACTGTCTTTTTTATCTTTGTATTTCCAGTACACCACCCATCCATTATTCCTTTCCCCCTACATTGAATCAGGCACGGTAAATATTTACGTATTTGCTGAGCAAGTGACTGAAAGAATTAAAACATACATGAATGAAAGTTTCTAAAAAGAGAGCACTGGATATATTCTCGACTATCTGGAGTAGGAGAAAGAGGACATGATCAAGAACCAGAATGAATTTCAATTTGGCTGGAATACTGGGAGCAAGTAGAAGAACATAATGTTCACCCAGGGGATTGGTGAGAACTTAACATTTAAAAGTTAGGTTGGCTCTGGTTGGATGACTTGAATCCAGGCTTAACCACTTAGACTTTGTATATTTACTAATGGGAAGCCACTGAGGATTCCTGGGAAAGAAGTGATGCAATCTAAAAGAGATCCAAGAAAATTAATGTGGTGATAGGTAATAGGTTGGATGTGGAAAAGCTCTGGGCTAGAGTGAAGGATTTGAAAAATCACCATGGTGGTTGAAATCCTAAGGTCCCTTGGGAGAAGTAGAGCGACAGAGCTTTGGAGATCTCTCACCAGAAAACTTCCTGAAGAAGTAGACAGCACCAGATGTCTCCACTTTCTTAACACCTATCCAACTCTTGTACTTTGGCTTGAAATGGTCTCTCAAATATAAGTAGTTACCTAATTGCCAAATGCAACATCCTTTCCTTTTCCTCAATCTTCATCTTTAAGCTTCTTAAGGTATTTTATACAACTACTCTCCATTTCCTTCTTAAAATGCTTTCTTAGGGTTTTGTCACTCTGCTGGGTCATCCACCCCTTAGATCAATCTTTTCCTATCTCGTTTGGCTTTTCTTTCTACTTCTCCTCATCCCTACATGTTGGTATTTTTCAAGGTCTTATCCTTAACTCTTTTCTCTTTGTAAGCCATCTTTTTTTTTTTCTTTCATCCATTCTCACTGTGTAAACTAAATCCCTGTATGCATGATCTAAATCTCCATGGGCTTCAACACACCTGTTATAAGCTGCAACCGCTCTTCTAAACTTTAGATCCACCATTTTAGCTTACATCCTAATTGTTCTGAGAATGAAATTTTTGTAAATAATCATCTACTTGACAGCAAAATCATTTTTTTCTCTAAATGTCACAATTCTCAGTCACACATTTAGAAATAAATGTTCCTTTCTTCTTTCGTTCTCTTAAAAGAGTTGATTTTTTTTATATTCAGTCACATTTAAACCCTTAACCTATTTGTATTGTTTGCCCCTGTTTAAGTCCTCATGATTTCATATTTCATATGTAGATCCTGATTGCCAAAGTCAGGCATGGGATGGGAGGTACACAAGATTATATTGTGGAATTCAGAAATAAAACCCAACTATCTATCCATCTCTCTGTCTGTCTGTCTGTCTATCTACCATCTGTCTGTCTATCTAATCTATCTATCCTCTTCATATTGCCACGAGACTTTACTAAAATATAAATCTACTAATATCATACCCCTTGTACAGCATTCGATTAGATCTTTTACAATAATGTGCAAAATCCTTAGCTAACACGGAAGACTGTGCATGATGTGGCTTCTGTCCCCATGTCTATCCTGGTCACTCCCCACATGCCCTTCACTCCAAGGATATGTATTCTTTGTCATTCTCCCAATCTCTCCCTCCCCACCCCTTCGTTGTCTGCCTGGCACCTCCCTAAGAAGCTCCAGGGGAAGGGCCATGACCAGGTCTGGCCATTCGGAGAATAACTTCTTTCTGGCCACGGTGTTGGACTCCCAAGAAGACAGCTGATTTAAGCTGAGGTAAGGCAGAATTTCCAGGGGATTTTTGTTATAACTTTCCGAAAAGAGGTACCTTACCCCTGAAGTTGTTTGGCTGGTAGAAAGACAGATTGGGGGAGGGATGTGTTGGTGGTTGTCTCTGCCCCCTCTAGGAAGAAATCTGCCTGACAAGCACAGAAGAAAGTGAAAAAGAGACAAAGGCAGATTCCTGACAACAGACCCATGCTGGGTTTCTGGGTTACAAGAGCCAATGGAAAACCTTTTTCTTTTGTTTAAGGCAGTCTGAATCTGTCTTCTTTTTGTTGCAACTGAAAGTATCCTGTCGCTAAGAACTGCTATAAGAAGTCTTGTGGCTGACCTCTACTTTCTTTTCCTCATCCTTCTGTGCTGCATATGCTGTTTCTCCACTCCAAGTATCATGCATCTGGAAGTAGAGTTAGATCAAACCTGGAGCCTTTCAGAAATCCAAGGAGAAAATGTACGTCTTTGGTAAAACCCAAAGTGAATTTTCTATACTAGAGCTCTGCACTGAGATTTAATAAGTGAGGGTGGCGGAAAGTCAATGTAAATGTGAAGGGTCGTCAGATGTGTCTTGATAAGACCAATTTTCTAAAAGGAAATTCATTCAGAACAACAGCTCCCCTGCTTTCAATGTTCTTCTTTGTATAGCTTGACTTACAGGTCACACTTAGTAAAAACTGCATTCAAAGCTAGGGCATGCCACTAGGATAGAATATTAGCAGCACGGAGTGAAAACAAATGGGACTGAAAAGATGGGACTCTTCCTCCTCCTCTTTCTCCCTTTCCCCCTCCCCCTCCCCCTTCCCCTTCTCTTCTTCCTCCTTTTTTCCAGCTAAAAATTTCTTACCCTTCTTGATCAGGGAATTATTCCGAAACTAAATGTGCCTGTGGAGAATGTTCTTTAGCTCTATCCTACCTAAATCTAATGGGAAACTTGTAATAAGCATTTTTAAAACAAAAATCAAAAGAAAACCAAACCCAAATTGAACTTTTCCTAACTAAGAAAAAGACCAGAATTAATATTTATAGTGTTAGTAAATTCCCTTTCTCTGGTCATCACCTAATATCCAGGTTTCCATTTCTTTTTACTGGCCCCTGATTCACTCAAGCTCCCTCATACAGCTCTTTGCTGTTCTGAGCTGTCCTGGCCTAACCCTAAGGCAGTCTAAATAGAACTGAACCAGATATATGAATAGAACACACAGCCAGGTTTGACTAGTTAGAAATCCATTCATTCTCTAAAAATAAATTGAACTTCTTTTTGAATGGTGGTATCTTATTTTTTCCCAAAAGGCAGAAATCTACTTTGGCCTTATATATGGTGCCCATTAAATGGAGATTAAGACTCTTTCAGGGAAATGACATAAAGAAGTAGCTGCACTTAATGTGTGAAATATACACGCAGTTCTCATTCATATTAGAAAACAAACATATAAAAGCTTTATGGAAGGAAGGGAGGGAGGGAAAAGGGAAGTCGGAAACTCTTTTTGGTAAGGCAGCCAAGGGTCAGTTTTGAACAAGAATAAGAAGTCTTTTGTACCCAAAAAGACTAACAGGTGACATGGACTGATGTGAAGCAGGACGATAAAATATACCTTAAAAACCCTTTTTGAAGACAAGGACTCTTGGATAAACCAAGTTTAAACTGAAAGTCCTATTGAACATCCTGTCTCCTTTCACTGTGTATACTGCAAGTTTTCAAAAGCCATCACGAAAGCCGAGTATTTTAGATTGATAATTTAGATCTTCCAAGAACATAGAGAAAAAAATGAAAAGTTAATTGGTTTTTAATTCACCTAGTACAAGTTTAAAAAATGTAATTTGTCATTTTTGATCTGACATTGCTATGGGCATGGCAACTATAGAAGAATTATGGCAAGGGATACAGAAAATGATAGAGAGCGGAAATTGATTTTGAGTCTTCTTAGGTTTTGCGTCAACATTCCTTTGTTGTTGTTGTTTGCAGGCTTTATTGCCCTATTCATATTTATGCTTGTCAGCAAATTTCCCTTGGCTACATTCAAAAGGCAGCTGTTCATCCACAGTCCCCAATGAATAAAGAATATATCAAAGCCAATTCTTGGCCCAGAGACATTATCTGATTTCTAGAAGAGTTGCCAGCTTCCTCCTTTTAAGGGACTCACAGTGTGTCACTTGGATCCAGGCAGCTTACATATTTATTTATTTTTAAATTAACTATTACTGTATTCCAACGACAATACTACAAAAGTAGGATGATCACTGTTGAGATTTGAAGGCTCAAAGCAACTAGTGATGCAATTGTTTACACATCTCTATAGATGCAGAACGTCTGTAACATCTTAAAATCAGAATGATGCAGATTCCTCCCCCAAAGCTTGTAACATGTGCAATAGATGTGGTACCCCTGTGAGCGGAGAGGGCTAGCTAATCAAGAACTTGAAACAGACACAAGCAACTGACAGAACCGACTCACATAGTATATCAAGAGCTATGTGAACACCATAGGAAACACCATAGGAAAAACCCTAGTTTGCTATAAAGATTTTCTACTGCCCCAAATGAGGATTCAGCTCCTAAAGCAATGCTTGAGGTAGGGTTACATACGGACTCGGCTGACAGAGGACAAGGAGCCACCAGCCTGCACAACAAAACGTCTGTTTCCGTGTTAACTGACCCACATGAACATAAAGTAGAAACATGGCCTATGAATATTTGAGGAAATGAATTTAGAGACATTTTTAGAAAGACAGTGAACAGAATCCTGGGGCAAGGGTTAAAATGATTTCAAAGGACAAAGTTACTGAAGAACGTTGTTCCCTTCAAGGAAATGGCAGATCTTTGAACTGAAAACAAACATTGCTAATCAAGACAACACGCAAAGTACAAATGGGCCACAGTTTTGTTGGAGAAGACTTTTGAGAGAGAAAAGTGGCAAGATTTGGTAATAATTTTGCCCCACCACAGGAAAGAAGAAAAATATGTAGATTCCAAAATGCCCCTCTCTGCATCAAAAGAACTTAACATGCATTAATGCATTATAATTTATGATTATTACCTGCTTAAGGGTCTGTCTTGTCCACTGGATGATACACTTGCTGCAGGCATGAGGCTTGATACATAAATGTTCATTACGTGAATGACGATATGCACGCATTGGTTTACAAGTGGAGAATCACAGCAGCACTGCCATCACGATGGCTTTCCTTCATGAAACAAGCCTTAGTGATGTCTATAGTTCCTCAGTTTACCCAGTTGAGAACTATACCACTTTAACACTTCAAAGTTATTATAGTACATGTAATGAAAAACACTTGCTGATCTAAATAATTACTGTGGTACTACTGACACATGATGGTGACATTTATAATTTCACTAATAGAACAGGCTAGTATCAGTCTGGTAGGCTGGAGACTACTGAATCAGGTACGCATTTCATTAGGAACATTTGATTTCTAAAAATTCCTGCAAAACTATTCTGAATAATGATGACACCCATTTTCCAAGTCAGATACAATTAGATGACAAATCAGTAGTACTTATGATTCTTCTTCAGTTGTTCTGATGGATTCTGACCACTCCTGTCCCTTATCAGGTGGCTTGAGAGGCCTGTTGCTGAAGTACAACCATAAACTTTCGCAGAATACAGGCCCTTTTAACTTCAATGTTTCCAGAGCCAGACAGTGTACATTAAAGGCTGTGTTTTTCAGAGATCGCAGATCTGAGGTACCATATGGCAAAAGTTTATAAATGGATGGGCAGGTCCTTTATGCACGCTAAAGATACCCCAAATTATCGAGATTATAACATCTTCTACCTCTCAGTAGTTTATTTTCCCTTCTTCCTATCTTTACCCACATACTCTAAATCCCTCTAAGATAGAACAGAAATGAAGAAGTTTAAGCACATCAAATACTTCATCTATATTTTGTCTTTGTAAAATTAAAAGTATTCACTTTGTCCATATTACCTAAATTAACATGTCAACTTATCATATGTTAAAATATTCTTGGCTTATTACAGTGTTTCCCCGAAAATAAGACCTAGCTGGACAATCAGCTCTAATGCGTCTTTTGGAGCAAAAATTACTATAACACTGAATGGGTCTTACGTTAATTTTTGCTCCAAAAGACACATTAGAGTTGATTGTACAGCTAGGTCTTATTTTCGGGGAAACACGGTATATCATATCAATTGGTTCTGTGATACAAATGCAATAACTGACACCCATATAATAACTTTTAATCTTGAGTGAGTTATGTGCCATTTTCTACATTAGACATACTTGACAATTACACAGAACATAAAATTAGTTCTATCAGATCTATCTATCAGATAGATGTATCTATCTATCAGATATTCTGATTCTGATAAATCTGGAAGAGTCCATAGCTAACATAAATTTAGCCTACATCAGATTGAGGTATAGACAGACATATACTAAACAGCAATTGAAAAGCATTAACAGATCATTGCTTTGTGTTATTTTCAGGTACTATGCTAACTGTGGTTAATCTTATAAAGTATACAATATAATTTTTATCGTGCTTTATGCACAAGAGGACACTGAAGGTCAGAAATGTCATACAACATTCCCAAAGTCACATGGGAAGTAATAAAGCTAACTCCACTTTTTGAAGCCATTTGGCTATTCTGTATCCCTAGCACATTTCCCATATCTGTATCTCTCTATATATCTGTGTCTGTGTCTGTGTCTGTGTCTCTGTCTGTCTGTCTGTCTATACCCTGAAACATATAGTGACATTTTAGCTCAATAATCCATTTTATATGAAAAAAAGATTCTACTCAACATGTTTACCTGAGTTATTTCTTTGCTTAGCAAAAAATAAAATCCATGTTCTTATCCACTGAGGTACTCATGTCTCTCTAGAGAAAAGAGGAGTAGCAGGAATCCCATAAATTCCCCACCCTGTCCCCAAACTGGTAAGAGTAGTAGGGCTGCCTAAGCCACTTCCCTTCCCAGTGATCTCTGGAATCCCTTTGTGTTAGGGCCTTGATTTGAGGGGATCATTGCTTTGGGCAGCCCATTAAGAAATGTGAGCGCAGGGATGTCTCTTGGATAGTGGCATAGTGCCAAGTGGCACTTTGGCTGATACAAGATGGTTGTTATCATCATTAATCATTTTGTATCTCACCATGCGCTGTCTAATAAACCTCTTTGACCATTCTTGTGGGGAAAAACAAAACAAACAGCAAAATAAAACAGCGGTTTTCAGAAAAATGTATACACATTTTAAGAAAGGAAAAAACTATTAAAATAGTAATACTCAATATACACTGATAACAAAAGATGAATACAAGGCACGTTTGACTTCTGCAATTACAAGAGGTGTTCATCAGCATCCAGACACTTCTGATTATGGCAAACTACTGCTTGAGCAACGTTGACCAAAGTGTCCACTTGTACATATATTTTTTGGCACCTCCGGTATATATAGCAGTGTTGAAAATGCAGCAGAAGAGGAGGAAAGACTGATGCTATTACTTTGTCTGGTGGGAGAACACTACTTTTTATTTAATACTCTTTTTATAATATTCGTTCCATTTCCGGACTATGGAAAAATGAGTGACATCATTATTCAGTTTCTTTAAGAAACTCTAGGGAAAAATGGACTTAAGTAAAAATGAAGTCTAGCATCAAGATGATAACAAATTCGGTATCAGGCAGTAGAGAAATGTTTTACCAAGTTAAGAATTTTGCACATTAGGTCTTAGAGACATGGTATTCATTTGAAATATGAAGTTATAGAGGGAGATCCGCATCTTTAAATCATTTTGATGTGAAAATGGCCAGGAATCCCATAAAAACCAGGACAGTGCTAAACACAAAGCAAGATTCAATGGAGGCTTAATTGCTGAATGAAAGTTCATTTGAACTCAGGCTCCGTCACCCAATGAAGTAGAAATACGTGGTTAAGAAATGAAATTAGTGTTTTTTTAACAAGTACAAAATAAAAAGTGCTACCCCAGAACAAGGCAATAGCATCCATCTTTTCTCTTCAACTCCATTTTCAACAATGCTCCCGCAGTATTCTCAACTGTTTAAAACTAAAGAGTCTACTGGTTTGTAGTGCTAATATGTGTTACTGTAGGACCACCCTGAGATTGTAGAGCCACCTGCAATCTACTCAAAGGCACAAGAGGCTCTCGACGCCCATAGAGGAAGTAGGAAGTTGTTCTGCCAAATGGTCAGAGGCCTTAAATCTCTTATAACTGGAGATATGTTTCTGCTTGTAATGGGGCCAAACTGAAGACTAACTCTCAAGAATAACAACAACAACAACAACAAAACTGTGCGAATTGTTTTCAAGGGGATCTTTATATAACTGAAAAACCAAACTGTCTGCAAGAACTTCAGATGTACTTGTTACCTAGATACATATAAATAAACTAAATACAGGCCAATACTGTCCCTTAAATAGCTACTGTAAAGTTATAATTCTTATCTTTTTGTGAAAGAAGGTTCCTGCCTGGACAGTTTGACTTCAAATAACTATGGGTATTAAGCAATATAAGTACATTTATCTGAATGCTTAATGCTTTATCATTCAAATTTTTCACTAATGTTGCCTCTCAACTCCAACTAATGAGATTTAAAAAATGATCAGAATAACCAACAAATTATGAATTCAAAGTAATATTGGGGAGGGTGAATGAAATTGCTTAATGGACTGAAGAACATCAATTGCTTAATTACACAAAATACACTGGGCTGAAACAATATCACTCAGTTTCTATCAAATATCCTATCGGCAGAGACAGACGCTCTCCGGCTGCTTACACAAAAGCTTTTTCCAGATTTGGTAGAGCTACAAGATTTTTAGATATGAGCCACTTGATCTAAGCTGAATGCCTGAGAAACAGCAGTGACAACATTTCAAATGAACCTAGTAGCAAAGGTATCATTTGTTGAAACAGTCAATAACTAATTAATGAGAAATTAGTTATGTACATTATGTTGGACACTAAAATATTTAGGAAAGTTAGTCTAAATAGCTTATGCAATAGAAGATGGCTGATTTATATGCTTTATAGTGGTAACTCTGATTATTTCTGTGTAAAATGGAAAATATTAAGCTTTCAAACAATAAATTTTAAAGTCTAACATTTAATTTATACCTAAGCAATAAATAATATTGCAGTCTCTAGAAATGTTTATTTTACTACCTTTTAAATAGTGATTATAACTTTTTAAAAATCAACTATCTTTAAAGAATTATTAATATGACAGCACAGAATCAAATACTGTGTTTCCCTGAAAATAAGACCTAGCCGGACCAACAGCTCTAATGCGTCTTTTGAAGCAAAAATTAATATAAGACCCAATCTTACATTATATATTATATTAGACCTGGTGTATATATTATTTCATATTATATTATATTATTTATATTATATGATATTATATGATATTATATGATATGATATGATATTATATTATATTATATTATATTATATTATACCTGGTCTTATAAGACCGGGTCTTATATTAATTTTTGCTCCAAAAGACGCATTAGAGTTGATGGTCCGGCTAGGTCCTATTTTCTGGGAAACACAGTAGGGGATTCACAACACTGTAAAGAAAGAAAACTGGGGGGTAAATTAAGGGTAGCCTATATAATTACATATTCCATTACTATACCATACGTATATAATAATTCGATGACATATGATGGGATAATATATATATATATGTATATATATATGTATATATATTTATGTATTTAAAAACACTACGAGAGAAAAAATAAGACATTAGACATGTCCCTTGAGCTAATCTCCTATAGGTTTTAGGGACCACACCACTGCTCAGTAGAGCTCCTGTGATGACAGGAATGTTCTAGAGCTGTGGAAGCCATTAGTCACATGTGGCTATTAAGCACTGGAAATTGGCCAGTACAATTGAAGAATGGAAAATTTAATTTTCTTTAATTTTATACAGCCACATGGGGCTAGTTGTTCTTTGTATTGAACAGTGCAGTTCTGTATTTCTCTTTTCACCACCCTTGACAATGTCTGCTATTTCGTATGTCTGAAATAGCAATAGGAGAATTCCGTCACTATGTCAGGTTTTGTTACATAAAGAAACAATCAAAATATCATGAGTGACTAAGGATTATTTGCTAACATGCCCCTTGCTATCTTCACTATATGCTCCAGGCTGAGGGGGCTGCCTCTCTCAAGGATACTACCAACCTCATGACAGAAGGGAGGAAAACGGAAAATACAAGGGTAATCGGGCTTTCAAGTTTCTATTTATAAGTAATTCATGTTACTTCCACCCACTTTGTATTGATCCAAACTAGCATGTCCTCTCTTGATTTCAACAGAATGTCACATGGCCAGATGATATCTATGGGACCACACAATACAATCCTCCTCCAGAGAGCACTAGGAAAACTTTTCAACAATATTACAATCTAACACAAGAATAAAGTTTTGATTTCAGTCAGTGAACTATATAGGTTGTGTAACATTTTGCTTTACATTATTTGCCAGACAGTCAAGATATAAAATGCCCTGAACTCTTGTCAATAGCTCTTTCCCAGCCACCTTCCAGTAATAATAACAATAACCAGTGACAAAAATCATAATAAACACAGCAGTAGCAGCAGAAATAACAGCAGCACGACCACCATGTTCCCTACACACCTCCTCTTGTCAGGCATTGTCGAAGGTACTTTACACACCTGAATGCACTGAATTCTCCCACCTGCACCAGGAGGTCAGTAGCATTTTCCTGAGCCCCCTTATAAGAGAGAGCGCTGAGGCTCAGGCCTGAAACCAGAGATCCAGGAAACTGCAGCACTCAATCACAGCACAGGTGTGGCTCAGGACGGACTTCAAATCTTATTCTGGTTCCATATTATAGCACTGTTACCCTACACCTGGCATCAAGGTTGCTCTTTAGTAACGTCAGTACTTAGAGTCAGTTCTGATGCAAAATTCACCTGGTAACCCTCTACCCTGCACTCCTCATCCTCTACCTCTCTACACTTCCGATATTCTAGACAGCCCCCAATGTAACCATTACCTATACTGGCTCTGGCAGGAAGATACTAAAGTAATCTTGTCATCACCTTTCTTAGAAAATGTACACTTCTAGAGCCTATTAATGACTTTCCATTAGCTGTTCAGCCTGACTTCATATATGGACTGTGACCTATATTTGTAGTGCCTAACGGCTAGAAATTGCAGATAGCCTCCATCTAGATGTCCTGGAAAGATGGTGAGGGGATGGCCCTAAGGCCTCCTGGCAGCACCCATCAGAAGAGACAGACAAGAGTTCAGGTCTCAAAAATAAGTGAATAGATTCTAAGGAAACACGTATCAAGGAGTTCACCCAGTTAGGTGATTAAACAATGAGCAAGCTGAGAAGGAGCACTCAGAGGAATGTAGCCAGCAAGCTGATGCTCTGACTACATGAAGAGTTACAAGCAGAGGGAGGACATGAGGGCAATGAAAACAATACTGCATTGATTACTGACCATGAGGGACAATATGCTAAACAACTGCTTACCACAGTTCTAGGATGTAGGCACTGTTTATCTTCATTTTATAGATGAGGAAACTGAGGCCAAGAGAGGATAAATCCATTGCCCTTGTTCAGATTTGACTGACTCTCTTGGCTTCAGCTCTCACCTCTTTACTATCATGTACTATGGCTTATAATAAGAATATAATCAAACTGGCTACTATATACATTTTAAACCTTATGTAGTAGGTTAAACCGCAATTACTTTTGCACCAACCTAATAGTAAGTGGCAAGAGGAAAAGTTTCAGAATCACTGTCTAAATCATTGAGCTTTGTTCCCTAATCTCTCCCCAGAGAAAAATAACAGATACACCTTATATTATATACATGTAGAAAAGTCCTTTTCTTAAACAAATGAAAAAAAAAGTGGGAGAATTAAATCAAGATGGCTGACTGGGAAAGTATTAATACACCTCTCCATTCCAGGCCCCAAATCATAAAATGATAGTTATGAAATGAAATAAATAAAAAGAAAGATACAACTGTACCAGCACTAGAAAAGAGAAAGGATGGCATGGACTGGCCACAACATGAAAAATTATTGCAACCTTTAAAGTAGATGGAATAGAAATAACAGACAGATGAGAGGAACACACATTGGAAAAGAGACGATTACCTTTGAGGTATGAGGAATTCCGGGATGTCCAAAGCAGAGTAAAACAATTATTAAAAAATCAAGAGAGGACAGCCACCATGGTCATTAATTTTACAACTTCATAAAGCCAATTCAATAAATTTGCTTATAATGAGTAGCAGAGGGTAGTGATATGTGCCCCCAGGATAAGCCCCCAAGTCATCCTTTTAAATAAAACAATAGTATGACAAGTAAGAAGGACAAGCATAGATTGAATTTCTAAGTTCTGCTGACACTGGATGAAGAAACAAGGGAAGACTACCCACCGACTCCAGCCTATGGGTCAAAGACAAAGCACTGAGTTGTCTTGTTGGAATTGGAGTTCTGATATGCAAGTCTCACATCTTTGATTCTAAGGCAGGATAAATTAGGCAGGTCTAGGTAATTTATGTCTCCCACGAAGTAGGAAAGACTTAATTCCCAGGAGATCAGCAACACTCCCAGGCCTCTGGTCACATGGCCTGTCTCTCCCCCAATCAGTACTCTCTAAGAATTCAATGGAAAGTCATAAATACATATTAGACATAAAATTCAATAATAATGAAACATTTTAGGACAAAAAAACACCACCATTCATTCACTGATTCTACAAATGTTTATTTAGTACCACTGCATAAGTAATAGGAACTTCTTAAGATATTAGAAATACAGTAGGGAACAAAACAAAGTACTATCCTCATGGAACTATCCAAATATTCTAATGGGGAGGGGAGAGACAAAAAAAATATCCAGATAAGCATATAAATACACTATGCCTTGAGTCCCAGGAGAAAACTAAAGTAAGGTAGAGGGATAGGGAGTAACAAGTGACTAAGAACAAAGTTAACCTCACAAAAGGTAGAAGAAATAATATAGATAAAAAGTAGGCACTAAAAAACTTCTAATCAGGATGGCACAGTAAGTTTAGGCTTTGACTGCCACCCTTTGTTCCAAGAACACACTAGTGGTAAGTAAGATATAAAAACAAGAAACCAGAACACCATTTCCGGGGCCCCAAACAAGACACCCGTCTCCATGAACATGAAGCCTCACAACCCTCCAATGATGAGCAGGACGGAAGCCGCACACCTGCTGGCTGCAGGTCATGAACCTGCTAGTAGACCCGGAGTTCAGCTCCTACAGGATAAGGGGAACCTGAAGTCCTCATTCAAGGTTGGGAAACGGGCCCAACATCTCTGCTTGAAGCCAGAAGCTTAGGGTAGTGCTAGCGACATTAGCAAGGAGGCTATTTAATACTACCTGAGGCTATTATTTATGCCTACTGAAGCCCAAGAACACAGACACACATTACAAATAGAAACAACAAAGTAGCAGGCGGCTGTGCATAATGACGTGGGTCCAGCCAATTGCTTCCCTGGGCAAGAACCTAGAATCAACTATCAGACGTGATTTGGGAATATGAGACAGAAGAAACTAAAAACTGTTAGGGACTGGAGAATCTAGAAGGAGACAATGAGAAAACAACAGTAATAATCCACCAATTAAAATGAGTTTTCAATCCCAAACTGTAAAACACTTGAAAAAAATCTAATGCTATAAACCTGGCAAAATCAATACTTACAATACGAATTTCCTTTAAATTAAATGAATTTTATAGAGGGCGCTGACAAAGACTTTAAAGTAACATCTATAACAACATTTACTGTGTTCAAAGAAATAATGATACTGAAGGATCATGATAATACCGCTGATGAAGATGATGACGATGGTGGTGAAGATAGGGTACTAATGACAGTTAACAGTAACTGAAAACTTACCATGTTACTATAAGCATTGTTCTATAGATGTTATGTGAAGTAACTCATATATTCCATGCACAAGCCTGAAAACCATCTATAAGAAAAATATTTACATTATCCAGATTCCATTGATGAATAAACTGAGGCATGCTCAAGTTAAATGACTTGCCTAAAGAGACACAGTTGTTACGTGAAGAGCTGGAATTCACACCCAGGCAGGCAACCTCTAGAGTCTGTAAATTTAACTATCCAATACTGTCTTTCTGAAGGAAGAAATTAAAAGCATTGGAAATCCTTTTGGAAAGAACAAGAAATAGTGAAACACAATGAGGCAGAATGCCAAAATTTTCTCTTGGGAAGAGAAAAACACTAATAAAATTAATAAACAGATCAGAAAATTGATCAAAGTAAAAAAATTAATAAATTAATAAAAGTATTAGGAATAACTTGAAGGTTTAAGTTAGAAATGAAATTGAGGTTCTAAATCTATCAAGAGAATACCATAACCAAGTTTACGATAATTGACTTAAAAAAAGTATAAAGCCTCAAAAAATGCATAATCATTGAAGAAAATAAGTAATCAAAGGTTTCTTCCTCATCACTCCCCAAACGAAATACACCAGGTCCAAAAAAATACATAGGTACATATTACCAAATATTCAAGAAATAGGTAATCCCTAATTTACAGAAATTATTTCAGAAATTATAAAATGAAAAATACTTAACTAATTTTAGGAGGTAAAAAAATACTAATACTAAAAGTAGATAAAGAACATTATACACCAATTTTATTTATAAATCATAAATAAATTAGCAAATAAATTCAGTAGCATCATATGAAAAGATATTCTACCAAACTATGAATACCAGGATGGTACACCAATCTAAAGCCATGTGTATCACATTAAGAAATGCATAAAATATACATGTGTGTATATCATAAATACAGCATAAATATCAAATAAAAAGGAAACTATAGCACCTACGTGTATACATAAATCTAAAATAAAAAGCGAGCTAAAGCAAATACCCTCAATGTTAAAAGTTTAGAAATAACAGTTTTAAGTCCAGAACAAAAGCACTGATATGTCACATTGTACTACATAACTGAGTCAATTTAATAAGAGAATGACCTAATGTCAAAGGGATAGGGAAAAAAACACAAAAGGACACGTAAGAAGTAGACTCATAAATACAGACATTACAATTAAGTAGGGCGAAGAGGTATTCAATAAATGGTAACCCATTATACCAAGGGTGCCAAAGAAGTGTATACACATGACTTGTATTCATCTTTTGTTATCAGTATATATTAAGTTTACAATTTTAACAGTTTTTTTTTTTCCTTTCTTAAAATGTGTATACATTTTTTGGCACCCTCTGTATATATTTATATATATTTGTTATATAGTATTATATATAAATATATATGTATATATTATATATATATAAATATCTATATATTGCTCACAGATATATATGTACTAAAAGTACTAAAACATGCAAAGAGCTAAGAAATACCAGTCATAATGGTTACCGCCAGAGAGGAAGAGAAATAATGGAATTAAGAAGAGTATGTAATAGCAAAGGTTTCTAGTGACTTCTGTAAAAATACAACTATAGTAACCAATTAAACTCATAGTTGTTTTTTTAAAGATCATTAAAATGTAAAATTATTCAGCAAATGTTTACTTCACAATACACATACATAAAATTCAGGAAATAAAAATATCATAATGTGAGAAGCAGAAATTTTTAACTTTTATTAGAAAATGTAGAAGACTATCATTATGAACCCAGAGCAAAGTAAATTAGAAAAAACTTACTGTTAAATAATTGAAGCCATAGCAAAATTAAAAGATGAGTCAGGGAATAAAAGAGACTTGCAATGCATATAACCAAAATAAAAATAAACTAAATATGTATGTGTTCCAACATGACAATAAAAGGATATGATTTTAAAAACTGGGTGAAGACATGATTAGTCAATTTATAGAGTCACAGAGAAAAAAAGAAAAATTGCAGATTGGTGCAGCTGTTATGGAAAGGACTATGGAGATTCCTCAAAAAATTAAGCCTAGAATTACCATATGACCCACCAATCCTTCTCCTGGGTATATGCCCAAAAAATCTGAAAACATTTATCCGTAAAGATATATGTGTTCTGATGCTCACTGCAGTTTTATTTATGGTGGCCAAGAAATGGAAACAACCAAAGTGTCCTTTGATAGATGATGAGATAAAGAAGATGTGTTATATATACACAATGGAATACTATTATGCCATAAAAAGATGAAATAGTGCCATTTGTGGCAACATGAATGAATCTTGAGATTATTATGCTAAGTGAAATAAGTCAGACAGAAAAAGTCAAGAACCATGTGATTTCACTGATATGTGGGATATAAAACTGAAAACAAAAGAACAAGACAAACAAATGAAGAAACAAAAACTCATAGACACAGACAATAGTTTAGTGGTTACCAGAGGGTAAGATGGGTTGGGGGTGGAAGATGAGAGCCAATAGGATCAAATATATGGTGATGGAAGGAGAACTGACTCTGGGTGGTGAACACACAATGTGATATACAGATGATGTATTACAGAATTGTACACTGAAACCTATGAAACTTTACTAACTATTGTCACCCCAATAAAGTTCAATAAAAAAAGGACGTTAAGGAAAAAAAAGGACCAACACATCTGATTTCCTAACAGTAATACGTCTGCAAATGCCAAGTATGTAAAAATATACAAGAGAATGATAAAAATATATACCAAATAACTTTGTATAGCAATTTGACAACAAATTGGATTATCTACAACTTGGCTATGATCTAAGAATTTCACTCCTGGGAATCTGTCTTGGAGAAATTATCTCACATATGCACAAGGAGACACAAGCAAGGATGCTCAGTATAGAAATTGCTTTAAAAGAAAAAAAGAAGGAAAACTAGAAACAACCTAAATGTGCATCAGCAAACACTGGAAAAAATTAATTATGTTATAACTGCAGTTAACATGAATGAAATAAAACTATATTATATGGTCAAGAGAGTAAAAATTAAAAATTACACAGTGAAAAAACTCATCTGCATAAAGCTTAACAACTACAAACAATAATATATCTAATTTTGTTGCTACTATATGTAGTAACAAATGTAATATGTTTAGGAATGATAAACAACAAATTCAAGATAGTGGTTACCTCTGAGTCTCTCTCTTCTCAGAAAGAATGAAATTAGAAAGAAGTAGTATTTGGTTAGAGGCATCAACAGACTTCTTTATAATTAACAATATAGTTAATCAGTAAAACACAAAGCTGTTTTTATATTAAAGACCAACAAAATGATACACTATCTGTCAAATGTGATTAAGAAATAAAAAAACACACAAATTAAACATCGAAAGAGAGGAGACCCAAATATTTGCCCTAAGTCCCATACCTTATGTTAGGGGTTGAACTGTGTTTCCTCCAAATTTATATAATGAAGTCCTAACCTTCAGTACCTCAGAAGATGATTGTATTTGGAGACAGGGTCCTTAATGGGGTAATTAAGGTAAAATGGGGTCACTAGGGTAGGCCCTAATCTGATTGGTGTTCTTAAATGAAGAGAACAGGACACACCCAGAGGGGGAAAGCACATGAAGGCTGAGGGAGAACATGGCCTGTGCAAGCCAAGCCGAGTTCTTAGAATGTAACTAACCTTATTGACACCTTGATCTTGGACTTCTAGCCTCCATAATAATAATAAAACAAATTTCTGTTGTGGAAGCCACCCAATCTGTTGTACATGTTTTGAAAGCCCAGAAAACTAATACAGGTGGGCAAAGGAAGTCCCCTTATTAAGACAGCATGAGTTAGCTTTTCTATGACTGCGACACTCATGAGTCCTAATACATTCAATCATTTTATTTTGGCAGATCTTTTTGTTTGTTTAATGTCTTGAAAGGGCACTTAATTTACTGCAAACACATTTTAAATTATTTGCATAATGTACAGTAGTTGAAAAAAGGACTACAAAAACATTTTCAGAGGCTCACGCATTATCTATAATTGAAAAAAAAACCCACAGGAAGTATATATAAGCTGACTTCAAAGCTTTCCTTCCCTAAAGATTTGCCACCCTGCTTCACCAACATCTTTAGTGAAGTAATATTTATTAATATTAGGTTGGTGAAGAAGTAATTAAGGTTTAAAAGGCTGTAATTGCAAAAACTGCAATTACTTTTGCACCAACCTAACGCTTTAAAGACTAGTGCTTATGCGGGATTCATTTTGGGAAGACTGAGATGATCAATTCAGTTATTGATTTTGTTCCAACCTTATTATAATACAAATTCAAAAATGAAAGCTTTACTAGCCCCAACACAAAAACATACAAATCCAGAAAAAAAAATGGCTGTGCATTATTATATCTTAAATATATGAAAACAAATTGTCACAACTAATTTTTCTAATTTCAAAATACTCCAAGGTGCAAAGAGTTTAGAGAGGGAAAAAACCCCAAGCTATGTTCAAAATGGCAACAGGCAGTTTTATACAAGATGAACATGCATTTTCTAGAAAACTTAAAAGTCTGCGGGACTCAGGAAAATTTTAAAAGTCTAGAATTTGGAAATAATCAACTGAAAATGAATGTATATCTAATTAATGTGGTCAATGCTATCATTGCTATCATATTTATATAAAAGTCTCACTCCAGTAAAACTGGAAACTATATGCTCCTATGTGGGCTACAGTAATTGTATTGTATTGCATTGTATTGTATTGTATTGTACTGTACTGTACTATATTGTGTTGTTGAAGGCTTTGTTTTTTGAGAAAAAAAATCACCTTGATAACTGTTCTTAAATATGGGAACATAACTCTAGTCTATTCTCTCCCAAGTTCCTCTCTGCTTTTATTGCTTCCTATTACTCAAATTTCTACCACTAAAAAGTACTTTAACATAGACAAAGAAAATTTGGAAGAACATGGTAAGGTGTTGTGAGGTTGTGTGTTGTAAGATAGCGCTGTGAGGTTGATAAAAGGGCACAGGACTAAATGTTTCACTGTGTCTAACCTACAAACATGATAGGAGATTAAAATCCCAGATGGGCAGTGGTATTAAAACATATCAATATGTCCAAAACCTAAAGCAGTCACACTTCATTTATCAGCCACTGGTGCATATACTCACCTCCAATGTTCAGTTCAGTTTTATAAGGATCCATCACCATTTTAAAAAAATACAAACCTTAAAATTATTTTAAAAGATTTTTATCAGTGAGAAAAATTCTATACTTTTTTATATAAACTTGATTCAGTCATAGTTATCTTGAGCCATAAGAGATCTATCTCATTCGATTGGTTTTTAACTTCTTACTTGTAACTTATACTAAATTAGAGAATCCTTACTTAAACCAGTAGGTTATCGGAGGAGTGACTATTAGCATTTAGTGGCTCTTTATGTAAGAAGATAATCAGAACAAAGACAGATCCAGAAAGATAGAGGAGTTTGACACAGACAGCGACTTCTGGCATTTTATTAGATGGTAAGTTATGAAACATAACACTGAAAAGTTAAAACGCTAAATATTTCCACAAGGGAGATAAAAGCAAATGAATTTATGAAAGGTAGTCTATTAAACTGATTGGGTCTTTTCCAATTAAATTTAAGGGATGAGAACCACAAAGCACTGCTCTACAGTTCAATGACCTGGGATTGTGGGTAAGGTACTGGCGGTGTCAGACGATCCTTAAGAAATATCGACTTCTGTGACGACTTCCCCACCAGCTAGTTTCATATGGCTCATCATTAATAAAAGTATCACAAGACAGACGTCTAAGGAAGATTATCAAAACTAAACCTAAGATCAGTCATGCTCAAATCTGTGTCATATCAAACCAGCACACAACACAATCACTGCCTCTACAATGAAAATAAGGCCCACAGCCTTTTTCTATATCTTACAAATAATTAAAAGATAAAAATCCCTTTGTGGTGCTAAAGCTAAGCAATGGGGAATGAACAGGACTAAGCAGGCAACTGACTGATAACAGACCAAAAAGAGTTCAGATTATGTGAAAAGTTCAAACTGAAATTCACCATTCTTTTTGCAAGCTGGGCAAATTGGATGCTTTACTTTAATGAGCCATGGAGAACGACTGATTGATTATAGAGGATGCAGCTTTATGGTTTACTGTTCACAAATCACTGATCTCTTGATTGTATTGTCTATATACAGTAATCTGTTTTCTCCTTCTTGCTTTTTGTGGAAAGAACAGAGGGGACCAGTTGGGGAGAATTTTACATCTTCAAAATTATCCTCACATATCAAAACTGACAGGCCCTTGAAGTTTAAAAGCACCTCTCACAATTCCAATTTAGTAAAATCAAAAACAGAGATTTACACCAAAGAAATGACACATATAAACTGACCTTGAAGCCCAGTCACCTGCCAATTATAAATTAGTTTTCTAGGTCTATTTTCCTAGGAATATCAATAGGAAATATAAGGTATTAACTGGCTGCAAAATAAAGAAGTCTATACAATTTATTACAAATAAAGAAATTCAAATTAGGAAGAAATATTTAAAATAATCTTCACAAGAAGTCTTCTCTTGTTCTTCTCTGATATTAACTTGACATTAACATTAAACAAATTTTGAGATATTATTAAGCAACCAAAGAAAGTACAATAAAAATGTTTTAAAACAAATAAGCTAATACTATAGTTGTATATTAAAATACTTGTTCAAGTTAGTAAAAAGGAAGTACAAAGATAACCAATAATCAAATAAACAAATCCAACATAGCAAACTCTTTTCAGGTAAAATATTCAGCTACAAAGTGTAGGGGGTTGGGGGTGGGGGGAGTCATAAGAATTTTGAACTAAATCCCAGTGTTTTTAACACTGTGCTCAGTCCCTTGTTTTTCACTGCCAGTATAGATATGTATTTGTGCCCATTAAAGGCATATATGTAGTATGGTTTATTTTCCCATTTCTTCTAAAATGTCTTTCACCTCTGAATCAAGTGATAGTCACATTTCACAGGAACAGCCAATGCTTTCTAGTTCAAATGTTTATTTTTTAATTCAAAAGTATTATAGCATCTGGGGAAAATAGTATATCACATGAAGGCTAAGTAAAACAAAAAGATACTTTCTGAAATTTGTGAAATTAAGTGAAAACTATCAGTGGCGATTTAATTCCTGTTTTTTATCATCTCAGAATAACTTGTTCTTAAGTTTAAGGTTCTAAACTTTTGTCTCTAAGATATTTGAGGTTAAAAAAATGTAATAGAAATCTTATTAGAAAAGAGAGGTGGTAAATATTTGTGTATAGTATGACCTTTATAACGGCACTTGTCATGTTCAGGGTGCTTTTTTCACTTGAAATCTGTTTTAGGACCATGATAAACAATAACAGGGAAATTTATAGTTGTAGCAAAAATTAACAATTACAATTCTAAGATTTACATAATTGTAAACCATTTTAAAATAACTCTTCTTAAATCATAAAGGAACCTTTTGTAGTATTTGTTTGCACAAATAAAAGAAGCCAGAATAGTCATTAGAGAAATATATTATCATTTCTTGCCTCACTATAACTACTGTTTTATTAATGAGCTGATAAGCATTTTTAAAATTAATTAAAGCAAAGAGATACCATTCTCAGAAATGTAAAATAGCTTACAACCTATAATCCTGGCTTACTTTTAATTTTCCTGAAGGAGATATGGATGCCTTTTCTTTCCCCCTTTAATTTTTTTCTTTAAAGCATCAGAACTCCAGAAAAGATAAGCTTCCATAAACTCCCAGAAATTAATTAATAAATCCAAGAACAAGCTATCTTCACAGTAAAAGTAATAAATGAAGGATTTTGAATCATTCATCTTTTAGAGGAAATAGACAGTGCTTCTGGCTGGCAAATTTTCAAAGTAATTCAGTAGAGAACATAAAAAAAAATAATTCCATAAATAGGATTATGTAAGAGGTCCATTTACCTTTTTTTTCTTAGACAAAATTTTTTAGAATGTTTCTTGAATACTCCTTCTTTCTTTGCCACTTTAAAAAAATGTACACATTTTTGGTATAGAGAACTAGTAAGGAACTATAAGATTTTAATCAGAATACATGGGTTCCAACTTTAGCTTTGACACATATCAACTGTTACTATAATAATTATTATTCCTGCAATTATTCACCATCATCATCATTCTTATTATAGATATTTTGGAGATCACATCATTATAAAGATTTTCCACTTCTCACCAACAAGTGATCCTACAATAAAGTGTGTAACACATCCCATGATTCCCATAAAATGGATTGCTAGGTTCTGAAAGTATTCAAAAGCAAAAGCAAAACATATTTTAAAACAGGCTAAAGCAAATATTTCAAGGCTTAATTTTCTTCTCCCTACAAGCAAATTTCTCTACGGAGCTTTAGAAAAACTCTCAAGTTTTAAATAAAAATATATCTCAAATATGCATATACGTACCAGTATATGTGTAAATGAGATAAAATAAATGCCTGCATTTCATACTAACCTGCTTTATTCTATTTCCACATATATACTACCAATGATATATTAAAGAGGTGAGAAGACTCTAAAGTAAAACAGTCACGATTTGCTTAACCACCAGGGAATTTCTTTCACATTTTCCCCTATAAAGTAACCCAAACACCTTGCTACACTACATAAAAGTAATGTTACCCATTAACACATAAGGATACCATTCCTGTAGCACATTACTTACATCTTGTTTAAAGTATAGAGCTGTTGGAAGGCTCAAGTGGAAACCCTTAATAAAATCACAGCGATCTTGCTTTCATCTCACAATCACTCCCACTCCTTTTTTACTGTATCCTTCCTTATCACTTACATGATCTTTTGTATTTCAATCATTCATTCCTTTTCACTTATGGGAAATTTAAAACATACACAAAAGTAGAGTGTGATGCCGTAATTAATACTTTGCTATTCAAAGCATGCTGATGAACATTTGTGTTCTTTCCTGATTTTTGCTAGGCTAAACAGTGATTCTATGAACATTCTTGAACATACCACTTGTTAGACATGTGCAAGAGGTTCTCTTGGGTAAATACTTAGGAGTAACATTACTGGAATATGTGGCATGTGAGTGTTCAAATATATAAAATTACACAATTTTTTTTCAAGAGAGATTATACCAATTTACACAGACGATAAGACCCTTCCAATACTTCATGTTATTAGATTTAAAAGTATACTGAGTGAAAAACAGGATTTTATTTATTGAATTAGTAACCTGTAATTATTTCATTATTTCTTCATGTTTATTAGACCTAGATGTCTTTCTTTTATTTAATATTTATTCATATCTTCTGCCCACTTTTGACTGAGTTGTCTTTTTTCTTATTATTTGTAGTTGATTTATTCTTGATATTAATCCTTGGCAGGTTAAGTTTTAGAATATCTGTCTGTAGTTTTTATGTCTTTTTTCAAAGTATCTTTTGATGAACAGAAGTATTTAATTTTAAGGTAGTCAAAACTGTTAATGAATAAGTAATCCTTTTTAATTTTTTTCCATATGGACTATCCATTTTTCTCTACATTTACTGAACAGTCCTCCATTTCCCTCTAATGTGCCATGCAAACTCTGTCATATTTCATATTTCAGTATTTTATATCTCTGTTGCTGGGATTACTACTGATTAGTTTAACCCTGAAATAATACCAAACTAGTCTTGATTATTAAAGCTTTCACAATTAGCTTTGACAGCTATTAGCATAAGACCCATCCTTGTTTGCTTCAAAATTTCTCTAAGATACATTTGTTCAATTATACATCCTTAAATATTTTAAAATCAGCTTGTGAAGTCATATAAAAGAATTTAGCATTTTTATTAGGATTAATATCACTGAATCTTAGGCTAATTTGGAAGGAACTGAACATATTTATAACAAAGTTTTCCTATTCATAAATGAAAGATATTTCATCATTAATCTATTATTTAAAGTATATCAGTAAAGTTTTATAAAGTGTATGTGTACATAGATATATTCCAAAGTACATTATCATTGTGTTGCTTTCGTAAATGGAATACTAAAAACTGTTTTCTAATTGTTCATTGCTAGTAAAAAATATGTAATTGATTTTACATGTTGATTTTATATCCAGATACGTGTTAATTTCTTCTATCATTCCTAATAATTTGTCTGTAGATTATTTTTCTTTAATAATCAGATTATCTATAAACCATGGCAGTTTTACTTCTTTTACCATCCTGTTGTCATAAATTGCTTTTCCCTATTATATATAATTGGCTACCAACTTACTCTAGCATAAGATTGCATGAAAGAAGTGATGATGAGTATCAATCTTTGTACGTGTTTTTTTAAAAAATAGTATCTTCCTATTTAAAACGAGGTTTTTAAGGGATTTTTTGGTAGATATTTTATATCAGGTTTAAAAACTCCTTTAATTTACTAAGAAAGTTTTATAATATGAATTTGTATAGAAATTAATCAAACACTTTTTTTCTGTAACTATTGATATGATCCTGTGTTTTCTCATATTAAATTATCTTTGCCTTTCTGGGACAAAAACTTGACCATTATATAATATATTCTTCATACAATATTAAATATTTGCATTTATATTTGTAAATAAAATGAGTCAAAAAAGCTCTTTCCTGGCTTTAGTTTCCAAATGATAGTGACCTCATACGTAAGAACTTTGGGAGCCAAATAGGAAAAGCACATTTAAAGAAAGGCTTTTATATATAAAGTAGTTCTATGATTAAATTACCAATAAAGAGTTTACTTTAGTATTTCTTCAACCTTGAATTGTGTGTGTGTATGTTCATGAGTGTGTATTTCTGTTTGCTTGTCTGTTGATAATCTGTGCTTATTTACAGATGTATTATTAAAAAGAGCTAAACATTCTCCCACCCAGGAGGTTTTAAACCAAAATAAGTTTATGCAAAATAGAAAGAAAGTAGTGTCATTTAGGTTAAAAAAAAAAAAACAAGAAATAAAAAACACCTAAAATAACATTTAAGGAAGTTGTTTTAGTTATACAAGAACTAGAACCATTTACAAATTTAACAAAAACTGTATTCTTCCTCAAGCAATATTCTAGAGTTGATGAAATCAATAACTTGCCCAAGTGCGACTGAGACCAACAAAAAGATAAAGTGAAAGATTTAAATATATATCAAAAGAAAAACAGAGCATTATTATCTTACAATGTATTAAAATCACAAAACTTTCATTATAATTGAGGTATCAGATTGGCAATAAAACAACAAATAATTTAGAAACTTTAGCAAGAAAAATGTCTGGATGCTCAAAAACATGTTTAAGAAGCATCTTTCATATGTGTTAGAATTATGTGGTAGAATCCCACTAGAGAAGGATGAACTCATCTATAGTTTTCAGATTGCTTTGGTTTAAGAAAAGCCTGTCTATTGCTATCCACCCTCTATTTTCAACATGGACAGTTACTCTTTAAAAAATATATATGCTCAAGGGAAAATTACACAGCAGCTGAAGTCATGAAGAACTGCCCATCAGTTAAACACGGAATCCCGCAGGTGACCTGAGAGCCCCAATTCAATTAAAATGAAATGGAACATCATGTATACAGTAGATCTAGACTTTCCATCACTTTTTTCTTGGATACAATCATTGGGGATAATCTGTAATCCTGCTGTGAAAGGAAATAAACTCAAATGCTACTTTCAAATAAAAGATTATCTATTAAAACTTTCACATAGCATAAAATGTTCTAACTCCACTCCTAAATTTAAAAAATAAAGTGAAAAAGAGGACTCTAAGTATGCAGGTGGTTAACCAGTTAGAAGCTAAAAAGGTAAGAGTGAACTCTCCCCAGAAATGGGATTCTACTCATGCTGGAAAATAAACATTTGACCACCAAATGCCTATTACCTGATAATAAACCCTATTCGTTAAAGAACATAAATATATTTTTTTCTGGGTAATAGATATCTTATATAAAGACTACATATATATATATATATATATATATATATATATATATATATATATACACACACACACAACTATATATACATATATGTATATATATATACACATAATAGACTATATATAGTGTATATAGTCTATATATATATATATATATATATATATATATATATATATATATATCGTCTAGACATTAATAAGGATTTTTTAATCCCTATATGAAAACGCTTAAATTATTTATCTCCTTTCCTTGTCTCTGACAGTTGCTTTACCTTACATGGCTTGACTTCTAAGATTATAGTCTCTATCTGATTATCTATGCCTAGGTTCCCCTCAGGTCATTTATAAAGTACAGACCTGCCAGTATTTCAATTTAACTGCATCATTAAATATTTAACCCCTACCAAAATGCATGCTTCTCTAAACTTTATGCTGGTTAGAAGAAGTATTACATATTATATTAATTTTATTTTTTTATTTTTAATTTTATTTTTTAAATAGTTTCAGGTGCACAAGACAAATACTTAGATGTTTATCATTTATATCCCTCACATTGTGTGAACCCTCTCCCCCCATCAACTATCCCTCTGACATCGCACAGAGCCATTACATTTCCACTGTCTCTATTCCTAATGCTGTACTCCGCTACTTGTAAGTATAGACATAGACACACACACACATACACACACACACACACACACACACACACACATAAACTTGTAGTTGACATTCATTATTGTTCAGCTTCAGGTGTACAGTGCAGTGATCAGGCATCTTCATCATCCCTGAGGTGGTCTCCCAAATGGGACAAGTGTCCATCGGATACCCTACAAAATCTTTATAACATTATTGATTACATTCCCCAAATTGATTTTCAAAACCCTGTGGCAATCTTGTGGTTACTGACTGTTTTCCTATCCCCTCACCTTCCCCCTTATCCCCACCCCCCTCCCATCTAGCAACCCTCAGCTTTTCCTCAATGTCTCCAAAACTGTTTCTGATTAGCTCATTCAATTATTCTTTTCTATAGATTCCACATTTCAGTGAGATCATATGGTATTTCTCTTTCTCTGTCTGACTTATTTCACTTAACATAACGTTCTCTAGGTCCCTCCATGTTGTTGCAAATGGTAAGATTTCTTTCTTCTTTATGGCTGCATAATACTCCATTGTATAAATGTACCACAGTTTCTTAATCCATTCATCTACGGATGGGCATTTCAGTTGTTTCCATGTATTGGCTATTGTGTATACTGCTGCAATGAACATAGGAGTGCATAAAGATTTTTGAATTAGAGTTTTGGATTTCTCCGGATAGATACCTAGGAGTGGAATTACTGGATCATAAAGTAGTTCAATTTTCAGATTTTTGAGATACCTCCATATTGTTTTCCAAAGTGGCTGCACCAATCTGCAATCCCACCAACAGTGCACAAGCGTTCCCTTTTCTCCACATCAGCGCCAGCACTTTTTGTTTGTTGATTTATTGACGATAGCCACTTTGACTGGGGTGAGGTGCTATCTCATTGTGGGTTTTATTTGCATTTCTCTTAATGGTTAGTGAAGTTGAGCATTTCTTCATATGTCTGTTTTCCATCTGTATGTCCTTTTTAGAAAAATGTCTCTTCATGTCCTCTGCCCTTTTTTTAATTGGGTTGTTTTTTTGAAGTTGATTGAGATAGTTTTTTATAAATTTGTGATATTAACCCCTTATCAGATATATCATTGGCAAATATATTTTCCCATTCAGTAGGATCCCTTTTTGTTTTATTGATGGTTTCCTTTGCTGTGAAAAAAACTTTTACCAATTTGGATGCCTTTTATTTCTTTTTCTTGTCTGATTGCTGTGGCTAGAACTTCCAGCACTATGTTGAATAGAAGTGGAGATAGTGGGCAACCTTGCCTTGTTCCTGATCTTAGGGGGAATGGTTTTAGCTTTTCCCCATTGAGTATGATGTTAGCTGTGGGTTTATCACATGTGGCCTTTATTATGTTGAGATATGATCCCTATATTCCCACTTTCATAAGTGTTTTTATCATAAATGGTTGCTGGATTTTGTCAAATGCTTTTTCTGCATCTATTGATATGATTATGTGATTTTTATTTTTCATTTTGTTAATGTGGTGTGTCACATTAATTGATTTGCGGATGTTGAACCACCCTTGCATACCAGGGATGAATCCCACTTGATGGTGTATGATCTTTTCAATGTATTGCTGAATTCTGTTTGCTAATATTTTGTTGAGAATTTTTGTATCTATGTTCATTAGTGATATCGGCCTGTAGTTTTCTTTTTTTGTGGTGTCTTTGTCCGATTTTGGGATCAGGGTGAAAGTGGCTTCGTAAAAAGTGTTTGGGAGTCTTCCTTCCTTCTGGATTTTTTGGAAGAGCTTGAGAAGAACAGGTGATAATTCTTTTTTGAATGTTTTGTAAAATTCACCTGTAAAGCCATCTGGTCCAGGGCTTTTGTGTGTTGGGAGATTCTTGATTACTGATTCAATTTCTCTGGTGGTAATCTGTCTATTCAGGTGTCCCGTTTCTTCTTGAGTTAGCCTTGGAAGGTTGTACACCTTTAGAAAATTGTCCATTTCTTCCAGATTGTCAAATTTGTTGGCATATAGCTGCTCATAGTAATTTCTTAAAATTTTTTGTATTTCTGTGGTGTCTCTTTCATTTTCTTTCATTTCTGATTTTATTAATTTGGGTCATCTCTCTCTTTTTCTTAATGAGTCTGGCTAAAGGTTTGTCAATTTTGTTTATCTTCTCTAAGAACCAATTATTGAATTCATTGATCTTTTGTATTGTTTTTCTGGTTTCTATTTCATTTATTTCCGCTCTGATCTTTATTATCTCCTTCCTTGTATTCCCTTTGGGCATATTTTGCTGTTCTTTTTCCAGGCCCCTTAAGTGTGAAGATAAACGGTTGATTAGTGATCTTTCCTTTTTCTTTAGGTAGGCCTGCAATGCTATAATGACACACACTTGGGTGATAGGAAAACATATTTCTTTTCATGTCTGTGCAATTCCAAAACAGTGTTAACAACAAGCCCTCCAATCAATATCATTCTTTTTTTTTTTTAATATCATTCTTAACATCTTACTAAATAACTACTTGTTTGTGGTTCTCCCATATCCTTTTACTGAGCTGATTTTTTTTATCATGAATCAATGTTGAGATTCAATTCTATTATATAGCATTCTGAAATACTACTTGTTATTAAATGAAATATGCTAAATAAGATAAATTATTGGATAAGAAAGTTTTTTACATATTTTAACTCATTAAAAATATCCATGTTAAGAATGTAAATTTAGTTTAAATATTTGCCACAGAATTTTAAAACACGAACCTATCAAATAGCTGTGAAAAAATGACTATATTGTAATGTATTTCCTATTTCTCCATCACAATACAAATCCACTCTAACAGGAGAGTGTTAACTAACCCCATAACCTTTTGTATGTTCATGTAGAATATGTATTGTGACCTATAAGTACATGTAGTATCGTTTCATTTTGAAACCATTATTAACACGGAAGTTTTGTATTAAAGTACACAGACCAATAACTATAGACACAAACACTTCTTAAATTCCTGATGCTACTAATACATTGAGAATGGCTTTATTTTGCTTCTTTAAATGGGGCATAATTTACTTTAAAGCTTACTACAAGCTGACAAAGAAAAATGATGTTAATCAGAGCAGTTAATTCTCGGTTTAGTGAGAAGTAATGGACGTCATGTGGGTACCAGGGAAAAGAAAATGTCATGGGTAATCCCAAACCACAGTTAAACCACAATCTTCTTCTCCCTATCAGGTGTCAGACTCTCAGGGGACAGTTAACCATGGGCAAAGTGACAGAGAGACCCAGGACCTGCTCACTTTACCCACAGACCTCAGCAACTAATCAACAGTTGATCGGGGCTGACTACCTGGCAAGGAAAGAGGAGAGCAAAACTGTTCTCTCACAATCTAGACCTTTTTAGATTTATAAAATTCCAACTTAAAAAATACTATCCAAAGAAAGAAAAAAAAGTAAATTACTCTCTAAATGTTTATAAACAAAAAGCCAATGGACTAATGCACACCTCTAGAATGGAACCAAATTAAACTGCAGTTTTGTAGGTCAAAACAGATCAACCAAGTTCCAAGAAGATTAAACATTAAGATATAATTAAAACTAAATGAGGTTTTTAATATCTTGCATTTAAAGATATTAAATGCGGATATAATAATTTTAAAATATTCCACACCCAAATATTTAATACAATTTTGTAACTGTTGAATCAGAGTCACCAAAAATTGTACAGAAATTCTGACATGATGAATGGCAAATAAAATACACCATGCAAATCAAAGTAAATAGGGCCATTCCTCTTGCACATAGGATGGCTGCAAACGTTCCCCAAAAGATAAATTGTTATAACTGATCACCCACTTAGAAAGGAATTTGGACAGAAGGTAGAAATTGATTTGAGGATTGAACAGTTTGTCGAAACACAGTAATTGTGACTAGCTGGTGGAGTGAGCAAGGCAGGAAATGGAAATATCTGGTTGGGTAAGAAACTGTGAAACAGTTAAAGATCATGGTTTTGAATCATATCTAGAAATCAGCTTTCATTAGTCATTGCTATATTGACAAATTAAACAAAACAAAACAAAACAAAAACCAACTCTCCTAAAAAGTAAAATTAACCTACTGAGTTCAACTGAAGTAATAATATTGACATTCAGGGTTGATTTACAAAACCTTCCAAGGCTAACTCAAGAAGAAACGGGACACCTGAATAGACAGATTACCACCAGAGAAATTGAATCAGTAATCAAGAATCTCCCAACACACAAAAGCCCTGGACCAGATGGCTTTACAGGTGAATTTTACAAAACATTCAAAAAAGAATTATCACCTGTTCTTCTCAAGCTCTTCCAAAAAATCCAGAAGGAAGGAAGACTCCCAAACACTTTTTACGAAGCCACTTTCACCCTGATCCCAAAATCGGACAAAGACACCACAAAAAAAGAAAACTACAGGCCGATATCACTAATGAACATAGATACAACAACTTTATCCTTTAATTACACATGAAGTACTTTTTCAAAGCTTAATTGAAATCCAATTTTTTCTACATAGAATTTATTTCTGGTCATTAAAAATAAACTGGTATATTATTTGTTTGGAAAAAAAACAAGTCATCAAATATTTTAAGGGTGCTTTACAAAACAAGAATTAGAGGCCATACTTCTTTATTAAAAAGAGAGAGAACAAGAAAATATCCAACACTAAGAAAGCTAAAGTCAAAAACATTAGAAAAAGACAGCTCCATATTTACTAATATGTTTAAATATATCTATGTTAGCTGTTTAAAATTTAGACCATAATTTCCCACTTAAAAGCGGTGTTGTCCATAGGATAGCTCACAATGCATATTCAAACTAATAATTTGGTTGAAATACTGTGTATTGTCAAAATAAATACACATCTGAAAAACTTAATAATAATTTTTAAAAATACAATTGAATAAGAAATCACTTTTAACTTCCTTTAGATGCTTGTGTTACAAAAAGGATGTCTGAGAATGAGAAGGGACATAGCAGACATATCTGTGTTTTCTCCCACAAGTGCTTTAGACTCTTTCTAAAGTCATGACTTCAGTTCAAACCTTTTTTTCCATATGACAAATTTTTCTTAATCATTTGCGTGACTTTTGTACATTAATCATATCTAAGGATTGTTTGTTGCTTAAATTATTAAACTAATCATCTTATTAACAGATTATGAATGGGGAAGTTACAGAAAAGGAAAGGAAGTAGAGATGTTTCTGAGGGCAAACTTGGAAAAAAAAGAGAAGAAAATTTGTATCAGGGGTTGCATTTGCACCCATAAGAAAGAGGTTGCCTATAATGGAAAAATGTAGGATGCAAGACAGAAGACATAGAAAGTACATAAATACATGACCTCATAAAGGAGAAGATATACTCGTAGTTCAAGAAACGTTAGGTCGAAAATGTCTTCATTGGTCCAGAGAGAGGTTGGGAAAAGGCCACGCAATATTTCAAAGAGTAGGTGACACATATGTTGAGCTTTGAGAAATAATTAGTTCACCAGAAGTTAAAGATGGAATTTGAAACAGAGAAAGCATTTCCAAAGGGTCAAGATATAAAATGTCACGATGTGCTCAAATAATGTGAAATAATTGGTGTTGCTGAAGGGCTAAGTGCCTGGGAGAGTAAGAGCATTAAAAGACCTTCAAAGTGTCCACTAAAAAAAAAAAATAATAATAATAATAAAAAATTTACGGTTCATATAATATACCCCTTATGAAACAAAATGCCATGGAAAAGTTTTAAGCAAGTGTAAACACCTGCAGATTTCTTTATGGATAAAACACTCTGGTATTAGAACATAGACTGAATAGTGGAAAGAATGAAAGATAGGGGATATGTCATGCATAGAATGTACAAAATGTGAACCACAGTTCAGCAGTACCTGGAAAAAAATCAGTGGTGGAGGATGTTCAAGCTATGAAGAAAATAAATGAAAACCACTTTGTGATAGCTTGGTTATTGGGATGGGAGATGTGTAGGAAGAGAATGGAAAGATCTGGAGGTCTCTAGATTGGTTGAGTGGGCAAACGAGGAATAAAGAAAGACAAATAGTATGTGAAAGAACATAGTTCTTTAATACTCAGGTTAATACTCAGACATAATGCATTTGAGCTTGGATGTGGGACATCCAAGCAAACATTATTTGAGAGACAGTAAGATACCCAAATCAAAATCCTAAGGAAGAGACTGTGGTCATGAGCATGTGGATATTTAAATCATGAAACTGGATTAATTATCCCAAGGTGCACAGGAGGTATAAAAAGAGGTCTACAACCAATATTTAGGAAACACCAAATTTAAGAAATGGATAGAGTAAAAGGAGCTGATATTATAGAAAAGCATGGGATATGGGTAAAAATACTCATACATTTAGTAAAGCACAGAAGAGTGTTGTCCAAAGTTCTCTGAGAAGAGAGCAGCCATCAACATCAGGAACTACAGAAAGATTAAACACCACCCCACAATAAGGTGGCCTTTGTATTCTATAATTAGGACATTGCCACTGATGAGGGTGGTTTCATAAAAGCAATACTATGAGAAATCAGATTTCAGTGGGCTGAAGAAAAAATGGGGGAGTTGGAAAAACAATGAGCAGGATGGTTTTTCAATGAACTCTGAATAAGAACAAAATAAAGCTATATCTAGGTGGGGTATAACATTCACAGAGGGTTGTCCGCTTGTTTGTTTCGATACGGCAGACTTCAGCACATTGATATAATGAAGGAAAGGAAGCATAACAGAACATAGTCTGAAGATACAGAAGAGAGGGGAATAACTGAAGTAACTGAAGTAGGAGATGATGATTTAAGGCAAAGATGGAAGGTTGGTTTTCAAGTGGAACCCTGTCAACAGAGTGTACATTATCTGGATTAAACCTGAAACATGGCTTCTTGATATTAGCCGTTTCTTCGAATTTAGGTCATATCAAATTACCAAACACCAGTAACTAAAACTTGAGAAATGAAAAAGTATTCTAAACATTGAAAGAAACTCTATGAATCAATATGACCTTTCAGAGATACAAGGTTTCCTTCTCTTAGCTTTATTATAAAATGTAGCTTATTGATGAACTAGAAGTATAATGGTTGTTTCCCTTACACAATAAAAGGAATTTAGAGGTACTAAGGAGTAGATAATGGATTTTCTATTTTCATGCCATAATTATATCTCCCCAAATGTATCTAACAGTCATTCAATTAAGTGTCTTCAAACAAATCTTTTGAAACATCTGAGATTAGGGATTTTTAATGAAATACTTTCTAAGTGGTCTATTCCCCTTTCTAGATTTATTACTATTAAAATCACATTTGAAAACCTTTATTTAATTGATTTTATTCTTAAAATAAAAAGGCACAGCCATTTTATTTTTTGTCTGTGCTTGCATTTTGTTTTTAATAACTCAGGCTAACTTGGAAAATGCTGAATAGAAAATAGGCTAACATTTTAAAATAGAAATACAGAGAAAGTTATACCGTAACATCTGTTCTATCTGTTTACCTCAAAATGTGAAGCTATGTTAAATCAGATTTTGAATGAGCATTGTCTTATTTTATTAAATAAGATTTTAGGGAAGATTACAAGAAAGTTCACTGAACAAAGAGTTATTAAGGCAAAAGCTGAAAATCAGACACACTTCAACATTTTTGGAAGATAACATTATGGCATCAAACATGACCAAAACTATTCACAGGACTTGCATACTTGCATATACCAAAAAGACCAGATATTTCAGAGACCATATATATTATAGTTACAGATTTTCAAATTATCACTTTCTTCCTTTTGTCTTTCTTAGTGTAAGGGCTTTGTCCGAGTTGTTTTAAAGCATCTACCTGAGTGGAGGTTACAACTTGTACTAAGGATTATGTTTTGTGTTCATAATTTAGCATTTAACCACATAAAGAATTCAAATGGAAAGAACAATGTAATATTCAGCCTCTTTCATGCACAAGAGGATTTATGGAGCCAGATAGGCTTGTTAGCCAGAGTACCAACTTGAGAGAAAATACTGTTTGTCTCCCATTTTAGCAAACCAAGGGCCAAGCTTGTGTAGCTGACCATATAGCTTTACTGTAAGAGATATCCAAACAGGAACAGGATATGACCACACCCGAGTCTGCTCCTTTCCTGTCTTAAAGGAAAGCAGGGAGGAGAGAGGAGGCTCAGCAAGACAGGCTCGCACGTGAATTGATTTTCCCTTCGCTGCTTTCTGCCTCGGGAGGAAGAAGCTCATTAGATTAGCAAGGGGAAACTGAGGGCAGGGAAGGGCAAGTCTCCAGCTCCTGGTCCTTGTTCAGGACTCTGAAAAGTGACTATGTCTCAGGCTGCCGCAGACAGCAAAGCCCTATCATCTTGGCTGAAGAGCACGGACAGGTAGAAGGAGAACCCAAGGTTTAACCTGCTGATCGACCTTCGGTTCCTGTGTAGTCTAAAAGGGAAGTGGAAGCAGCTGAGAATCTGGCTGGGGAACCTACCTCAGGGGCTGCCATAACGCAGGGAGGCTGAGAGCAGCCGGTTCTGTGGAATCAAACCGCTCTCAGAGGAACTGAGGGCAGCAGCAGAGGTGAAGGTGAGATCAAGTCGGGCAGTGCTGCAGGGATCTCTGCCCAAGATGAAACGCAGCAGATGACATGTTATACCAGCTACAGGCTCCAGCCATTAAATAAACACCAGCAGGGAAGCAACTTCACGCCAAAAGAAGCACTTCACTTATTGACAGAGGAGCCATGGGAGCCGAGGCCTCCTCTGCCTCAGAGACATAAGCTGACCTCTCCTGGGATGTCAAGGAGGTTATCTGAGAGAGTAAGCTTTCTCGGCCCAAGACAGACTAAAAGGGACTGTTTTAAATTTTAAACTAGATCTGACATTTAGTTCACTCTCTCCCACTAATTTTCTTTCCTGCTCCACCATCCATCCTCCGACCTCAGAGTCAGTTGTTTCAGCTATTCAGGCTAAAAACTTCATCATCTTTGATTCCTCTCTTTTCTCAAACTGTACAACTATCTCCCCTTATGCTCATTCTGCCCCAGCCACACTGGCTTCTTTGCATTTCCTCAAATAAGCTGGACACATGGCCACCTCTGGGCCGCTGCGCTGGTGCTCCTCTCTGCCTGGGATGCACGAAATTGTTCTCTTCCACCACATGTTCCAAGGGCACTTTTTCCATGAAGCCTACTCTAATAATTCTTATCTAAAATTACACTTTGCCTTTACTGGCATTCCTCAACTCTCTAGGCCTCCTTCTCTGTTTTTTCCCCATGGCAAGTATCTTCGAAAATACTCTAGAATTTACTTATTTGTTTTTGTTTCTTGTCTGTCTCTTGCCAATAGAATGTAAGCAACACAGCTGTGGGGACTTTTGTGTGTTTTATTCACTGCTGTCCCTTTGGTTCCAAGAATAGAGCCAGCATTACAGGAGGCTCTTGACAAATATTTGTTGAATAAATGATTAACCAAAGTTTCAAGATTCAAGAGTAAAATCAGATTTAGTTATACACTGATTTAGGGAAATCCCATTTTCCCTATACACCCACTTGCCCTTGACATTACAGGTGCTCAAAGATGATTTATTGATTCCTTACGTATATAGTCCTGATCGTAGTCTTATTTTCACCCTTGCCCGTTCCCCAGCACAGACCCTGGACTAAGTGAGGTCTGATGAGACTAAAACCTAAACGATGAGTTGTGAAAAAATAGAAGTTACATTTGTTGCATACATCCTAGCTACTGTTTATATATGTTTCTCTATATATGTATATGTTTGTATATATGTATATATACATACATACACACACACACACACACACACACACACATATATATATCTGTACACCATGTTTCCCCAAAAACAAGACCTAGCCAGACAATCAGCTCTAATGTGTCTTATTTATGCAGCTAGGTCTTATTTTCGGGGAAACAGGGTATGTGTATATATATGTATAATATATATGTATATATTATAATATATATGTGTATATATAATACATATGTATAATATATATGATATGTGTATATATATGTACTTACATATATATGTACAATATATATATATATATATATATATATATATATATATATATCAGTGCATTTAATATAACTAGCAGGTAAACAATATATTAACCCCACTTAACTAACAGACAAAGAGGTTGAGAAAGTTTCCCAAGGTCACCACATGGTAGAAGCAGAATTCAAACCTAGGCAGTAGGGCTTCAGAGCCCAATGCTCTTAACTTCACCCTATAGCTCATGCATTTCCATAGACTGCTTGGATACCTTGCAACAATTGCCTATTTATTTTGTGTACTACACCATATTAAAAGCCACTTTTTAAAAATAAAGCAAAAAAATTCTAATAGAGATACAGTAACACAAGTAAGTAAAGCAAAACACTAACCAATACCCATACATATCATGGTTTTTCGATCACATAAAGGTCACCATCTAAAAGTGTACAGACTGCCAATATACAGATGGATAGATGAGGGGAAAAGAAGGCCAGAGATAAGAGATATGCAAAATCAATCACTGCTGTGTTAAAACAGTAGAACCTTGGGATAACCACTAAACTTCTTTGGATCCATTCCTTTATTTGTAATAGAGACAGTTATAAACAAATACGATGTAAAGGGATGCTCCCAGTTCTTAAAACTATGATTGTCTTTAAGTCCAAACTAAGTTGTGTACATAAATACTCTAGCAACTACCATGAGACTCTTTTCCTTAGTATCCCAACCTACTGACCTGCCTCATTGAAGACTCCGTGTTTGTCATGGCACATTTAAAGACCCTTCTGCTGAACAGTATCAGTTTTCAAGAACTTTTTTAGGTCCTATTCTAATTTGAAATTTTTTCAATTCCAAAGCTAAAAAATAAGAAACTAGAAAAATTATGTTTACTATTTTAACTAGGTTTGACATTTGATTCTTATATCAGTAATTTCCAATGCAAAAAATATTTAAAAAGATGCCATCCATTTTTCAGCTTTTTAGTGTGAAATAATTATAGACTCATATGCAGGTGTAAGAAATCATAGACAGAGATGGCTTATACCCTTTGCCCAGTTTCCTCTGATGGGGCCATTTTGCCTAACTGCCATTCAATAGATCACTTCCAGAAAGTTGACACGGAGACACGCCACAGACTTTATCTGGATTTCACCAGTTTTCACCAGCACTCGGGTGTGTGTGTGTGTGTTTGTTTAGTTCCATGTAATTTTATAATTTCATCACACGTGCAAATCTTTGTGAACACCAACACAGTCCACATACAGAACAGTTCCTGCACAAGGATCCTTCATCCTATCCTTTTTATAGACTCTGCTACCATCCTCCTTCCTTATTTTCTTTTAAAATAAAAGAAAACCAAAGAAAATTGTCTGGACATTAGCATCTTAATTGAGATTCAACCCACAAAATGATTACTGATAAAACTTCCAACTACTAGAATTAAGAAACTATTTCGATTACCAAGACAGATGCTCATGTAATGGGAAAAACAACACCTTTATTTGTTCTTTACCACACAATAATTTTAGAATGACAGTCAGTATCTCTGGAAAATACTTTCAATATGTAGTCCTAGATCATTAGAAGATTTTACTAAGATAAAATTGGGATTTAAGCAGGCAGTATTCATTTGGAGAATGAAAAAAATCATTGAGCAAATATTCCAGCCAAAAAAGTGAACATTTTAGCCCAAAGAAAGTTCAAACTAAATTTTCTAAGAGGGGGTGGGGAAGAAGTAACATATTTGAAATAAATTTTAGGATTTAGTTATTTGAAAATGACTACAAGTATAAAACAAATGAGATTCCACAAGATGGATGTACATATGTTTTCATATCTTATATGTAGATGCATTATGTGTGAGGATTACATACACATTAGAATTCTGAGGCTCTAGTACAAATACACATATTTTCCCATCACATCACATCTGTACTTCAACAAAGGCAGACAACTTATTCTTATGGAGATGTTCAGGACTATTCCTTGCAAGCCAACAAACTACAGAAGCATGTTAAGGCTACATGTCTGTGCTTGAAAAATGGAAAGGTATGTTGACTATAAATGTCTATAAAATTTATAAAAAGACAGCAGTGATACTGAATGATGCCAAAATTTCCACTAGACTCAGTCTGTCTTTCCTTCTCCCAGTATTTCCCTCCCTTCACTTCTACCCTTCCTTGTCTCATTTTTCCTTCCTTTTAAAACTTTTTATAATGGATATTTTCAAAACTTTTTAAATGCAGAGATAGATCAGTATAATGAACTGATATAACATTACCAATTTCAATTTTTACCAATACATGACCAATATTTTTCACATCTACCCAAAGGTACTTTTATCACTCCACTCGAATTATTCTGAAATATCGGACTATATCATGTCATCTGTAAATATTTAGTTTGAATACTGTTTTGGCTAAACTGAAAGATTGTCATTTAAACATAACTGCAATACCTTTATCACACCTAAAAAATTAATAATTTTTAATAGCATATATGAATTGTTATCATGCAGTCAGTCTTGTTATTTCCATGACTTTTTTCTTTCAATGTTTACTTGTTAGAATTGAGATCATGCAATGCAATTTCATGCATTGCATTGTCTGATAGGCTTCTTAAATCTCTTTTAATCTATAAATTCTCTCTCCAGCTCTTTTTATTCTCCTTGTAATTTTTTGTTGAAAAAAAAACACAAACAAATCTTTTGGCCTTTAAAGTTTCCCACAATTTGAATTCTGCTGATTGAAATGATTCCTATGTATTTACTATAAATTAGTAATGAGATCTAGAGCCATGATCAGATTCAGGTTCAATTTTGTGTATATGTGTATGAGAGAGAGGGAGCAAGACTACTTCATAAAAAAATAAAAATGAAAAACAGGGTGGTTTTAGAAACATCTGAAAACTTTCAACACTTTTCCCTTTGAGAGGTAGGTGGGGGTTTGAAGGGCTGTGCAGGAGGGGCATGTCCCTCTCCTTCAATATGGGCAGGCTAGTGACTGGACTGTAACAATAGAACGTTAGGGAAGTGATGCTGTGGGACCTCCAAGGCAGGGTTAGAAAAAGCAACGCAGCTTCTACATTATTCCCTGGACATTGTGCTTGGAGCCCTGAGGCTGCCATGCTGTGAGAAAACGAAGCCACGAGGAGCCATGTGGTGATTCTCTTGCAGGCAACCCTAGTCTTTGAATCATCCCAGCCCAGACACAAGACACCGAAGAGACATTCTCTTCACTGATGCATATTACTACATAGTCTTTCTTCAACCAGTCCCCTACGGATAAACAATGGGTTATGTCCAGTCTTTTGCTATAATTAAGAGTACTGAACTTCCCATGGATACAAAAACAAATGAAAGAAGAGAATTTTGTTTTATCACATATACAGATGAAGAGCCAGTAAAAAAAACTGTTAGAAAGCAGACATCATCACATTGGTTCTGGGAAGTGTGAAATCAAAGTTGCACAACCCAAAGAGGTATACAGGCAACAACAGCAACGACCAATAGGAAGGAAAGGTGCTGCAGCTGGTGGGTGAGGTGGTACTAGGGGTCATGGATGAGGTCAGGGCCAAGGATATGAAAGTTACAATAGTGCCTATGGTGGTGATGAAAACTATAGTGGCTATGGGGCTGTGATTATACTGGGTATAACAGCGGGAACTATGGATACGGACAGGGATATGCAGACTACAGTGGCCAACAGAGCGTTTACGGCAAGGCATCTCGAGGGGGTGGCAATCACCAAAACAATCCTCAGCCATACTAAAGGAGGACATTGGGGAGAAAACAGGAGGAGATTTGCAGGACAACACTGAAGACTGGTCTTCAGTTGATCTAATTTGATTACTTTCTAAAAGTCTTTCTGGTATACAAGGCAACTGTGTCCAACTGTACACATATAGTCATAAATTAGTGTTCTTTCTATTTCGTTTGTCTTTTGATATCTGTTATGACTCATGTGGATGCGTTTATACAAATTCTATTTGTATGATTTCATGACGTTAAACGTCAAATCAATGGTTCCTTAGGTAAAATAAAACAAAACAAAACAAACAAACAAAAAAACCCAGTGTTACAATATGTAGCCTTATGCGTAGGGCTTTTTGTATTATTGCCACCGTACCTTTGACATAGATGCCTAGAAGTAGGATTGAGGAGCCAAAAGTAAATGCTTACAAAAATTAACTAGATTGAAAGTCACCTTCAAAGAAGTTGTACCATTTTGCATTCCCAGGAGCAATGTATGAAATGTCATGTTTCCTCACAGTTCTCAGACTCACAAACACTGTCATACATTCATATTTATAATAAGTTGATTATATGTTAGTGATATCAGCTCTTGTCTATGGTAAGACTTGTAAATATTACTCCCAGTCTATAATTTCTTTTTTTTTTTTGGTTATGGTAGGGATTTCTCAGCCATTTAAACAAATTTCTATGCAATCAAATCTATCGATCTTTTATCCTTTACTGCCTCTGAATTTTGGCTAGTAACTAGGTAACTGTTGCCTACTGCCAGACTATAAAGGCATTAGCCCATTAGCTTTTTCTAGTATTTGTACAATTTAAATTTTACATTGAAATCTCTGGTCCATTTAAAGTATATTCCAGTGGATAGTATCAGGAATGGATCTAACTTTACCTTTTTCCATATAGATATCCACTTACCCTAGTACACTTATGAAAATGTCTATTCATCTCCAATGATTTAAAATTTCAACTTTATTGTATATTAAAGTCTTCAAGCTTCTGGGTCTATTTTTTGATTTTGTATTCTGTTCCACTGGACTCTCTAGTCATTTTTTTTTAATAGAGGTTTAGAACTATCCTTTAGCCTTGCTTTTCTTTTTCTGAATTTTGCAGGATATATTTGCTTTTTCATTCTTCCTAAGGAATTTTATAATTAGCTTTCCAAGTTCTAGTTTAAAAAAATATGAAACTGTATATGTATGAGATAGCATTAAATTTATAAATTACTTTAGAAATAAATGATATTTTTATGATATTTGAGCTTCCAATCCAAGAAAATGATATGCCTTTCATTTCTTCCAGTCTACTTCTATGACCTTCAGGTGTGTTTTAGTTTTCTTCATACGTGTTTTATATGTTTTAAATGTTTAGCCTTAACATTTCTTGTTAAGGCTAGTTACACCTAAGCATTTTATTTTCTTTTTTGATACATTAACGGGGTCATCAATTTTATCAACTGGATTTTTTTCTGAGTGGTTCAATTTCTTATTATCAATAATTGTAATAGTTTGCAAGTGAAATGGGAAATGAAGCATTTGCCTGGCTTAAAGATGATACCTGATCTACATATTGTCCTCTATCTAATTATTTGAGAAAGCTACATTAACAAGTAAAGCATAATGAGGAGCTAGAATAAACATAATGGGATCAATATATATCTTACATTTGCCACTATAATCTATTCACAAATACTACAAGCATTTCATATTACAGAGCAAGACAAAAAAATCTAAAAACTAGGAGAGTAACTAAGAACAAGAGAATGGCTGAAACAGGAATTAACGTAAAAAAAAAAAAAAAGAATAGCCAGCAGAACAATTAGTTCTAAGCTAATAATTATTTTTGAACCCTGGATCTTTTGGGGACAGAAACTGATATTCCATACCTATAACTATTTGAAAAACACAAGTATTTATTAAGAATAGGAATGGATAATCTCGGAATGATGAAATCCTGACATAAATTGGTACAAACATAATCTCTATTCCCGAAGGGTTTTAAACAGAGATAAAAGAGATAAAGGTTTCCCAGACAAGAAAAAGCTAAAAGAGTTCATCACCACCAAGCCAGTATTACAAGAAATGTTAAAGGAACTCCTTTAGGAAGAAGGGTGAGTGGGGAGGAGAACATAAAGATAAATAATAAAATGGCAATAAATGTGTATCTATCAATAATCACTTTAATAAATATAAATATTTAATCCACATATAAATGGATTAAATGCTCCAATCAAAAGTCATAGAGTAGCAGAATGTATAAGAAAAAAAGACCCATATATACTCGTATGCTGTCTACAAGAGACCCACTTCAGATCAAAAGACGCACGCAGACTGAAAGTAAAGGGATAGAAAAAGATATTTCATATGAGTGGAAACAAAAAAAGCTGGGGTAGCAATACTTATTTCGGACAAAGTAGACTTTAAAACAAAGGCTATAATAAGAGACAATGAGGGACAGTACATAATGATAAAGGGATCAATCCACCAAGAGGATATAACCCTTGTAAACATGCATGCACCCAACATAGAAGCACCTAAACAATAAAGCAAACATTGACTGACCTAAAAGGAGAGACCAACAGTAATACAATCATAGTAGGGAACTTTACCACCCCATTGACACCAAAGGACAAATTTACCAGACAGAAAATCAACAACAGCCTTAAATGACACATGGATTTAATTGACATTTTTAGAGCATTTCATCCCAAAGCAGCAGAATATACATTCTTTTCAAGTGTACATGGAACATTTTCCAAGATAGACCACATGTTAGGACACAAAACAAGTCTCAATAAATTTAAGAAGACTGAAATCATATCATGCGTCTCATTTGACCACAATGGTATGAAACCAGAAATCGAATACAGGAAAAGAAAACTAAAAAACACATGACACATGGAGGCTAAATAGCATGCTAATAAATAATGAATGTGTCAACAATGAGATCAAGAAAGAAATCAAAAGAAACTTTGAAACGAATGAAAATGAAAACACAATGACCCAGAAATCCATGGGACACAGAGCAAACAAACCTAGAGGGCAATTCATAGCAATACAGGCCTACCTCAAGAAAGAAGAAAAATCTCAAATAAACAATCTAAACTTACATTTAAAGGCACTAGAAAAAGAACAGCAAACAAAACCCAAAGTGAGTGGAAGGAAGGATATAATAAAGATCAGAGTGGAAATAAACAAAACAGAGTCTAAAGAAATAAACAATACAAAAGATCAATGAACCCAAAAGCTAGTTCTTTGAAAAGATAAACAATATTGATAAACCTTTAACCAGACTCATCAAGAAAACAAGAGAGAGGACCTAAATAAATCAAGTCAGAAATGAAAGAAAAGTGACAACTGACACCACAGAAATACAAAGGATTATAGGAAAATATTATTAAGAACTAGATGCCAACAAATCAGCCAATCTGGAAGAAATGAATAAATTCCTAGAAACGTACAATCTCCCAAAACAGAATCAAGTAAAACAAAAAATATGAACAGACCGATTACTACTAACAAAATCTAATCAGCAATCAAAAAACTCCCAACAAACAAAACTCCTGGTTTGGGTGGTATCACAGGTGAATTTTACCAAACATTCAAAGAAGAATTAACACTGATCCTTCGTAAACTAGTCCAAAAAAAAATTCAAGAGGAGGGAAAGCTCCCCAGCTCATTTGATGAGGTCACCATTACCCTGATTCCAAAACCAGACAATTACAAAAAAAAAAAAAAAAAAAAAGGAAAAAAAGGGAAAGAAATTATAGGCCAACATCTCTGATGAACATAGATGGAAAAATCCTCAACAAAATATCAGCTAACTGTTTTCAGCACTATATTAAAAAGATCATATATCATGTTCAAGTGGGATTTATTCCTGGGATTCAACATCCATGAATCAATTAACGTGATATACCACAAAAACAAAATAAAAAATAAAAATCATACGATCATATCAACAGATGCAGAAAAAGCATTTGACAAAATCCAGCATCCATGTATGATAAAAACTCTCAGCAAAGTGGGAATAGAAGGAACATACCTCAACATAATAAATGCAATATATGACAAACCCACAGTTAACATCATACTCAATGGGGAGAAGCTAAAAGCATTCTCCCTAACATCAGGAACAAGACAAGAATGTCCATTTTCACCACTTTTATTCATCATAGTATTGGAAGTAGTCCTAGCCACAGCAATCAGACAAGAAAGAGAAATAAAAGGCATCAAAATTGGAAAAGAAGAAGTAAAACTGTCATTATTTGCAAATAACATGATACTATATATAGGGAATCCTAAAAATGCTATCAAAAAAAAACCACAAAAACCTATTAAAACTGATAACTGAATTCAGTAAAGTAGCAGGATACAAAATTAACATTCAGAAATCAGTTGCATTTTTATACACCAATAATGAACTGGCAGAGAGAGAAATTAAGAAAACAATCCAATTTACAATCGCATAATAAACAAACAAACAAACAAACAAATAAATAACCTAGGAATAAATTTAACCAAGTAGGTAAAAGACCTGCAGATAAAATTTCCCTAAGAGGGAAATTGATAACAACACAGGCCTACCTCAAGAAAGAAAAATCTAAAACAATCTAACCTTACACGTAAAGGAACTAGAAAAAGTTCCTTTTTCTGTAAGGAAGTTTAATACACTGAAGAAAGAAATTAAAGAAGATACAAATAAATGGAAGCATAGACTATGCTCATGAATAGGAATAATTAACATCAATAAAATGTCTATACTATTCAAAGCAATCTATAGATTCAATGCAATCCCTATCAAAATACCAATGGCATTTTTCACAGAACTAGAACAAATAATCTTAAAATTTATATGGAGCTACATACCCACAGCAATATTGAGAAATAAGAACAAAACTGGAGGTGTCATGCTACCTGATATCAAACCATACTACAAAGCTATACTAGTCATGGTACTAGCATATTGGATCAATGGAACAAAATAGAGTCCCCAGAAATAAACCCACACCTATATGTTCAACTAATCTATGACAAAGGAGGCAAGAATATACAGTGCAGTACAGAGTCTATTCAGTAAATGGTGTTGGGAAATTTGGACAGATACATGCAAAAAAACCGAAACTAGACCACTTTCTTACACCAAATACAAAAATAAACTCAAAATGGATTAAAGACAAATGTCAGACCCAAAACCAGGAAACTTCTAGAAGAAAACATAGGCAGTAAACTCTCAGACATTGTTCCTAGTGATATTTTTTCTGATCTATCTCCTTGGGCAAGGGCAGTAAAAGAAAAAATAAACAAATGGGACTACATCAAACTAAAAAGCTTTGCATAGCAAAAGAAACCACCAACAAAGTGAAAAGACATCCTACTGAATGAGAGAAGATATTTACTAATGATACATCTGATAAGGGGTTAATACCCGAAATTTATAAAGAATTGATACAACTCAACACCAAAAAACAAACACACAAACAAACAATCCAATTAAAAAATAGGCAGAAGACCTGAACAGACATTTCTCCAAAGAAGACATTCTGATGGCCAATAAACATACGAAAAGATGCTCAATGTGACTAATCGTCAGATGCAAATTAAAACCGCAGTGACATACCACCTCACACCTGTCAGGACAGCTATCATCAATAAATCTACAGACAAGTGTTGTCAAGGATATGGAGAGCAAAGAACACTCATATTCTGTTAGTGGGATTGCAAATTGGTGCAGCCACTGAGAAAAACAGTATGGAGGTTCCTCAAAAAATTAAAAACAGAATTACCATATGACCCAGCAATTCCACTCTTGGGTATTTAGCCAAAGAAATATAAAACACTAATTTGAAAAGGTATAGGCACTGTTAGGTTCACCACAGCACTATTTACAACAGACAAGATACGGAAGCAACCCAAGTTCCGAACAATAGACAATTGGATAAAGAAATTTTGATACCAAAGATTGAAATTTTACCATTTGCAAAAACATGGCTGGACTTAGAAGGCATTATGCTAAGGGAAATAAATCAGACTAAGAATTAAATACCATATGATCTCATTTATATGTGGGGTCTACAGAACAAAATAAATGAACAAACAAAACAGAAACAGACTCATTGATGCAGAGTACAAACTAATGATTACCAGGGGGAAGACGGGTTGAGTAGCTGTGTGAAAACAGTGAAAGGGTAAGAAATACAAATTGGCAGTTACAAAATAGTTATGGGGATGTAAAGTATAGCATAGAGAAGATAGTCAATAATGTTGCAACAACTGTGTATAGTGCCAGATGGGTACTAGACTAATGGGGGATCACTACATAAATTATATAAATGTCTAACCACTATGTTGTACACCTGAAACTAACAAAAAATAATACTGAATGTTTAATATAACTGAAAAAATTAAAAAAAATAAAAGCTCTTTAAAATGAAAAAAAACACACACAGTCTGAACAGTTTCTGTGTTCTCATCTGCCTTACTTGATAATTTGTTACTAGACAACAGATCTTACTTTGTTTTCTCCTGGGAGATCCCACAATTACATGAAATTAGTATATCATATAGAGTATAAGTTAGAAAAGTTAATAAATTCTGATTAAACACTCAGAAACGAAATAAGATATATCTATTCCCATGTATTTCAGAGTTGACTAGATTCATACCTATCTCTCTGCACCACCTACCAAAATAATAATTAGTTTTAAAATGTTGTAAAACAAAGTAACAATAACTTTCCACATTAGAAAACCTAATTTCTTGGACTTTTCCACAAGTTATTTTGGAACACTATAAGTACTAAAGGAATCGATATTTTTATTCACATGTTTTCATTAAGTACTGTAGAACTGAATATATAAACTGAAGCAAGTCACCATTTAAAGTTCTCCTAAAAAAAAAACGATCATTGTTGGTTGATCTACACATCAACCTGCCCAAACAGCACATAACTAGTCAGGAATTTTACAGCATGTACATTCCACTGACTTTAATTGGATATTTTTTTGAACAGAATTAAAACAAAAAATCAAAAGTGCTTTAGAATAACCACAACTGACAATGTGCAAACGCCAACAAAACATTTACGCAGAACAATTTCAAAACCATAATATGATTTTGGAAATAAACCATCTGATATCCAAATTGTCCAATACAGTGATACAAAAAATTATAGGCTGAAATCATTAACTTGCAAACTCTGGAGCATTAATGTAAATACTGATAATTCACCAAATAAACAAACATCCATCCTCTTCAGAAAACGAAGTATGGCAGCTGAAAATAAAATAGCTCTTTTGGCTTACATGAGAAGCTACCTAATTTGTTTGCTTGTTTTTCTGATCTCAAGAAACGGTTTTCATTGTTCCTGTCGATTGAGTTAAATGTGGGACTGAAGCAATATAAAACCAAAGAATCTACTGAGGACACTTTCCCGTAACTATTCTAAATCAGTCGTTGACTACTTAGTCTTTTTCTTTCTAATGAAGTAAAAAGAACACTCTCTTTAAAGTGTGGTCTGAAGATTGATATATGAGACCACACCACAAATGTATCTTTTGCCAGATAATGCCCTGACCTATCTGGAAAGAACACAAAAGCGTGTGTGTCTTTACCACATTAATGATACTTACATAGCATCAAATAACACACAAAAACAATTTCCCTTCAAACAAACATAAGCAAGAAGCTAACATAAAACATATAAAATTGCAGGAATAGTTTTATTTGTTTGTCTAAAATGGAGTGAAAATAATTCCACAGGCCTAATGGTGTTTACTTATTTAACTATTTGCATGCCAATTCACTTTGGATTATCTTCTTCTACTACAAACATGAAGTACACAAAATTAGTTTGTTCCTTCTAGTCTAATTCCAGTAAGCATATATGACCATCCTAGGGAATTAGTGCATAATAGCATAATTCAATAATCCTCTTTAGAAAGAAACTCCTTAATTTGAAAAACTGTTTTAAAAAAATTGAATATAAGAGGGTAGAAAACTTTGAAAATATGAACGCTAGTGGTAAGGTTTGTCTCCCACACAACCAGGGATTTGAGACAGATAATAGCAAGAAAAACTAGTGGACACATTCTCTAGAGAGCTCAATTATGTATACATCTCAATTCTGTATTGGAGTGCCTCGATCATTTAACCCACGTCTTCTGCACTCCCAAATGACCCTGTCAGTGGCAGGCAGGCTATCCGTAACATTTCCAAGGCTATAAAAGGAGGCCCTAGAGACTGTGGCCTTCCCTCTTCCCACCCGCTCCCTCCAGCACCGTGAAGGGCCTCAGGCACATGTGTGGACAGCACTGCACACATCCAACCCCTGGTGCTCCCTCACACAGCTGTTCTTCAGCCACCTCTTGAGCCTACAGATACTCACACTGTCCTTGGGAAACAGATCTAGGGAAGGGGCCTGAACTTGTCCTCCAAGCGGACGCTGGCATTTTGATCAGGGAATCTGGGGCCTTACGTACCCAGAGCACGGTCTAGACAGGAGACACACTATGGCTATGAGTGGCCGGCCATGTATCCAGGGCCCCCTGCACTGCTCATCGCACAGAAGGGCACTCAGAACTGTGAGGTCCGAGGCAGGCACTGGAATGCACCCTCAAAGGGCAGCACGAGATCGCAGTTATCATTGTGTAGGATTTCCATACACGTTCAACCAGAAGCTCTCGTAAAGTACTGCCCATCGGCCTACATGTCAGTTAGGAATGCATCAGCAATCCCGTCGTTAGTATTCTGAAATGACAACCCAGCCAGTAGCCAGTGTGCACTTTCCCTGAGCCTAGCGTTCCCCACTAGATCCAGCTCAGGCTGGACCAGCATTCGACTTCCAAATGCCATATACCTACAAACTCTAATCTGTAAACTACAAGGGTGAACCAACTCCACCTTTTGCCAGATAATGCCCTGACTTGTCTGGAAAAAATACAACAGTTAAATTTAATCATAGTGTAGGACAATCAAGGTAGACACAGGCATACTACTAAGTTGGACAATACCGTAGTTCCTTGTGAGTACTAGTAATAGAATAGCTATCAAAAACACTTTATGTGGGAGGCAGCATGGGTCAAACGCGGTTTTCCTAGTGCTCCTAGCATTAGCTTACAAACAAGTAAAACGAATCGTCACAGTCACTCACTAGAAAATATCTGGTAGTTGATATAAAACACTCCTCAGGTGGAGGGAGGGTGGCTCAGTTGGTTAGAGCACAGTGCTCATAACACCAACGTCGTCAGTTTGATTCCCACATGGGCCAGTGAGCTGCGCCCTCCACAACTAGATTGAAAACAATGACTTGACTTGGAGCTGATGGGTCCTGGAAAAACACTGTTCCCCAATATTCCCCTTAAAAAAACACACAAACAAACAAAAACGCTCTTCATAATCTGATACCAAACCACATTTCTAGGTTCATCTTACTTCCTTCTTTCCCACTTTTCATCTGCTAAATTTACAACTGCTTCTCATCTAAGGAAAACATTTTCCATTCTTGCCTTACTGAGTTTCTTCCTATTTCCTGGGCAAGCATAGCCTTTTCAGAATTCCATGACTTGTGTAAGCTGTTTCCTTTGCCTACTTCTTCACTTGGCAAACTCCTACTTACTTTCAGAGTATAACTGAAATATCTCTCAGTTCCCTAGCCCATCCAGGCAAAGCCGGTGCCTTCATTATATATGTATATAGCACTTTATTAATATTTATAATAAAAATACAAAGGTTCATTGAAGTGACTATCTAATGGGCTATAACATCCTCTATGGGTGGGACAAGGTCTTATTATTCTTTAAATTTCCCCAGTTTTGCACAGAGCAGGTTTACTTTTATATGTATATTTAAAGTATAAAATGTTTTTAAATATAATAACTTGTTTTGCCTCCCTTGTAAGTATTGAATAAAAAAGGCTGACAATAATAATAGTGATTTTGTTTCTAATTTTATGTAGATTGCATTCATCATCGTACAACTAACCAATTTGCACAAAGAATCAAGAGTCAGCTGAATGGAAATTCTTGGTTATTAGAAACTATGTAAAAGCAACTGGAGCCTAGCCATTCAATGTTGCAGTTTCCTATTTTATTTTTCAGCACCTAGCGTTTATCTCTCTTGCTCTGCTGAGTAGTGGAAAGTTAGAGAATTCAATTCTATGAATATTATTTATGCACACAGGGTCCAATTTTAATATTCTGAAAAAATAAAGCTACTTATAAGAATATACTTAATATTGTATTCTTTTTCAGCATAGCAGAGTCCTGCAAAATATCAAAATGTAAATCTCAGAGACCTAACTGTACAATGTACTTCTCCCTAAAGAAGCCCAAGTTTTCTTTAGGATATGTGTACACAATTGTAATTTTAAACCATTCACATGAGTGTAACTGGGTAATATCACCCATTCAAGGAATAACACACACACACAAAAAAAAAAAACACAAACAAACAAACAAAAAAACCCTCAAGGCTATGTCTCTCATTGGGAATATAAATACCACCATTTTAAGCTGGGAAAGTCAATACAAAAGTAATAGAAGGGGGACGATTTCTGAAAGGCCATTATTTAAACGGAACATTAAGGTGTGTTTCTGTGTATTTGCACCTGTGTAAAGCACACATGAGCATATATGTGTGTGTTTGTCCAACTAAACAGCAGAAACCCTTAACTGATACAGCAGGGTTTCTCAATGCTAACGTAGAATCAATTAATATCAGACAAGAACAGATCTAGAAAATTACCCAATCTCTCTAATAAGCAAACCTTAAACTTCCCATATTTTCTCCATGCTGGCTGTAGGTACGTCACTTCAAAGCCCCCATAAAACCAACAGCCAAAACACTCTCCTACCCTTCGCACTACTCACCCACACCTCACTTAAAAATAAAACCACAACCTAGAAGCAAATCAACACTTATAAAAATGGAATACTTCAAGAAGAGCAGTATCGTCCGATCACTCAAATATATTATCAAAGGCCAGTTCCCACCTCAGACCAACTGGAGGCCAAAATAGCACTTGGAAGGGCCTGTCAGTCACATCTGCATATTTTATTTTTAAAAAGTAATTATAATAACATGGAGAAAATATTCTTACAGTGAATCATTAGGGCATAAAAATAGTCTTCCCCATGCACTTTGTCCTCTGAAAATTGGTCTCAACCATAATTTGAAAAATACATAAAATCCTATCTTCCCACAAATCAGTAACCAGTAAACAAGTGTTTTATTGAGCTTCTACTATTGGTCAGATATTGTCTGATGGAACTAGACAGGGGCAAAGCATATACAATTAAAATTTTCAAACACCGATAAATGCAATGAAGAAAATATATGAAAATGTGAGAGCAAGTTGGAATCATTGAAGACAGATTCTCGGCAGAAGTGAAGTCAAGAATAGGGGAAAGAAATAACAGTCTAGAGGAAGAGCATTCCAAAAAGAAGGAGCAAGGACAAATGAACCTAAGCAACAATGACCCTGGAAGACTGGAAATTAGTAAAAAAAAAAAAAGGGGGGGGGAGGGGGGCAGCGGAAATTAGTATAAAAGAGAGTACATCATTAAAGAACGTTAAGCCAAGGAGTGCCTTGATCTAGTTTATATAACAGCCATTTACTTGCTGAATGGCCTTGGGCCAATTACTTAACCTCTCTGTACCTGAATTTTCTCATCATCTATAAAATGGGAACAGTAATGTCACCTGCTATGTAGAATTATGTCATTAAATAAGGATTAAATAAGTAAACATTTTATTAGTACTTAGAGCAGTGCTTGGGACAGTAAATATTAATATTATCTTTATCATCACGAATTTAGAAAAATCATTCTGGCTGGTAGATGAAACCTGAGTACAGAAATGGAGACAGGTAAACCAGCTAGCAGGTCATTGCCATAATGTCAAGGCAAGAGTGGATTTTAAGCCACTATTACAGAATAGGACAGATTTGCAATATAGTTTACAAGTAGAACTGACAGGATTACTTAATGAATATACAGAAAGAAGGAAAGAGAAATTAAATAAAATTCCTAATTGTTAACCCCTTAATTAAGAGATAGTTCATATACCATGTAATCCATCCATTTAAAGTATACAGTTCAATAGCTACAGGAATTTCAGAGTTGTACAACCATCACCACAATCAACTTTGAACACTTTTTATTAACCTCCCAATAAAACCCTGTTCACCGTGTGTATCACCTCCCAATCGAACTGTTCTGCCAAGCCCTAGACAACCACTAATTTGCTTTCTGTCGCTGCGAATTTGCCTATTGGGGACATGTGATAGTACTGTAATCATACAGTATGTGGTCCTTTGTGGTAAATTTCTTTCACTTAGCATAACTTTTTCAAGGTTCATCCATGTTGAAAAATTTATTAGTACTGCGTATCTTATTTCTAAATGAGATTCCGTTGTATATCTGTACCACATTTTATTTATTCATTTACCAGTTGATAAACATTTGGATTGTTTCACATTTTGGCTATTATGAACATCTGGCTGCTATGAGTATGCGTGTACAAGTTTTTGTGTGGACGTTTTCACTTCTCTTGGGTGTACACGTAGGAGTAGAATTGCTGGATATTATGGTAGCGCTAATGTTTAATTTTTAAGTAACTGCCTGACTACTTCCCAAAAGGGCTGCACCATTTTACATTCTCACCAGCAGTGTATGAGGGTTCCAGTGTCACTACATTCTCTCCAACAATTATTATCTAGTTGTGCTGGTGGCTATGAAATGGTATCACACTGTGGTTTTCATTTGCATTTCCCTGATGACATGATGTTGAGCATCTTTTCATGTGCTCATTAGCCATTTTACATCTTTGGAGGTGTCTATTCAGACCTTTGCCCATTTTTAAATTGAGTTATTTGTCATTTCATTATTGAGTTGTAGGAGCAAAGCCAATACCTTAAGCAAAGCAAAGGTTAATTGAGAAAGAGATAATGGTCAAATCCAGTATGTCGCAAAATTGGTAAGCTTTAAGGGCAAGGACTCTGCCACCATGCACTTTTAAGGATACTTGTCCCTTGCAGAATGACTAGCAGAATCAGAAATATTTTAAAGAACAAGTGAAAATACTGGGACTAGAACCCCTGGCACAAGGACATGCCATGACCCTCAGTTCACATAGAAGGCTCTAACATTCAGAACTCATTTCCTACCGATAATAACAACTAAATTTCACTTCGTGGGTCAATTCAAATCAGCTGGCAGGAATGACCTGGAACAGTGTTTTAGGAGAGATACTGAATGACTCTGAACAAACTAAGTTTATGAGATTGGTGGCATGAGTGGGAGGGCCCCAGCCCTAAGAAGGTTTATGTATCTTGAAAATACAAAAGCCACTGAAGAAGATTTTTTTGAGGCACAAATGTTAATTTTAAAAGAAATTAGAGATATTCTGAGTATAATCTCAACATGTGAAAAGGACCAAATGAAACGTAAGGATTGTGCGTCCACCAAAACACCACTTGCTGCCATTGTCAGAATTAGAACATTGAGAGAAATGGATCATTGATCTAATTTATTATGCCATTTCATACATATCTTCTCAGCGCCGCCATCACCTAATCCTCATTTGCTTATACCTAATTAAGCCAAAATAGTGAGTCTCATTTTCCCAAGTAGTTGAACATGTGAATCAGACTAGAACGGTATCAACAAGTCTTACCTAGTACACCCTAGGACCCTAGTACCATCCCTGTGTTGAGGGGGAGTGAGCTACCAGGCCACGTCAGGCCTGGTTCTAAAGGTCAAAATACAGGGTCCTTTAAAGCAAAGAGGGAGATACTGGGCTAGGAATTCAACAAATGAAACAGAGAAGTGAGAAAACGAAGTTGGGAAAAAAAGTCTAGGATGTAATCATGGCAATCCATATACCAAAAGATAAATATTTATTTCCCACAAATATTACCTGTGCACTCATCACAGCAGGGACAACAGCTTTGGTCACTGGCCTTATGAGGTTTACAGTCTAGTGGGAAGGACAGCCAGTATATAAATAAATACATGATCATATGTCCAAATAAAATCATAGCTTTATGCACTCTAAAGTAAACAGGCTGCAATGACAGAAATAAGGAAAGGGACCTAACTCAAATTGGGTGACAGAGAAAGGTCTCTCTGAGGAGATGACATTTAAGCTGAGACCTAGAACAGGAAGAGGCCAAAGCCACGAGTGTTGGGCAGTGGGGGAGTCCAGGGGGTGTGAACTGGAGTCGAAACAACAGTGTGAAAGTTGAGAGGCAGAAATGAACTAGGTATGTAAGAGGAAGAAAAATAAGGCCAGTACAAAATGTGTCTAGAACTTAATGGTTAAGTTGAGAAGTGAAATGGATAAAGCTGGAGAGGAGGCAGGATCCAAGTTGGAGGGATGATGCATATCCTGGTAATGAACTTGGATTTTTTTTTTCTCTATGTGCAAGGATCATTGAAGGGGTGAGTAGGGTAGTAAGATGGCCTAATTTATGTTATAAAATAATTACTCAGGGTTGATGAATGAATGACAGGGATGGGCTACTGCTTAATGTGAATGAGATGACAGAGTTGTTTCCTACAACCCCGTCAAGCCACAGTTTACAAAGGAATCCACTCTGCATTAACCGTGGATCCAAAGGATTGTCACTGAACCTCTATAAGTTTCAATTTCCTTGTTAATAATTCCAGAATGAAAATGAAAGATTATCTGAGAAATTAGGTTGGTGCAAAGCTAATTGTGGTTTCAAAGGTTAAAATAATTGCAAAAACTGCAATTACTTTTGCACCAACCTATATGTAACATGTCTAACAAAGAGGTTAGCATGTGATAGGTATTCAAGAAAATAATAGGTCCTTTTTTATTTATTTCCCACGTAGCCAATAAAAACTCTTCTAAATTCATTAGAAGGTGCTAAATTTTGAAAAATTAAAAGCCAGAGCCAAACAACTTCGTGCAGTCAAAACAGTGCCTAACACTCCATGGACTGAATGGCAAATAACTCTGGCTTGAGCAAAATATTTACTAAGCTCAACACTCTGAACCAAAGATAATATAACCTCTGTACTCCAAAGAATGAACTCTGTATTTAATAACTATCCAAATTCTTTACTGTAATCTATACAACACAGAAAAAAAATCTAAGAAGGTAAATAAATCTCCTTGAAATATCTTTCTTTCTGATTTGCTAAAGCTCTCTTTACTACCCAGCTACATAAATAATTGTTTTATTCCCTACTACTTGTTTTTAAACAGATGTGTAGAAAATTCGAAGACTTTAACCTATGCAAAACATTTCCACATACCTTTAATTTCCCTCCTTATATTTTGGTATTGTGGCTGGAGTCTTTACTGGAAGATGCCTTAAATCATTTTTTAAACATAAATAACTTTTTCATAAGTAGAAATAATAGTAGAGTATCTGAGCTTCTATTTACATTCTTCAGCTTGGACCTGCTAATGGGTTCTCAACAATCCTAGCAATCCTACTACAGATGAATCTCTCACTAAATGAATGATAGGACCCAACAATGGCCAGTACAGCAGGTCCAGTACATCAGCCATGAGCCACACACATTGCCACTGAGCATATGACACGTGGCTGGCTGGAGTGAGGTGTGCCGTATGGGTAAAATACATCCCAGAACTCAAAAGCTTGATATGAAAAAAAAAAAGTAAAGTATCATAACTTTTCATATTAAACACATGTTGAAATGATCATATCTGGGATATGATGGGTTATACAAAATACATTATTAAAATTAACTTCACATTTTCATTTTACCTTTCTTAATGTAAGAAAATTAACTTTCTTAATAATTTTAAATTACATACATGGCTCACATTTGTGTCTCATTTCTTTTGGGCAGCACTACTCCATGATGTCATATATTTTAATTAAATCAACTGTATAAAGCTGCTATGTGAGTCAGGATATAAATAAACGAATAAGTGAATAAATAAATAGATAAAATTCATGATATATCTCTGCTTAAATAATTTCAGAATATTGCTTAATAACTGTTCAAGGAAATGCTAAGTTTAAGTAATTAGGCAAATGTTAAAGTTTGTATTATATTTCATCCAGTGAATAAACATGTATTAAATGCTTATGGGTCACACACTATGATAGGTCATGAAATGCCAATATATTATTTAAGACAAGATCTAAGCTCTCATACGGTCCACAGTTTTATGGAATGCTATGAGCACAAAAATAAGTAAGTGCAACAAAATGCTTTTGGTGCTGTGAGAAAGGCATCAAATAGTGCTCTGCAAGGAACAGGTGTGGGTATTTTTCTTGTTTCAGAGAATGGGTAGTGCTACTGGTATTTGGAGACCAGGATAAGAAACTGTCCTTCAATGTGTGGCAGCATCCTGCACTACAAAAAACTGCCCAGTTCAAAATATTCACAATGCCCTCACTAAGAAATACCCAGCGTCATGTCGCACTGTGGTTGGGATCACAACTGCAAAACACAACACAGACTCAGTAATTGTTTTCACATACTGGTTTCTAAACACTGGGGGATTCCAGGGACTCCAGAGTGCAATCAACATAAGATGGCACATATACACACAAATATATCATACGTGTGTGTGTGTGTAAGATACATGATAAAATATATCATATATACTCATATGTACATTATATATATGTATATATATATGCACATATATATATGGTGTGTGTGTCAGTGACATTTTGCCACTCTTAGTGTAAGAGAAAAATAAGTTACTTGAAGCATTTAAACAGAATTTCCATGTATAAGTAAATATCTTCTTTAAAAAATTTTTCCCATTTGCAAATACTTTTGTTACTGAACAAGAATTCCAATCTTGGCATTCTTACCTGATTCCTAATTGACAAGTAAAGAAGGGAGGTTGGGGGAGAGGAAGAGGGGGAGGGAGGGAGAGAGGGAGGGAGAGGGAGGGTGGGAGGGAGGGGGTAGAGAGAGAGAGAAGGAGAGGGAGAGAGAGAGAGAGAGAGAGAGAGAGAGAGACTTGTGTCATTTATCAACACAGAGGTCATTCTTTATTGCTTTAACCCTTAGAAAGAATATGGCCAATCTAGAATGGTATCTATGGTGAGCAAAAGATAGTCACTTAATACAAAATGCCAGAATCTTTAAAGGAGAAACGAGTCAAACTACCATAAATAGAAATTAAGGCATTCATTATTTGATAATGATAACTTGTAAATATGTATGAAATCTATACACCTCTATAAATCTATAAATCCAGTGTGAAACCTCTTCATCTCTCCCACCCAAATCAAATAAAGATCCTTTGAAGAACTTATATTCTAGAATCTTATTCAGGCTTAAGGCAACAGGAATGTTTTAATCCATGCTTACATCAAGGATAGCAAAGTTATTTGCCTCAAAAATAAGGGTGTAGTACCCTTTCAAAAAGCCTTACTATATAACTTAATTATCTCTATAAGAAGTGAAAAACTCTGAACCATAAATTATAGAAGAAAATCTAGCATAATGGTGGAATAGTGTCCAAAAACTGATACCCTTTTTGCATTAAAATATTCAGGGCTAATTGTGATTTTAGCACTTGTTTTTATCCTTGCTTTGTTCATTGGCCAAACTTAAACACTTCTCATCTCTTTCAATGAAAAGTGGTGCTATTATGTTCCTGGAAGCATGAGCAGGGTTCCTCTAAGCCTAATTTTAAGGTCTTAATTGGCTGAGGCAATGGGAGACCATACAAAGACCACTTCACAGAAAAGGGCAAGATTGCCAGGTCACTTGAGAACAGATGAAGAGCTAACTGGAAGCTATTGCCGAAATCGTACAGTGTTCTGGGAAGTTTTACCAAATAGTAACTTCCACAGAATGGAACACAATCATTCATCATACCACAGAACCCAGAGGGGTTGAAGCTAGCTTGTAGAAACAGAACAATAAAACAAAAACAGTCATCTTCACTTAACAACCAAATAGCATAACAAGTCAGGCAGGCTTTATGGTGACTGAACACTGATTGGTTGTGCGATGTGTTGTTGATATCAAATAATTGGTTATATCGCCTCAGAACCTCTAAGTCCCAGGAACCATATGCTTACAATTTAAGAGCGTTACTACTTATAATACTTTTGTTCATTTGGTACTACTGGACCTGGAGTCTACTTCTACTTTTGCGAAGATGAATTAGTCTTTCATCTATCCAACCATTTACCCAGCTAACATCTGTTGTATGTTATGTAATAAAAGACACTTAAGACACTGAATAAAATTATCTTGGCCCACAAGCAGTTCATTATTATTTAACTAATAATAATTAACAACTCATCAACATACACACATTATAACATTCAATTTGGAATAATTTTAAGTAAATAAATTCCTTTATCATCAACTCTAACCACCGATGACAGGTTCCCAAAACAAACAAAACAAGAACAATTTTTACTTGTGAAATTCAAGACTCCATGGAAAAAGAAAAGTTAAAGGTCCAGAATTAATCTATTAAAAAAACTTTAAATTACTTTATGTTCATATTAAAAATAAAGGCACATAATTAAAAATACACCAAATGATATTTTACACTTTTGGAGTTAATAACTGAGGCCTTACTAACGATTTCCATATACCGTCAGACACTCTACTTCTACTGAAATTTCAATAAGATGCTTATATAAATTTGTTTCATTTTGCTGTGACAAAAAAAAAATACAAGAGGTTTATTTTTTAGGACAGTTCCCCATAAAATTAAAACTTTCTTCTTATTTAATCTAGACTACCTACCCTAGATTTTTTTTTTTTTTTTTTTTTTAAGATTTTATTGGGGAAGGCAAACAGGATTTTATTGGGGAACAGTGTGTACTTCCAGGACTTTTTTCCAAGTCAAGTTGTTGTCCTTTCAATCTTAGTTGTGGAGGGCACAGCTCAGCTCCAGGTCCAGTTGCCGTTGTTAGTTGCAGGGGCACAGCCCACCATCCCTTGCGGGAGTCAAACCCAACCGTGTGGTTGAGAGGATGCGCTCCAACCAACTGAGCCATCTGGGAGCTCAGCGCAAGGTGCCATGTTCAATCTTAGTTGCAGAGGGCGGAGCCCACCATCCCTTGTGGGACTCGAGGAATAGAACTGCAACCTTGTGGTTGAGAGCCCACTGGCCCATGTGGGAATCGCACCAGCAGCCTTTGGAGTTAGGAGCAGGGAGCTTCAACCGCCTGAGCCTCCGGGCCAGCCCCCCCTACCCTAGATTTTTATTCCTTTGTCATTCACTCATTACTTTACTCAACTCTTTATTGAGTACCTACTATATGATGCTGCAAAGAATAAGAAAAAACCATTATCATTATTATCATTAAGTTCTACCTCCACCTTCCACTATTATAAATCAAGGGTGTTTTATTTGTTTGACTTTATTCTCTATCGACCACTGGAATTTTCAAGAATTATAATATGCTAGAATTTGGTAAGATAAAGTTCACATTGATCAAAGGATATTGCAATTCACAATCAAAATTAAAGACTAAGGAAAAAAATCTCCTTCTGGAGAAAATACGCAGCATTAAAAAAACTAAAAATCTTAAATGGTTTTATTCCATTTAATCAACTTACATGGAATAATCAGACATTGGTATTTTTCAGTTACAGTTGCACATGTTTAGAAATTACAAATGAGGCACACAAGATGAAAAAAAACTACTGTCCCCCACATAATAAATGTTTGCTAATAAATGCTCTAACCATTCACTTATTCTGTTCCATCACCTGGAATAAGAAAAGGAAGAAGTAATATAAGGGAATATATATAAAAATAAACAGAACCCTGTTAAGATCCTTTTTGTAGGCAATCAGCACGTCTCCCCTTTCCCTTCCCAATCTCTAAATTACCCAAAGCACAGGTACTTCCTTTCATTCCCTTGTAGCTTAGAAACCCACAGACATCTCCTCTCTCCCATTACCATAGCAGCTACGATGTGTCTGATTTAGCCATAGCAACAGGTGCTAATAACATCTGACTAGCGGGGAAACTTTTTAGTAACAAAAATCACAAATAAATACTTCTCTTTATGAGTGCTACCATAATCTACAATTTACATTCTCACAGGAGGAAGAAGAAGGAAAGATCCCTTCAGTGGTTGCTTCTTGAGGACCACCAAAACCTACATGAAAAAAAAGAACTCTAGAACAAACCACAGCCACTCCATCAACAAATGTTCCTTTTTGTGAAATATACACCCACAGCTATATCATCCCTTTCATATTTTTATATGTAAACTTTTCTGTAAATCCGTATCTGAACTATATTTGCTAATTATTTTACTAAAACTAAAAGGAAACCAATGGAACAACACGCACTCCAAAGATACTAATAGGCAGTAACTGAACATAAGTCGACTTTAGCTTTCTTATGGCTTGCCTGATCAAGACGAGTACTTTAATTAGCACAAAGTGAACTGAAGGAGAAAAAGTAAACCACACAGCCAAATGAGCATTATATCGCCATGGATCTTATTTGATATTTCTGCCCAGGTAATAATAAGAATAAATGGATATTTCAAAGAGAAGGGGTTTTCAAAAAATGAATGACTTTAAAAAAGTTAATGAGCATAGTTAATGATTACATACCAATTTCTTACAAAATGAACTTTTAGGTTGAGATGCTGAAAGGTGAATGAAATATTTGAGAACTAGAAATTTAAATGAGGGACCCATTTCAAGGTACTCCTGGAGAAAACTAAAGAAAGACTGCAAAAAAAAAAAAAAATGCAAATGGAAAATAAAATAGAGCTGTAGGAAAGTAACAGGGTGCTTACTATTCACCTGGAAATGGCTATGGCGGCATGGAGATTTAAAGACCAATATAGTTTAAAGTTTTAAAAATCAATCAATAAAAGAGCTTTTCATGCAGAAGCCTCAGGAGGAGGTACAGATATCCATTCTAGCTCATTGAGGATGCCAGAGGCAGCTGATCAAACGCAGAGAGAGCAAATCCTAAAGCAGCGCTCTGCAAGAAAGTACATTTTACGCGTTTGCTCCACAGATTCCAAAAGGAAATAGAAAATGGGTACATTTCTATGGGAACTGTGTAAAAAACAGTAGTATTGAATTCAAACACAAAAAGCAGAAAAATATTCCAAATTTTCATTAACTCTTAATCTTTTTTTTCTAGGAGGGTGACCACTTTACTGCATATCTGGATACCAAGCACACCTCTACAAGGACCTGAGGGACACTACGTGAGATGTCATGGGAAGGGCCTCACGTACCAGTGGATTGAGTGGGACATGGAGGAGAAGTATATCCTGAGAGGGAATGAGACATGTGCTGTCCTGAGCTGCCCAGTAGATCAGAGGAAGTAGCTATTCCTCAGCATTAATTCTTATTCTAAATACATTTAAATCAAAGTGTCTTTAATTTTCTCTTAATAATTGATTAGATTATTTCTCTGCCTGGGTTAGGGGAGGAACACAAAAAAAGTAATAATTTTTAGCTTTAAGTAGAAAATTAGTACAAAATACATGCAGTTATCAATACTGCAGAACAGTATAAATCTGGTGGGCCAGTGCCGCATTTACTTTGATTTACAACTGGAATGAAAGCACATATTAATTATTTCTATTTTTCCTCTTTTAACAGCTTATTTTTCAGACGAACTTTTACATGAAGAATGTTTGTTTGGAAATGAGGTATTTCACTGAAATTGCATTTACCTCGCTTTTCCTTTAAGGAACACCATTATGATAAACATATTTAGTGTATCTCTGAAGATGTATTAAATACATAGCAGCCATTTTCTCTTCCCTCTACTGTCCTAAGTAACATTTTATCCTTACCACAAACAAAGATTTGAATATTAAAAGGGAAAGCATGGGAGGCCTCACAGATAGGGAAGAACAAGAGACGGTGTTACTTAGACATACACCTCCGTGGAGTGTTCACATTAAATAGCCATAGCCACAAGCCACAGAGCGCCTGGAAAGCAAGGCCAGACCTTTATTTAAATGAGAGTTCGCAATTTCAGCTACAGAAATAATTAACTTCTATATTTGTTCATAATCATTAGCATTTCATTGGAACTAAACCATACTACAAAGATGTCTCCCCTTCAGAAGATCTTGGAAGAAGTGTCCTTCCAACTGCCACAGACATTTTGGTTTCTAGTAACCTAATAGCTTCAAAGTATTCTTACATCTTACCTACATCCTTCTAGCTGTTGTTTACATCTCTTTTATCTAGATGAAAGTGCTTCTTTGTTAAGGTATGTTGAGTCATTCCATAGTCAGAACAGAAGAAGGTAGAGAGAGAGATCAACCTGAGGGCAACTGCTATTAACACTGTCAGACTCAGCTGAGGATCTAGAGGGAGATATGACGATATTAAGGGAAAAAGTAGGAAGAAACTGTGCGTCGTAGATTGAATATTTACCTGCCTGACCCCAGTGAAATTTGAAAGCTCTGAAGACAGCCAAATTTCTCATGACCACAAAAGTATAAGTTAGTCAGAACAGTTCTTGGAAATAATTGTTCCAAGAGATTTATGTAGCTAGTTCTGAAAACTACTTGGTTGTCCTGAAAATTATAGTATCCTTTAATCACTCTGAATTTTAGAAACACTACCGAAAGGTGTGGTCTTGGGTGACTGATTAGAAAGGAGATATCACTTTCATGGTGGAGGTATACATAAGACCTTAGTTTTCTATTTTGGAGAGAGACTGTGTATATAATTCTAGAATTAGTTTCATTTATTGGGCCTGAGACTTGAAGTTCCCATGATGTACTCAAGAAATTATAGGCTATCATATGCTAAAATAATGGAAAGAAAGTTTTGGAAATATTATAGCTGTCACAAGTAAAGAGTTTCTATCTAAACAGCTAACCTGACCATTTTTTTTCTGGATAAGCATTTCTAGTGCTTCAGTTGTTCTTGTAGGGAAAAAGACTTTGAGATTTTGACAGAGCAATTTTCTTTCTGACATTTTTAACAAAAACTTAATCATTTTACAACTTCAAGGAATAGATCCCAACAAAACAAGGAAAGACAGGTTGTTTCCGATTAGCCAGGGCTCTTGAAATTGATTAAGTAGTACTGGTTCATTCTGATGTGGGAGGAACACAAGCTTGAGGTTTACAAAGTCCTCTGTCCAAACTTTGAGAAACAACCTACCCCCATTTGCCTCCCAGACTCAGCTGCCTCACTGTAAAATGGGATTAATAATCTCACATGGTTGTTTTAAGGATTAAACGAGGTATCACATTTATATATACAAACTTGAATATTAATTAGCAAGCTCTCAAGAAATATTAGCTTCCTTCTTTCTCCTAAGGTTACCTCAAAGACAAATGAGTGTGAACACTTGAACATAAAGGTCTAACAGAAACTATAGTGTAATGAGGAATCTTTTCAAAGTGTGACATGATTAAAAAATGAATTTTAAATACTAAAGTACATGTCAACAGCCTCAGTAGGAAATAAAGCAAATCTATAATCTCTCACGATTGATGTGGTGATCATCTCTGATGAATGATTAAACGATTTGTCTAAATCTAGGAAGGAGAACGTGTGTATCGATGTCTTTCCAAATACTACTAGGAAGAACTTGAAGGACTTTACTCTGGAAAGATAAATAGGGGAAAGATTCTCTTATTTCCAAGTATCTTAGTTTCAAAAGATGTAGTGAAAACAGCTTAGCTAACAAAGGACATCGTCAGAATAGTTTGGTGAGGTAATTGTGAGTTGTTCTCTAATACTTCATATTTGTTCCTGTGTCTTGAAACAGCAGAAAAAAATAAATTGACATTGATATTTGTTTTCTTTTTGATTGTAGAAAAGATCTAAATGTCTAGATATGGTAAAGGGGTATGGCTTCTGATGAAGACACCATAATAAATGGGATAAAGAAGAAGGAGGCTAGATCTGAGCCACCCACCCTTCCATCCATCCATCCACCCACCCATCCATCCATCCACCCACCCACTTGTCCACCTAGCTAACAATCCAATAAGTATGTTTATTTCCTGTTTAACTATAAAACATAGTGCCAGGTGCAATGGAAAAATAATGGTCTATAAAGAAGAGATTAAAACTTAGTATAAAAAGATATATATGCAGATACCCAAAGGAAAAGGCAGCAATGGCAAAAATCATGTAATTATATCCTAAAGTTTAAATAGTAATGAGGTGGTAAACGTAAAAACGTCTACTAGCAAGGGTGATAACAAGGGTAAAATTTTCATAGGAAGCGAGGGGGAAAAAGGGTAGGGGGGGACTACTGTAAGAATCTGAACTTTACTTGTGCAGCAGAGAGAAAGCCACTGAAGGGGTCTGAGCTGAGGAGTCACAGGCTCAACACTGCATTTAACGAAGATTCATCTGGCAGAACTGATTAGAACAGCAGTTGTGTGTGTGTGCACATGTGTTTTCTCTAAGGAACCGCTGTTGGGTGGAGGTCAACCATAGGGTGTGTTGCAAGTAATTTATTATAAAAATACAAAACCAAAGTTTAGAATGATTTACTTTCTTATATTAATGTCAGCATATTCAAGGTCATTTCTAAAAGATGTCACCCTGACTAAATGCTTTATTAAATAAGAGAGAAATGAATGGAGGGTAGCTGGGGTCCAAGGAACAGTGTGAATTTGAACATACCAGCTGGAGGAACAGTCATCTGTGTTGGATCTCTGGCAGGCTCCTAAGTGAAGACGAGTCAAGTAGAAAGTAGACACTAGAGGTTAGGAAGATCTTCAGATAAGGAACGCCTGCAATCCTTGAAGATATGATGTAATAAAGAGCTAAATAAAACAGAGGGAGTCTAAATGGAGAGCAAGGAGAGTAGGTATGTGAGAAACCTCTAAAGTCATTAGTTACAGGGCACAAAGAAGTGGGAGAAAGTAATCTTTCCTTCAAAACCTAAGTGTAAGGATAGGTTTATGGTGGTGGCGTTTTGTTTTTGTTCTTTTACTTTTTATTTTTGAAAAAATTTCAAAATTACAGAAAATTTTCAAAAATCATACAAAGACCTTTCTGTTGTCGGCAGTCTGATTAAAAAAAATAGCACAATGTTAATTTCACAAAAATAAAATAAATGGCCCATTTCAGGCTGGAAAAAAAAAAGACAGTGTACATGCCACATTCTCTTAAGTGGCTTAATGATAATATATTCATATATACAGAAAGAGGGAATGTGGCAAAATATAGGATAGGTTTTAAATGCTCTCATAAGTAATAGATGAATGGGTGAGTGGCAGGAAAACTAAATCAATCAACAAATAATGTACAGAGAAACCATAACTATGCAACCGCATGTCTACTTTACATGTTAGGAAAAATGCCTCCAGTTTATAAATCCCTTCCTAGTTCTGTCCTACAAATAAATTCTAAGAAAGTATCCTCTGTTCAGCCATCTACCAACTGTAGAAGTGGTACAGAGGTTCAGAGGAAGAGGAAGGAAAAACAAAGAAATCAGCTGAAAGGAGTTTCTCAGAACACTAGGAACAGTGAAACCAAACGAAAAACCCTGAAAATGTTGACCACCATTGACAGAGATAAATCAAGTACATGAGAACCTTTTGAAATACGGAGTGTTTTTCTGAGTCAATGCCTTGAACATCACAGCAATTCTAGAGCATAAAAAAACAAAAACACAAAATAACTTTATCATATCTCTATTATTAGTAAACATATTCATCCTTAGAGCCATCTATAAGGCCAGAATAATGGTGTTAGTATAACAGAGGCATCACTAAACTGGCTCTCTGCCTTGGATATCCACACATGACAAGTATTTACCTCTGGAAGCAGCTTGTAAAAAATACAGTTGTGAGAAAATTTCTACAAAGTGGATTAAAACTCAAAAAGTTTCTACTAAGTGGATCTCTCAAAAGTCTTACATAGAAAATCCAGTAGCCACCTCCCCTTAATCCCATTCTTTTCGCCAAATATTAGATTGGTGCAAAAGTAATTGCGGTTTAAAAAGGTCAAAAATTGCAAAAACCACAATTATTTTTGCACCAACGTAATAGGCATCGAACATATACAAGGCAAAAATCAACGAAACCGAATCACAGCTGTTGAGGAGCTAATAGTCAAAACAAGAAAACCACTACGCAAAATACTGTGAAGTGCAACTGCCAAAAACAGTATTCAAAGGGCTATAAAAAGGTAATAGAAGAAAAAGTGCCTAACTTTGGCCCTTGTTTTTTCCAAGAGTCACTTCTGCACCTTTACTTTCGACCTCATTGACTGTCATATTTTTCTTGCTATACCAATAACCTTTCTTTCATCTCTGGAATGATGAAAGATTCGTTCAACCTCTGGAATTCCTGGATCCTTCTACTCAAGATTTATTGCCATGTGAAGCTCATCTATGATCAGTAGCAAATAGAAAATACTCTATAAATTGTATTCATTCTACTATTAAAAACTGAAATTATCTTAGACATACACAGTTTTAATATTCTTTGCTTACTTTTATGATATTCAGGTATTTATTTTTTTTTTACATGTTAATCTAGAGCTAACTCAAATCGTAGTACAAAATGGAGCTAGAATTACTAATAACAATGTTATAATGTCCCTAAATGAATCAGGAAGTGCTTAGAGAATATTGTTATGAAACGAATAAAAATATAAATGGTTTAAATACTTCTACTGTAACATGTAATACAAAACTGAAATATTACCAAAGACAGATATTGCTACCAAATCCCAGAGTATCATAAACAAAATGTAAATTACTCCAATAAAATTATTTAATCAACTTCTGCCAAATATTTGCTGATTTGCCTTTTGGTACAGAGTTCATTTTGGTTATGCAGAATTCACTGTGAGTGATATTTTTTTTCAGTAAACATTAATATCATAGCTACCCTATAAATGTGTAGCTGTCATTCATTCACTATTGCATTCACTTATTCAACAAATATTTGACACATCTACTACCGTGTTTCCCCGAAAATAAGACCTAGCCAGACAATCAGCTCTAATGCATCTTTTGGAGCAAAAACTAATATAAGACACAGTCTTATATTAGACCAAGTATTATATTGTATTATGTATATTATATTATATTATATTATGCTATATTATATTATACCCGGTCTTATATTATAATAAAATAAGACTAAAATAAGACCAGGTTTTTGCTCCAAAAGACGCATTAGAGCTGATTGTCCAGCTAGGTCTTATTTTCGGGGAAACATGGTATGTGCCAGGGTCTTCCTCGGCACTGGGGAATATAGCATTGAAGAAAACAAACAAAAAAATCACTATCTTTATGGAATCTGCATTATAGTTGATATATTCACTTAAACACACTTCTCAATTATGTGTCTGTCCAAAATTCATCGAGGCAAGAAATACCGCATTTTGCCATGTATAATACACACTTTTTTGCCCAGATTTGTGAGGGAAAATTAAGGATGTGCATTATATATGGGTAGTATCTATATAAATGGTTTTAATTATTTTATTTATACTTATAAGTTAAAAGTGTAACTCTAGAAATCAGTAATGATAATCCATATGCAAAATAATACCCTGGAATACGATGATCGGTTTTGTTGAATTTGTGGTGAACTTGCAACGACAGAGTTCTTGGCCTTCTATGATGCATAAATATCGTAAATTTGTTACTGGTACATAGAATTTCTCATACATTGTATCTTTTCTTGTGTTTTGCAATCATTTGTTATATAAAATTTCTTGTACCATAATATGTTAAAAAATAAATGCTAAAACTCCTTTATAATACAAAAAAAAACAAGTACCTAAAAGTAAACATATAAAAATTTGGATTAAAAAATTGAAATGAAAGATTTTTTCCCCCTGAAAGTTTGGGCCAAAAACGGGGGTGCGCATCATACACGGCATATCTTTCTGGGCTAGGACGGTACTCTGAATGCTGCCACACCCATAGTCATTGCTAAGATAAGACTTAAAACTGATGAACTACAAAAGAAAAAAAAAAAAGTAGGTCTATAATGCATCTTTTATCCACTGCCTACTTGCTGATTAAGGTACAGGTGCTAATCAACAACAAAGCACCAACCTGAGCAGTTAGTCCTTTGCTGCCAAAACAGTACTTTCTGAAAGTGGCTGGAGGACTATTTATTTCCCTTCTTCCACACCCTACTGGTACTTCTCTTATATTCAGAAAAGTTTAGTCCATAACAAAGAGGCCTTGAAAATGGTTTATTTCATCCTTACGTGTACTTTCCCAATATGTGGTATAGGACAGGAAGGGACAGACTCAGGAAGCCTGAATCTACACGCCATGCTGCTGAGAATTACTGTCTTTCTACATATTATATTTATCATAGTATCAGATGAGTAGGGAATCCACCTATCCCAACAAAGCCAAATGTGTATAACACCTACTCCAAAATGGAAAATGACAAAAAAATCAAATTTTATCTTTAAGGAAAAGGAATTTAAGTGGCCATGTCAATTTCTAATTATTCCAGAGAGAAGAATTATGTATACTAATTAGTCACAGCCACAATCACAGAGTGACTGGAAAGCAAGAAGGGTCCTTTGTTTAAATAAGAGTCTACAATTTCAGTTTAAAATAATAAGTTAAGGAAATTGTCTTCTATATCTGTTCAGAATCATTAGCACGTTCTCCAGCAAGAATACATTACATCATACTATACAGATGTTCCTCCTTCTGACGATTTTTGAAGAAAGGAATCCTTCCAACTTCCACATAAATTTTAGATGTTAGTAAACCTCATAGTTTCAAAATATTCTTATAGAGGAATACTGGAACGTACAGGAACACTGGATTATCAGAATATTCAGAAGGCAGGCAGTACTTGGTTTATTAAAAAATTATTTAAAATAACTACTTACACAAGTTAAAACAATATCATACCTAAATCCTCCTAGCTGCAGTTTGCGTCTCTCTACTCGTCTTCATTGCTAATCACAATAATGAATATCCCAGTCAATAATTACTTAATTTCTAAGAGGTCCATGGCATTAACTCTTTAAGATATTTTTCCTCTTTTTGGAGCACTCAAGCACAAATCCTCAGGCCCAAATAGCCCAGGAAGCCTAAGATAACTCAGGTCTACAAATCTGGCAGCATTCACTGATAGAATCTCCTTGTACACGTACCTCAGTTTACTTGGCATGTGTCAGTTAATGTGACATTAAATCAAACTAAAAACATTTGTGCAGAGAATGGCATTAATTCCAGCAAAGAGAAAGTTTCTCTGTCATGTTTCATTTACAGATAGGTCAACCTTGTTTTACCTAGGAAATACATTTCTAATATGATGAAGGGAATCAAATATAAATTTCAACAACTGACTTTGATACTTCAGAAATATCTAAATTTAATCATCAGTTTTGCTGCCCTTCACCTCTTCTGTGGATACCACTATGAACAAATGCTGATGCATACAAGAAGAGATCAGTATACAGAAAAATCCTACAGAGAATCTCTCTTCCTCCTCTCCATCTCATGGAAATCATGCTGCATTCTTTAAGATTCAAATCAAATCACAAGCCGTTCTAAAATCCTCCACCTTGGGACCTCAACTGAAGCAGTCGATACTCCCCTTTTTACCAGGTACATGCTGCTTATGTTTCTAGTAACACATTTATTTCATCCTACTTCCTAACAAACATGTTTATAAGTCTCTAAATATAACAGCCTTTGCTTGGTCTTCATTACCTGTATCACAAAACAGCAACATCTTACATATGTAAGGCAGCAATTATCATATCATTTCTGTTACAAAAGTTTGAGTCTTCCTGAAACTCTTTTGTCATTTATAATTTTAAGAAATAGAGAAAAAAAATGGACACCCCCCCAACCCCTTCTCTCCAAATCAGCCCTTACTTCCTGACTTCCCTATTTCTCCCAAAGGCAAAACCACTGAGACCTTAGAGTCTCTTAGGAGATTCTATGAGTCTTCTTTCTCTCTCATACCATCTAATCTTGGCGCTAAGTCACCCACAAGATCTTTTAATTTGTTTCCACTCCTAATATCCTTCCTCAGTCCCTCTTTTGCTTCTATTGAGACTCTTACACCATAGGCTCCTTACTGGATGATTCCCACAATCAACACTAAGACAGGCTCTAATAATAATAGCATAGTTTCAAAATATATGAAGCAAAATATGAAGCAAAATAAATGACACTAACATTAAACAAACAAACAAACAAAAACCTCACAGTAAAAACTGGATATTCTAACAATCCTCTATCAGTTATTGATAGAAGTAGACAAAATCAGTCAGGATATAAATCACTAGGGACATAGAACACTGTGAAACAATTTGGCATGACTGACATTCATAGGACATTTCACAATAAATGCAGAACATAACTTATTTAATAGTGCACATGGAAAGTTCACCAAGGTAGACCACATTTGGGGCCATAAAAATAGTCATGATAAATTTCAAAGGATCAAAATCATGGAGAGTATGTTCTATGACAAGTTAGAAATCAATAATAAAATATCTAAACAAAACTCTCCACATAATTGGAAATGAAGCAAGCAGTATACTTCTTAAAAAAACCCAGGGGTCAAAAGGAAGGAAATAAAACTAAGATTCGAGATCAATAAAATATAAAAAACAATAAAAAAGTAAAAATCATTTCTTTAAAAATATTAATGAAATACTCAGCAAGTCTTATAAAGAAAAGAGAGAGTACAAATTACTTTTATAGGAATATAATAGGAGGCATCAGTATAGATCTTACAGAAATAAAAAAAGATTAAACAGAAGATATAAAAAAATCATGCCAATAGATTTTACAACTTATATGAAATGGACAAATATACTGAAAGGCATAAATTAATAAAACTAACTCAAAAGAAATAGAAATTCTGAATAGCCATATAGCTCTTAAAGAATTTGAGTTCAAAATTAAAAACCTTCCCAAAATGAAAACTACAGGCCCAGAAGATTCATTGATGAATTCTATCATACAAAAAAAGAAATAATACAAACTTTCCATAAAAATAACAATAATAAAAGCTACTAGAACTAATAAATGAGCTTAATAAGGTTGCCGAATACAAGTTCAATATACAAAAAAAAACAAAAAAAAATCAAATGTATTTCTATATACAAGAATTTGGAAATTTGGAAATTCAAATTTTAAATGTTACTTAACATAACATCACAACTCAGAAAAAATTAGGAATAAATCTTTAAAAGATGTGCATCAATTTGGCATAATTGACCTATTTACTGAAAATCATAAAACATCCATGAGAAAAGTTAAAAAAAACACTAAATAATGGATCAACAGACATGTTCATAGATTAAAAGACTCAATATGAAGATGTCCATTTTCCTTAAATAAATCTATACATTCAACATAATCCTATCAAAAACACTAGTAGATCCTTTTTAAAAATGTGAAAGGCTGATTCTAAGATGCAGAAAGAAGTCCAAATGCTCTACAGATGCAAAGCAAGCAATAAATTTTCATTAAAAACAAAAAGTGAAAATAAAATCGATCACCTTGAGAGATTACAAGCTTTAGTCTTACCTTTTGAAGCTTTTATGAAAAAGTTGGGCATTTGAATAAAATTATTTAAATGTACAATTATTTGGTTCTTTTGGATTTGTCCCCACTCACAGTTTTACATATTTATAATACATTATAGCATTAATCCATATACAAAGAAAGAAATGATTTACAGAGTGACAATATTAATAATGTTTGCTAAAAGGAAAACTGGGATGTAGTGTTAATTAGTGAATATTCCATAACATGTATAGAGACTATATAGCATTTTATCTATAAGTTCCATAATTAGCATTGTTGTGGAACTTATAGAGCAGCAATACTCAGAGTGGTTTGGGGACTGCCCAAGGCTCCTTAATAATAGAACTAAGATATCTGTGGCCTTTTGCACACTCAATTCGCATAAATGTAAAGTACGGTTTTTCCAGAGGCTACATGACATGTAATATAACAACAGATAAAATGAAAATGCAGCTGTCTTAAGACAGCAATAAAGAGATTGACAAAAGTACAAACAATAGCATACTTCAGTGTTTTTGTCTTGGAAAAGAGTGAAATTTCATTAATTTTTATGTTAGGGTTTCCTGTCCATTCTCAGGAATTTTTTTCGCTTTCCCGTTCCCGAATCCCGAGATGTACACTGCTTTCTGTTTGCCACGATGAATCATTTCCACGAAGTGATGCCCGATACTACCAACTACCTAGGTTCAAGGAGCTGATATTCCCAATTTCCCAACCAACTTTTCTTGGGATTCGGAAACAGAAAAGCGAAAAAATTCCCGAGAATGGGTGGGAATTCCACCCAGAAACCCTATTACATGTAATGGGTTTATAATTATTGTCTTAAAGGAATAAATATTTTTATTTATTAGTTTTAATTTTTAATATGGTAAATATTGACACACATAATGCACAATAAAATTTTTGAGAACTCAAAGAGCTTTTGAGAGTATAAAGTGGTCCTGATACCAGAAAAAATGAGACTCACTACAGTACAGTAACAGATAATTTTTAAGTGGTACATACGGAGAGCATAATCCTGATCACTAAAATGAAAAATAAAAACAATATTTTTTTATAAAAAGGATAACCATGTGTAAATGTTTAGTTTTTCTTAGCAGGACACTATATTAAGCCTCTTTCTGGATCTTAAATTAATAAAGTTCACCAGCAAAGAAAAGGCCTAAGGCCAACATAACATAAGACACACATATGATTCCCAAACATAATTGCTGTTTTTATTTTTCCTGTCATTAAGCATCTCTAGTATAACTGAACAGAAAAACAGTTTTCCAAGTCTCTTGTCTACCTTTTAAAGTTAAGTACTGCCTGCCTATTAAGCATATTAAACCCTGCCCCCTGCTCTTCCAAGCTCTCCTTCCCCTTACTTTACCGTTTTCACCATTGTGCTTATAACCTTCTAACATATTATACAATGTACCTATTTATTACACGTGTCACCCCACTCAATATAACATAAACAAAAGTAGTATTTTTTCTGATTTATTCACTAATGTATCCTCAGCACCTGTTAATGGTGCCTAAGACAAAATAGGGACAAAATAAATATTTGTTGAACGAATCAATAGATATTTTACTAAAGTAAAATGTAAATTTTGACATTTTACCAGAGGAAAACAAACATATCTTACCACATTAGCACTTTCAAATGGCCAGCAGACACAAGTGCCATCTATGTACACAGGATAGATATGGTAGCTGCTGGAAAAACTCTCAGGGCAGAACAGTTTTACCTTCTGAATCCAGAAATGGAGAGATAAGGAAAGGAGGAGATGGGAATAGTCTGAATTAGAAGCAAAAGTAGGGTTTGTTGTTTTTTTCCCCAATCCTAAGTTTCTAGGAACACAAACAGAAAAATGCATAAATAAAAGTAAGAGCAGTTAACACACCTCTTTTCTCCTGGTGGATTTCTTCCAGAAGCTGCTCCTGCCTTTCTATTTGTTCAAAGAGACACTGGAGCTCAGATTCTTTGTTTTCAGTCATATTCCTGAGTTGTTGTCTGCACAGCATTAGCTCGTGCCGCAAACTTTTCTCTCGGTTTTCTCTCTCTTTCAGTTCCTCACAGAGCCATTGAAGTTTAGTCTAAAAAAAAAAAAAAATGACATTTATATCTAATTTTTAAAAAATAAATAAAAAACAGAAATCTAGAAAACAGTAGCATTTCTAAACATTAGGAAAAAATAACGTAATGATAATCTGAACCAACATAGACAATAACAGATCTAAGCAAAATAAAAAATACATAATGGCTTATTTCAGTTAAAACTTGGTGCAGAAATTAACCATGATTTTCTTGGATTTTCATAAAATATTTGGTATCATTGATCATCTTTGGAAAGACATTCCTATAGAGAGGTTAGGGCCACTAGAATTCCAATCATAACATAATTAGTCCCTAATTTGGAATTCTAGGCAGTTCAGAACAGCATTTTAAAATCAAAACCAGAATAGGACTAGAGACTCATTAATAAAAGAGGGTTGTATTTCAGAGATTAGAAAAAATTCCTAGTTTTGCTTCCTAAAAATGCATATCCCCAGGGTCTAGCTAATCAGACAGATTCTCTGTAGGCTGAGGGAGAATACATCAGCATTTGCCCACTTTGAAGAGACTAGGACGTTAATCTAAGCAACTCTCCTTTCCATGGAGTCTAACCATACATACCATCTATAATATTTAATCTGCTCTTGCCCAGTGATTGAACTAGAAATTTATAAAATAACTCACTGTTCTCTTTTCTCAGTGCTTTCCTACTTACTCCATCCCAATCTTTGGCCTGTGTTAAGTACCATTGATAAGAAGTAATAATGAAGAAATAAAAAACCTGTTTTGTTATAGCAATAATCCTACCGGTTCTGATAAAAACAAAACAGTAACAAATAAATAAAAATATTCTGAAAACAAAGCATGAATCGTGTTTGATATGTGTTATGGACTGAATCGTGTACCCCAAAATTCATATTTTGAATCCCTAAACCTCAGTGATTGTATTTGGAGATGGGATTCTGAACAAGGTAGTTAAGGTTAAATAGGTCATAAGGGTGGGGCCCTAAACCAATAGGGCTGGTGTCCTTAAAAGAAGAGAAGAGAAGCAAGGGCTTACAGGCAAGCTTGCACTCCCCCACCTTTCTTTAGATTCCCAATCCTCAACTTCCCCAAACCACCCCATCAAACCCCACCCCTGCATGAAAGGTGGCATTCTACAAGCCAGGAACAGGACTCTCCAGAAACCAACCCTGGCAACTTGATCTTGGACTTCTAGCCTTTAGAACTGTGAGAAAACAACAGTCTGTCATTTAAGTCACGCAGTCAGTGAGGTTTGGGAGCCTAAGCAGACTTATACGGCTTTAGTTTTTCCTATGATGCCTTTACTCCATTGCCACACAAAATTTAAAAATAGGCTATAGTTAGATGCTTTTTATGAATTGAATATGTATGCAGAATATATTATTAATCCCACAAAATACCAACTTATGGAAATTTAATCAACCAATAATCAATTATGAGAATCAGTGTGTGTTAAACAACCAACATCCTCATTATGTATCTTGGAGAAACAGCTTGTAAGATAGTATAAGAATAACTTCAACAACTCCAAATAATAATTAGCTGAAAAGGCTATTAATCACTGTGCAAACACCATTCTATTAACCACTCACAAGAGCATTTTATAGATAACATAATATGCTCATTTACTTAACTACATCAAGTATTGCTAAATAAACCAAAATAGAGGAAGAATTTCTAAATAAGGCAGTTTTTTTACCTTCATACTTGACAGTTTGCATTTAGGTGGGAATATTCATAATTATCTAGTAAAACAATCAAATGATCTCTTTAATCTATAACAATCTCCTCTACTGAGATTTAGTACAGTAATACACTAAAGTCGATAAGAAATGACTCAAAGCTAAAAACCAAGGAAAACAGAAAATCTGAATAAAAAGACCACAGCTGATAGAGTTAGCAATATTAGGACCCACAATTTTGCTGCTTGTAACTACTAAGCTTCCTTCACCAAAACTCTAAAAAGAACTTTGAGAGGAAATATTTCTATAACAAGTATGAAAAAAGAGGATGGCAAATTTTTAGAATGTGTTAGGCCACCAAAACAAGAATTAAACCAGAACTGCAAATCTCAAATCCAAGTCAACACTAAAATATAATTCTTTCAGTAATACTTCCCCACTTTCCTACTTAGTTATGAATATAATCAAGCAAAAAGCAAATATATCTCCTTGATGAGAGTACATATTTAAAAATACAAAACACCCGTCTCCAACTGAACTGAATGTGTTCTGTGTACACAAAATCTAAAATATATTTCCAACAAATGAATGAAGGCATCTGTATCATATTTTTACGTCAAAGCCAAAAGGATAAAATACCAGAGGATAATTCACATCATTCAATAAGAATTAAATACACTGGTCTAATACTTCTCACACAATGACTATTTTAAACAATCTACTTCACTAAAAAGACAATAAATGTAAAGTTACACAACCAACAGAAAGAAACAATGGTGCAGACTTCAGAGACCCAGGTTCTAAACCCTTCTCAGTAGCTAATTAGTTTTAGACCCTCAGGTAAAACTCAAAACTCCCAGGGCTTCTGTCTCATCTATAAAATGAGGAAGTCACGCTTTCTGATCCCTGAAGTTGCGTCAGTTATAATATTGCAAAAACAATAGGGAAAAGCAAATGCTTGTTAACACCTAGAACACATTATACTCTAAAATGTGTGACTCTGGGGTGATATCGGACGGGATAATATAAGAAAATCCCCAAATAATTTGGAAGTATATTGCTTATATATATAACTTTAATGTTTACAGTTCTGATCAAATAAAAACCAATATTTGAGAATCAATATATTCACTAAAGTCTAATTTGCTTGTTTTTAATTCATCGGTGATATTTAAGCTGAGAAAGTAACCTGAGTACGAAAATGTGGTAAGTGCTAAAGATGCAATGAGGAACAGGAAAGACCCAGGTCTTCCTCATGAAGCTTATAGACTAAAGAAAGAGAAGAGTAAATGGGAATTCCCATACAGTGGGAAAAAGGCCGAGAAGGAAAAGAAGCATATAAACTCATCTCTGTGCATCTCAAGGGAAAAATGAGCACTGGGCTCCCAGGATTCAATGTTTTCTGTAAATACAGAGCACTCAGGATGCTACCTTGTGCTAAAGAGCAGCTGACACGACCTTTTCTTTCATTCGCTATCATAAAATGATAATGTGAGATCTGGGATCGACAGTGATGCTCCCCAGTATCATCGTTTCATCCTGAGAGTGCTGGCCTGCTCTAGATTTGACCATCTGTCCCTATTTTCTCACTGTGAATGTCTTTGGTGCTGCTCATTTCTTTCCAGGATTTGAACCTAAACTCTGCTATGTATTTTTATTTCCCTGGTTCTCTTTGGGCTTTCCTATTCAAATGGAACTTTCTGGATATCAATCCCTGTGGTGGAAACTCTTTCAGTACTTCTGTTTGCTTGCCTATCTAGGACCCTGTATGCCTGTCTATTTAGATACCAACCTTTGCCAGGGGTCTTCTAGTTTGGCTTGAACACCCTGGACATATCCTCCTCCATCACCCTCTGACATAACATTAAACATCACTTGCATATTGTCACCAACATACATAATCCACGGTTTTCCTCTAATTCTCCACAATTCTCTTAATTCAGACTCTCATCCTTCCTCACCCAGAGCCCTGGTTCTCACCCAGAGACCTCTTACATGGTATCCCTGCCTTTGGTCTTCCAACATCTCAGCCACATTTAACATCACTATCCAAGTGATGCTTTGTATATATAAATATGAGTGTATCGCTCTCCCATTCAAAACCTCTGTGTGGTTCCCCACTAAAGGCAGAGCTGAACCCAAGCTCTTAACATGGCATTCGATACTCTTCTTGAGGGACCTAACCTCTACTTGTCTGGAGCGTCATCCCTGCCATTCTGTTTTACACTTTTATACTGCAGTATTACCAAATCATTGGGCTTTCTCAGCATTTATGTTTCTCTTCTGTGCCTTTCCTGCAATTGCTTACTCGGCATGCAAACTCTTTTCTCTTTGCCCGGCTAGCTTCAAGATTCATCGGAGGCATCAGCCTCCACAGCCGCTTCTCTATACCTGTATCACAGCTCTTACAGATAATACTGAAATTATCTACATAAGTGTCAGCTTTCTTAGAGAAAATATGCTCTTCCAGAGGAAGGATCACATCTTAATTCATCTTTATGTCCACATTATACAACATGACATCTGGGACACAGTCATTTCTCAGTAAATTCTGTTAAACTGAATAAAATTTGGCCTCTACATGCCTTGTCGAGATTTGTAACAAAAACAAATCCCTAATCCCTGGGAATTCCTTGCCTGGCCTCCCTTAACAATCACCTCAACCCTCTTCCTCCCCATGCAATGTTATTCTTACCATTCCTTCGTTAAGTTTATCTGGGACCCTGGTCCAACTGTTAGTTAAGACTTCATGTTTATGTCATGCCAGCACTGCCAACAAAAAAGCAACAGTGACACAATCCCCACCCGATCTTCTAGCTCTTTTAGGATTAACACTAACAGAAGAAATTCATTTGGCAGATTTATGAAAACAGTTCCCGAATGCCCTCAGAGGTCCTTCGAATACCGCAAGACGTCAGCAGGGACAAGCTGAACAGCAATTCTACTTCCCATAGAGTTTTTGTCCTCTGAATTCAGATCTTATCTTCAATACTTATAGAGCTGTCCAGTCATAGTTCATGGGAAATACAGTATTGTAGCCCATCCATAACCTAAACCATCTCTCCAGGAAATAGATTCAATTCCTCCTTAGTCAATTGGTCAGCATGGCATTGCTTATCACAACCCTTTTACACTGTAGAATAACAGTTGTCTCATGCAGTATTAAAACTCATCTGATCAGGAGTTCAATCCCATTAAATGATAAGGGGAAACTGCTCACTCGCTCCCAAATTAAAGAGCTATGATTAAGAATCATCTCTGGCTCTCATAATTTAACCGAACAACAGCAGTGAAAGCTTTCTGTTCAGAAATGATAAAGATTTTAACTGGAAAGAAAATTCCAAGTGCACTGCTCTCACCAAAACTGTGGAGTTGGGGAAAAGAAAAAAGAGAAATGCTTTATTAATGTGCAACAGAAGTCTTTAGCCAGAAAATTCTGGGACAGCAAAACACGTATATTCCAAATTTCCTATGTAGGTGGCATAAATACAAATTTACATTTGGTGTTAACAAAAATGGTTAGGAATGCACAGGATCCTACTTCAAGTAGAATAGAAAATTTTACAAGGTTAGGTACATTTCAATGTTCAATCATAATACTATTAGTTTCTTAATATTTTTTTTTGGGGGGGGGGCTTCTCTAATGCATATTCTAACGCATATTCTCTAACCTTTGAAGGTTAAGGTAAATCTTGTCTTTCCACTACCCCCTCCCTATCTGTTCCTTATATATCAATCTCAGGGCATTATCTGTGTTTATTCAAATATTCTCATCTTTTTGCCATTGTTATACCTATAATTAGCCACCTGGAGAACTTCCACATATTTTGTGTATGACCATGTTTAAACATTGCATTTTTGCACAAGTCTTCTGTGACGTGCATCATACCCTCTTATCCTCCCAATACAAACATCATAGTTAGTTAGTTCTTCCTTCTTCTGTATTCCTTTGTCAATGTTTACATATTTCTATAACAATATAACACAACGTAAGGATTTTCAAAATTTGTTTACATCTCTATTTCCCGTATCAACTTCCATGGCTTGCTAACACTTATATCCCCAATGTCTGCACACAAGAAAAGTAAACTATCAATAAATCTTGGCTGAATGAACAAAGACTTTAGGTGGCAATACACATAATGGTTAAGAACATTAATTATGAGTCTGACATGGTATGTAATCCACTTTTCCATTTTTATATGGCACTGGAAAAGTCATACGTTCTCTGAAACCTCACTTTCCTCATATTTTTAAATAAGGACACTATACAACTTAAAGGTTCTTTCTTGCAATAAAATCCTAAATTGGACCACAGGTGATCAGGTTTATAGCACAGTTGGTCTTCTTACAGAATTAAATGGGATGGAACATTTTCCATTTTAGTATGTCAAATCTGAAAAACAACTAGTCTAAAAAAGAATGCAACTGCTTAAGTATTGATACTTAAATAAACAGATTACATCTTATGTGGTCATAATTTTCTCTAGATTTTAATTTCTGTAAATTACTATATACCTTAATTACTATATATTTGAATTTCCAAGTTGATTTGATATATGAAGAGAGCTGAAAATTATCCCACGGTAGAAGAATCTTTTTGCTAAAATTAGAAAATTGTTTAATTTTACTTATATTTGCTTACCTTCCATGTAATTTGAATCATAATGCCAAAGAACTGTGAAGCAGAGAAGTTATCTTCAGAACACAAAGCTAATCCGTCCAATTTTGTAAATGAGGAAACAAGACATCCAGAGAAGTAAAGGGATTTGCTTAAGCCACACAGGAATTTGGCAGGCTTTGAGCTTACTCTCAGGAACCAAAATGTTAATGGTAAGTATATATGTGTAAATGGAGGTTGGTTAGAGCTGCACTGACCTTGTATACTTCCAGAGGCATTGCGTATCCCCAGGAAAAGGCAGAAGAATTTGTCTCTCTGATGATCTAGTTTTAATATTTCAACAATTTTACCTTTCTTTATTCACTCATTCCATCCCTATGTATTTAAGCTACTTTTTAAATGTTAAACTAAAGGAACATGGAGGTTTCTTAAATGCATTACGACGACATCTTTCGCAGCAATGAAGTACTACAGCTTCATATGCTCAGTTATGTGACAAAATATATGACTAGCCCAAAGAGGATACCTTGAAGGTCATAAATATTATGGAAACTTCAGGATTCAAAGATTAATTACCTTGCTTTCTGCTAACCAGCGATGTGGGTCATAATTAATATCAGCAACAGATGAAAAAACCTACAAAAAAGAGGAAATAGTCTATTAAAAGTAGATTTTTCTCTGAAATGCATTTACATAAATGAAATTTTTCACCATAACATCCAAAAGTTTAGTGCCTAAACTTAAGTGTTTACAAAGAAGAAAGTTCATACCAAGTACTTCACCAATTCCAAACCATCATTTAACATGTCTATTTCTGTAAGCATGTATATATTATGTATGTTTTGACAGTAAATATTTAGCTCAAGTTTAGAGACATGAATCAACTCTCGAGTGCTAACATTGCTAGAATCTCTGCAGGCTGATTCTACAGAGCTCTGCGTGGCAAGCAGTCTCAATTAAACCTGTTTACTTCCTTTTTTGTTTGTTTCTTTTCCTCAGTCTTGCTGCATGTAATATATTTCACAGTGGGTTAGATGTAATTACATGGAAACTTAATTCTTTGTCTCGTTTATCCTTCTTTAATTTTATACTATGAGGGCCATTTTGTCTCATTAATGGTTTTGTAGAACTGACAGAAAATAATCAACATGACTTCATGCAAACATTGCTTTATATTTCGTGATGGTAACAAAATCCTACAATAAATAGGTTGTCTATACCAGCTGCTCTGATTTCCTTCACACTGACTCATTTATAAAATCATTGCCATCTGGTTCTGCATTACCACTGACAGAACTTGTACTCAAAGGTTGTCAGTGAGTTTATAATTGTAAAGACACATTTTTTTTTCTCAATTCCTACTTTTGGTGACCCTTGTGCTACCTATGATATTTTTGCAGGACTTTTCTTTCTAGAAATGTTCTGCGTATAAATATCCTATTCCTCTGCAAGAGGTGTCTATTCCTATTCTCAAATACTTCCATACCTACTGACATTGTGTGCACATCACGCCCTTAAGGAATACTATTAGGTAATTCATTCAGACATATAGTGAACACATGATGAGTGCCAACCACATGCCATATACAAGTGTTGTATGTTTATATCCAACTTTTCATTCAAATTTTCTCACTATCTAAATCTCACCCAACTCTCATGCCCTCCGTGCCTTTTCAGTGAAATTTTCTCTAATCACTCAGGTTCATAGGGAAAACTTCTGTCTTCATCCAATGCCTATCCTCTTAATGCTCTACAAATAAATGGAATACCCAGACCAAGTGTTATGGGGAAAGCTCTTGAATTATCAAAGACTGGTCTAAGAAAATTATCTCTTTAATTTAGACATTACCCTAATTGTTTTATAATGGTGGTGGTTTAGTTAAGTGTCTGTCCTTAAGTCTTCAGACACTAAAGGCATGTACTAAAGCAGAATAATAAATATGGTGGCTGGAAAGAGAAAAATGTTATAAGAAATAATACCAATATTCCCCATGAGTTCTCTCAGGGTCATTTGTTACATATCTATTATTCAATCCATTCCATAGAACAGTCCCACTCTTTACATAAAATGGCTGAAAATTTCATCAGCAATATTTCAAAAATCAACAAATGACAAAGAATACTTGGAATTATTCTATTTTATGAAAACATTTTACAAGGACCACCACTCTCCCACAGATCTCTGAACTATAAAGCAAAGAATAAATTTTAACACCATGGGTGGTTTTTTTAAGGTGAGAGCAAATGTTGTGTTCTTGGGTAATCTTTTTTCCTTCAAGTTTATAGGAATGAAAAAACAGAAGTTATAAATGGAAAGAGACCCACAATGAAAAAATTGTGCTCTTAAAAAAAAACTTAATAGACTTTCCATTCTTTCAGATTTACTTTCCACCCATCACTTGGGCTGAATTAGTTTCTCTCTAGGGGAAGAGGTGTAAAGACCCATTACCACAATCATTCCATTCCTGAAAGCCTATTAAAGAATAGGGTGCCTTTCAGAATATGTTGGAATATGTTTTCACTTCATGAAGAAAATATTTAAGCAATCTGCTATGTGCACACTATGTTTTAGCCTGTAATTGCCCATAACAAGGTTTATATATCTTATAGCATGATCCAAAAGTTTCCATTTTTACATCTCTACTTGACTGAAAGCAAGTCATCCTGACATAAATACTTAAATATGGAATAAATATTGCATTGTTAATATGTAATTCTTTTAAATGAAATTAGGATTTCAAGGCCACACATCCTTTCTATATATGTAAATAAGACAAATCTGAAATAAATACAGCATCATTAGACAGGAAAAAGAAAAAAGAAAAAAACAGCATTAGAACAGGCCCTATAACAGGACTAAAAGAGTTTGTTTTTCACCCTAAAACCAATTACTTCTCATATTTGGCTCATAGTCCTCTCGAACGTACATCTGAGCTGTTTTAAAAATGTACATAGAACTATATATTGTAGAAATTCCATGAACTCCACCAAGTTCTAGCAGCTGAAATGTTTCTGTTAAAGTTGAATTCTAAGACACCTCTAACTGCGAAGGTAAAATTATAGTTCTATTTTCTTCAAAACACCACTTAAAAAAGAGAAGGGAAAAAATGGGGAGGAAGAGAAGGAAAAAAGAGGGGGAAAGTAGCATGAGATGAGATGATTTCATATGAGAAAAAAAGATGAATGACAAAATAAAAAGAAGAAACACCTAAAAAGGTATTTTTTAAAAGCCCTTATGCATAATATCATTACATAATTTGAATACTGTCATATCATCAAATGAAATAAATACAGGGGTAAGTGATAGCTAAACGATGTGTTAGGTTATATTATATTTAAGCAGTGCAATGCTTTCTGTATATATAATAATATAGAATTACTAGAACCTAGAGTTAATGGAGTTGCTTACCTTCAATGAATTCAGAATATCCACAATTACTTCTGTTTTTATTTATCATTTCACTAGAACTATAAATTGAGTAACAATATTCCATCTTAAAGGTAGAAAAACGAAATTAAATGTAATTTGTTCAAATAGGGACGGCAAATAGTCTCGGGTTACTTGTTTAAGATCCAGTGTTAGACTCCAATGTTTGAAGCCCTAGTTATAGCATTTAACTAGATACATGGCCAGGGACAACTGATTTAACCTTTCTAAGCTTTGCTTTCTTTTGTCTAAAAGGGACTTAATCAGAGTACCTAAAGGACAGCGTGGCTTCAGGGGTTAAAGGAGAGAATGCATACAGGGCACTTGCCACAGTACCTGTAATAAAGTACTCAGTAGATGTTTGCCAGTAATATAGTAATATACTAACAAAAACAAAAATGGCCTGTGATAATAGAAAACTCAAAATCTAGGCATCTTGACTCCAAGGATATGCGTGAGTCAGAACTGCTGCCTCCCTTGTAAGACATTGTCTTTTACAGGGTGAGACACAGGCAATTCAATGGAATAACAGCATACTTTCTCTCACCACGACTGTGCAACAGATATAGCACCTCATTCTAAAAAAAAAAATGCAACGTGTTGTTGTTTTTCCATAAACTTTGCAGAATAAGAATGTGATTACTATATAACCATGCATTAAAATTTTATTACAATTACATATTAAGAAACAAAGTGAAAGGCACAATGAGAACTGATGATTACTTTCAGTTTCTCCATCGAGTCCCTGGAGAAGGTTTTACAAGCTGCATCAATTTCCTGTCCTATGACACCGAGAATGGACTCCTGTTCAGTCTCCAGACAAAGAAGTTGATCCTTGAGCTGCAATCTGGCCTCTTCCATCCTCCGTAAGTGCTCTTCTTCACTGCTTATATGTTTCTCCTAAAGTATTGATAAGAAATACGAACAATTATTAAGTGGAGGCAAGGAACAAACCTGTAACATCTGCACAAACAACTCAACGTGTCTTAGAAAACAGACCTGTCAGTCCTTCCACTTTATTAAAATCAAACATTAACTCATTAACTGAGGTCAAATTACAGAGAATTCATAAGTAGGACATCGAGGGAACTGGTCAGTGGATACTTGGCAAAGAAAATGATAGTAATTCTGTAACCAAAAGATGAAAAACTTCCTTTACCATTTTAATAATTTAATGCCATTGATGGATCGAAGAGTGAAAGCTGATGCTACAGACTGACTCTGAGCTTTCAATAAATATTAGTAAAACACTAGAAAATGCAACATGTCAAAAAAGATAAGTGTCAGTGCCTTCATTTCAGGGAAAAAAATAAGTGCTACTATCTTTATCTCATCAAAACATCATTTTTAAAAAGTCTTAAGTTTCCAAATGCAGTTATACTACACAAATGTTTTGTGTCATGAAAATTTGATGAAAACAAGATGGAGGCACTTTTCAAGTAAGCAAATACATTTAATGAAAGGAGATTTCTAAGGAACCCTCTAAGACATTACAAGGACTTGGGGGCCCCCTGTAGGCAAAACAATTTTCAATCATGATTACACAATTTCATTCCTAGAGGAATTGCAGTCATACTTCACTTCACAAGGCTTGCAAGAAAGGAACAGAATCACTAGAATTCTAAGTGTAAACAGTGGACCAAAAAATCACGATGGCTGGTTCGTTTTGCCCTCAATCATTCCCTAGCAGCCTAATCATCTTTACCTACCCTAGTAAATACAACACAAGCAGGAAGATAAAGTGGCTAAAAACCTCCGCTTGAATTTAAAATAACAAAGAGAGTTAGCTGCTCAATGAAAATTAATCATGAAAGGGAGAATGGTATTTTAGCAGAATAATCACACATAATATTTTCTTTCAACTTACTTCTAAAAACAAAGGAAACACCCTCAGCCCAAAAGAACAGAGTCCTTTCACAGCCTCTCTTCTTCTGCCCTTCTCTCCAGCCTCGTGGCCCTCCTTTCCACTCTCTCATATTTTAACTTTTTGCAGCTTCTCAAATATGCTACATGCATCTCCTCTGACCAATCTGACGTGTGTAACTCTGCTTCAAGTTGTACTGTTTTTGTACTGTTTCCAAAGGAGCTAGTAGGCAATAGACAGCATTTATTTTGATGAGTACATCATCCCGGTCTGGATCTCAGCTTCGGAAACTTAGGAACTGAATTTTCTTTTCTTTTGGATACTCTGAGTGGAGTCTCTCTCAGCAGTAGAGTAACATTAAGCTCACAAGAGACTAATATACAAACTAGAATGCCACTCAATTAACTACATTAGTTTACAAGGCGAACCATATAACTGCCATATGGATCGGAATGCTTGTGTCAGCATAACCAGTACATTTTTCTCCCTGTAGACCAATCTAGATGAGAAGGCAAATTATAATCAGAATGCTGTTTAATGAACAGGAAATCAGAGCAGGGGGGTTGTTTTATGAAACAATGTTTAAACAGCATCACTCTAAAGGCAGCCTGCAGTATCCACCTACACATCAGGGATTTACAAAGCACAATAACAAGAGTGTTCCATTCTCCTGGGTAGCTTTTGGATGGAGACTGCTGAAGTACATCTCCCTAACTTTCTCCTTTGTCTACATTCAGATACTGACACACTCTCCTTCCTGACTGATACATTTCTTTAGATACATCATTATCTTTGCCAAGTCTTGCTCTAGTCTAGGAGCCTCTCTGAAAAATTAACATCCTGGGTCTGAACAATATTTGATGATTTTACAGTTTACTTACGAGAAAGCAACCTTTCTGTCAGGTCCCCAGGTAAGGATACTTGACTCTGTATTGCTGTTACACAGCAACAAGAACTCATCAGGACAAATGCTGTCTCCTTTCGAAATAGTGCGACTTCAGAGCTGTACACATCAAACTGGTCCGAGGAGGCCCATGTAGGCATACCTGCCATCTTATCCTTCAGAGTTTATCCTTCAAGACCCAGTCTCCTTTCTTTCCTGATCTCCCAATGCAGAGTATTCCCACAGCACATTATTCATATCATAGTTTAAAAAAAAAAATGTACCAAGCTGTAATATAATTATTTGTTTCTGCACCTGTCTCCCTCAATAAACTGTTTATTTCAGGAGACCACAAAACATGTTTATAATCATCTTTAAACTCCCCAACTTTGCTGAATAAGGGATTTACACCTTTTTCTAAAGACTCAAATTCAACACTGTAAACATCATTTCCTCAATTACCATGCAGACATATACAGGCAGAGGCTCCAGAGGTGTGCTAAGAGGTTTCCTCTACGCATACATAAGCTCCAGACTACTGCAGTGTTTCTTGCCGGTATGATGTTAATAGAGAAAACACTCTATCGGGGGTTTACTGGTGCATTTAGAGGATAACTGTTCATAATCTAAATCCACACAATTCACACTGATGTTCTAATTGATCTTTTCTGTTCTGTTTCCCTCACAGCCCTCTTTCTTTTATCCACTATCACTTTCCTGCACTCTGCTATGACTTTTATTAAGAGGAAGACAAAACTATTTCCATATATTGATATTCTTAAAATGTTTATATTGTCAGAAAAGGCTCTGTAAGTTCAATCTCTTCAGCAAAGATGGAAAATGTCATTATCCACTTCACCATCCCCCATGAGACAATTAGCATGCCACGTTTGACCTCCCTTTGAAGTAAGACTCACAGAACTATGAGCTCACTGGACCTGAGAGATCAGTGGGTTCAATTATCTGTTCTTTCAGGAAGCCCTTCTTTTACCTTTTACGTTTCTGACAGATGGTCATCCAACCTCTGCACGACCAGCTCAAGTTTCAAGGAACAGAGTACTAAACAAACCTGTAAAATCTCTCCATTAGTCTAAGTGCTAAACTCAAGAATTAAAGTAAATAAATGAATTTTCCACCACTCCTAAATCTTCTACCGTTCCAGGTAAAGGTCCATGTTCTGTTATTGAACTAGGTTCCAAACCCCTCACCGTACTAGTTCTCCATCCTCTGCATGTGCTCCAAGATCCGAAATCTAAGAGTTAAGTTAGCTTTTCCATTCTGTACTTAAGCAACTGTAATCTCATTTACTCACTCATTCAACTCATTTTTACGGAAGGCCTACTATGGTGAGACATTCTTCTGGTTATTAGGACCAGAGATAATGAGACAGATAAGGTTCCTGCCCTCATCGAACCAACAAATACCTGCATTAAAGTTCGCAAGTTTTATTTGGCCCCATTCTTATGGCTTGAGAATATCTATGTTTATACTAACTGTAGCACCAAATAAATTAACTTTTTCCTCCCAGTTTCATGTTTCAGAAATACCTCCACTAATGGAGCAAGCACAGATAATTCTGTGGGAGGAGTGGGAAACTGGCTGACATTAATCTATTCATCCTGTCTGATTTGGGGGCATATAGATTAATAAGGGCAGATGTAATATTTAAGCACTATCATGGCTATTCCCTGATCGTCTAGTGAATTCAAGGGGAACAGCAATTCTAAAACAAAAAACTGGTGACACAAGATATTTTAGAGACTGTTTCGAAATATGGAAGACACAGTTACTCCAACTGCAATGCTTCGAAGTGAATGGACACAGATGCCTGGGTTTGGGGACTATACGAATAATCTTTGTGGAAAGGTGGAAGGAGGCAGAGAATGTGGGGATAGACTGAGGTGAAGCTGACCGAAGCAATCTATGTGATCCACGACGAGAGATATCCTAGACCATGGCTGAATTTGAGGAAGAACCTAAGAGAACACACTCAATCCTTAATTTTACAGATGAGGAAACCAAAGTTCAGACAACCTAAGTAACTTCACTAACGTCGAAGGGCCTACAACCCACAAGCTGAGTCCCCTGACGCCCTGATAAGTGCTCTCTATTAAGATGCTAGAAAGGTCAAGTTTTTAAAACTGGAGTTAAGAAAGCCAAGTGAAAAAACTCAGAAAAAGTTATCAGAAGGTTATATGGGGACTAACGTAGTCTTAAAGTAGAAAGAATAACAAAAAATATTTCTGAATGAGGCTTATCACAAAAGAAAATATATGACATATTGGCAAACTCAGAATAGATCACAAAAAAAGGGGAAAAAGCCATTGAGCATGCACAATATTCTAAACTTTTGGTGGCTATCCATTCACACTGGAGAGGTACTCTGTGTACATATAAAATCTGTTCTTGGCAGATTTTAGTTGAAAAGAATACTAATCACACACTAAGCATGTACAGTTCTACAAGACAGCAAAGGTTTTAAGAAACTTCCATTTCAGAACAGGAAAGAACATTATTGACATTTGTGTCTAAAGGAAATAAATAATACTGCTTACAATCTCATATCACACACACACTCACACACACACACACACACACACACAAACACACACAGTTGAATGGCTTGATCAAAGGACCTGTAATTCAAAGAATAAGAAATGCTGCTCTACTTATACATTTGTGTTTCAGCACACTCTTTACAACTCAGAACATTCACTTTCCCAAAGGCTGTAAAGATTTTAAGGAGACATGATCTTAATGGAAATAGAACAACTTCAATAAATTAGAGCATGTCCAAACTGCTATCTCCTTAGTAAAAGCTTATGAAATTCCTTCAATGTTTTAAGAGTTTGAAAAAAGCCACTTTATTTCCAATATGGCTATTACATAAAATGAAAACAATTCTTCACACATCTTAACAGAAACATTATGGTAAATAAAGCACACTCACACAACTAAATAGATCATTAGTTTACAAAGTTCATGTTTTTCCTTTACTGAAAACTAACTTGAATAAGCAAGCGTGACAATATTTCAGCCCCAATGCCATCTCCAATATATCAGTGGGGGTGGGAGAGAGATAGGATAAGAGGTAGAGAGAGATCAAATAATATTAAAGGCTGAAATAAAAACTAACACAATGTAATGTAATTCAAAGTTATTGGAAGCATGACTTGTTGAAACTTTAGACCTACACACATCACCTAAAACGTTTTGAGAAAGAGTATCTCTGTAACTCGACGACTGTTATGCATAAGCCTTAAATCCAGGACACTAGCATTACAAGGCAAATTATGAAACTATGCTGAACAAAAATTGGATCTGTCTGGAAGCTGTTTATCTGACTCTCTAAAGAAGGCTCACATTACTTATGCCAACAGTTGACTCAGCTGCGAGGAAGTTAAGATACAATATGAAATGCAAACCAAGGCAGAAACTGTAGCGCACTACAAGAGAAGGATCTACTATGGATATTACAGGAGACCTGGAAAGAGTTTAATCTGGAAAATTCCCACACTGCAGTTCAAACTGTCTTGCAAAACAGCCAATAAATAAATAAGTAAAAAAAAAACATAGGAAGTGCTGGTCACTCTATACTTTTTACAAACTTATTTCTTAAAAATCAAAGATCTTGTATGATGGTAGATGTCTTAAATTCAAAATATAGCTACATATTAAACACTTAGACTGGTATCAAAAAGTAAACAAAAAACAAAACAAAGTAACAACACTTCTAAAAATCCATACCTCAGATCAATCTGAAAAAGTCTCCATGGATTCGACCTACAAATGACATATCCTTTGCCACCTGTGAACCCAATACTACTCAGGATAAAAGAGGACAGGGAAAGGTCATGAACTGAATTTTTTCCTCATTATAAAAGTCCAATAACATGCACCTGCTTCCTCACCCACATAGATAATGTAACAAGACAGATAACCGGAGCTCTCAGGTAGACACGGTGCCCTCTCTATGCTCCCTGGCACTTTCTACGAGCTTCTGCTATAGCACTTACACCCGCGTGTATCTTTTATGTCTGTCTCCTCACCAGGCAGTGAGTTCCTCTAGGAGCAAAGATCTTCATTTAAATATCCCAGCACCTGGGAGAGTGTCTCACACAGCAGTCAATCAATAAATGTTCTGGAACATACATATCCTGTTAGGTTCTTTACATTCCACAAGCATTTCTTTTAGTGTATTCTCTATGTGTCAAGAAGAGTAGATCCCAACTATACAACAATGAGGAAAACAACAGAATCTCTGAACTCAAATACTATTTCATGTTTCAGTCAGTTGGTTTTTGCAATAAATTAATTAGTGAACTCACTGAGGGTAACCTTCTTTTCAGTAGCAGCTTATTATAACTGTCAAGGCAAGTTGATGTCATGAAAGAGAGAGCGCTGCGAGTGGTAAGGAGTAATCAGATGCAGAGTAAGTTTTGAGGCTGGAACCAACAAGATCTGCTGGTGATCTAGGTAGGGGGTCCATGTGTGAGAGAACGAGGTGGTTCTTCATCTGCATTTAGAAAGCAAAAGAACATTGTAATTCCTACTAGAAGATTGGTTTCCTAAAATAAAAACGCTACTATTTTGTGGGTTAGATATATTCTTCTTTGTCCTTTGTGAGTAGACACTTTACATTACTTCCTTCAAAGGACAGAAAGAAGTTATGATTAATAATATGTTAAGAGTAAGAACTGAGAACATCAGTAAAACAGTAGCGCTAATAGAAAAACTAAAGGCATTAATTAGAACACTGGATATATGATTCAACGTGTCTTAAAACTTGGACGTGGACTTTCCAATTCATAACCTGGTCTTAGGCTTAGGAAAGTTATCCATAAGACAGAAACAAAAAAAATGCAAATTCGAATTTAAACTTCTAACCCCATTTAAGGAAATTATTTTTGCCTCAGGCTTTTTAGTATCTTTTTCTAGCAGAATATTGAGCAACACAAAGATCATTGGCAGCATAATCAAAAAGGTGTTGGATATGTATTGGATACATTCCTAGAAATTAAAATTCAAAGTTGGAAACAAAAATATCTCTAAAGGGTATTTTATGCATTCATTAAGTTTTAGGACCATTTTGTAATTATTACGTATTTCTATTGAGTCAAATGCCTGGAAACAGAAATAACATTATTTAAAATCAGCCACTTTTGATGCATTTCTATTTCTGAAACAAAATATGGACAAGGAAACAAACAACTAGAGTTTCAGATTATGCATTTGGAACGAACATTGTTTAATTTTTCAGAAGAAAAAAGAATGTATCATTCATCTCCAGAGAAATGTTTATAAGCTTACAGTGTCTTTAAAGACCATCAGAATTTCTTTCTCTCCTCCTTTTTTTCATAAAGGATGTTTAAGCATGCATTTATTCTTATGAAAGAATATGAAAAAAAAAAGTTTAAAAACAAATCTCCAAATGATATTACTCATGTATACAATAAGCACCCCCTAGCTGTTTTCTTTCCTAAAATTTACAGGATATTGCTTGTTCAACATTAAATGACGAAATGGATTGAGTCAACAAGCATTTTAAATAGCAATGAAAGAAAAACTCAATGAAAACAAACCTGGACATTCATTTTATATTCCCTTTCAGGGTCTACCAAAGCAAGATAGGACTGCTAAACTTCAAGCAAAGCACTGAAACAGATATAGAACGCTTCATGTGGCCTATTTCCCTTGGCTTTCCACACAACTAAATAAATCTATGTGCCATTATCCAGCCTAATGCCTACACTATGGGTATCACTCACAGTTTCAAAATTAAATGAAATCAAACTAATAGTAGGATTTTAAAGGAAAGTGCCCAACAGAACTACTTTCCTCTCAAATCCCTGTAGTTAACCACTCAGTGAGTTAAGGATTAAACAGCAGGCCTCTCAACCAAGTTCACATCAGGGGTCGTGAAGACCCAAACTTCACTCCTTAAATTCATTTAAAATCAACCTCTTTGATTATCAGTGGTTGGTAGAGAAGCCATTGCCAAAGGAACAGAGTTTGAAAATGGCTTTTCCACACTCGTTTCATTTTGGATAATAGAGAGCAAATGTACTTCTATAAACCTTTATTTCTTGCCCCTCCCTCCATCACAGCTGAATGTATAACAGCACCCCCCCCCCCCACACACACACACACATTGTATGGATACTTCACATTTGCATTCTAACCTTGTTTCTTAATATCTGGCATAGTGTTTCATACATGGTAAGCAGTCTGATGTTTTGTCTGTAAAAGCCAAGGATTACTCCAAACTTAATGACTACAGGTGGTTCGATTAAAAATGCTTTATAAATAACACACAAAATTTATAATTTTACCTTTAATTTCACCATTTTATTATTTTCATTGCTGGTTTTTTTTAAGATGAGAGAATCTGACAGGAAATTACTCATAACAGCCTAGTTAGTGTTTATTTAGAGTATCTGGTTTAAATTTGCCTCCAAATTAATTTGTGGAAGGTACAGCTTTCTTCTACTCACACAATTTAAAATAGATGGAGCGCCAAAGAAAGAGTACAGCCTACACAAAAATGGCCTAAAATGTAAACATTAAAGTAAATGTTAGAATTCAACAGCTTATTTGCTTCTACTTCTCTCTTGTTCTTCTGGAAATAATTTGAAATCAGAGAATTCTGCCTTCTACTATCATAGAGATTTTAGTAAAAAATAAAAGTGGAACTTTGATTCTGCAAAGTAGTGAATACTTTATAGAACAGACATCTGACAATCATATATATTTTTCCACATCATGAAAAACAGAAATCCTAAACAGATGGTCAAATTAGAACCGAAACACAAAATTAAACAACACTGATTCATTTCTTCCTGTCACAGATATCTTTTATGTGGCAATTGCAGGTTTTAATTAGACTTTTCTAACAAAATCATTGATGACTCCTCTTCCAAAATTTGTGTCAGGCTAAAAAAATCAGAGTATATCGTAATCTGTTGAATATAATAGCCCTAAATTTAAATTCAACAGTAGAGTGCAATGAAAAGACACAAATGTGAGTCATTTTACTGGCAGTAAATAAAGGAGAAAAAGAAAAGGAATCTGTGTTCATATCCTGTTTCCACCCTAAGTTATGCAATGTTGTACAAGTCACAATATTACACTCTCAACCTCAGTTCCTACCACGTGTAAAAATGGACATAAGTACACTTGTAAATGAGAATTACCATTATCATTTTTCAATGATCCACATTTTGTACAAGAAAACTATTTCCTGTTTTTATCCACCATAGCCATAGCTTTAAAATATGTTGCTTGGTGTCACTTCACAAATGATTTAAATAAAGCATTTCATGGGAAGGAACCAAAATACATTTCTATGAATCCCACTCTATTCAACACTTAGGTTCCTATGAACTGCTATAGCCTTGGATGTGCCCCAATGGTGGTGTTACAGTGTCTCCTAATTGTCTCACTGTAGTTATTCTCATACAATGAAAAAACTAATAACAGACAATAAGGTCCTCTAAAGAAAATTTAGTATAACTACGGAAATAAGCAAGTGTTACACGGGACAGCTAAGTGTCCCAGATAACCTACATAATCTATATAGTGGCCGGAAATGGTTGTTACAGATTTTCACACAATGGGGAAAATAAGGCTGGTAAACCTGAGTCCTATTTTCATTTCTACCAGTGCACAGCTGGGAGCAGTTGGGCAAGTCAATTAACTCTTCGGGCCAGAATTACCTCATCTGTAAAAGAAGGTGTTGGGAGTTGGTATTGTTTAAAGTCTTTTTATTCTTTATAATTACACTGGTGCCCAATGTTTTGGAAAGTAACACCTTTGGAAAACAGTCCAGTACAACCTTATAAACTCTGAGGCAATGCTTGTTAAAAACAAAAGCTAGTACATAGATTTTCTTTTCTTTTCCTTTTTGGGGAGGGGAGGCAAAAAACAGAAACTACCGAAGAGTATTCCAACATTGCATGGCTAGCTATAACTACAAGGCACGTGTACCCATGTAACAGCATGTCCTATAACAGAGGAAGTTCCACATATGGCGTAATTTTTGGAGGACTAAAGGAGAACACTAAATAAAATCAGCAGAACAGATACCTCTGGCTTTCTCCAGGTTTGGGTATCTAGTGGCAAAAGGCATATTCTCATAGTTCTACTCAGAACTGAAACAGTAACAAATACAAATGAAAGCACTAGATCATGCAGGATAAAAATTACCTGATCTATAATTTTAAAATAGAAAAGACAGAAATAATGCTATCAACAACAAAAGAATGCTATATTTACCAGATGAAATACTGGGTGGGAAATAAACATGATTTTGAAAAATGTTCAATGACGTGTAAATTCAGAGTACACAGCTTATAAATATATCTGCCCAAACTACTGTATATGTTTTTCATAGAACATTCATACGTATGAAATGTAAGGACCAAGAGAACATACAGAGTATAAGCAGGATATTCTACAAAACAATATTTTCTTAATTTTAGGCACCAGGTATATCTAAATTATTATGTAACCATGTTCAAAATTAAAAACAATCTTTCAATACTTGTACTACAAGATTACTTGGAAAGCTCTAGAAAGATGGCCAGTATCATTAATAAGCTCATACCCATGTTAATAAAATTTTTTTAAAAAATTAAATCAGATATAGGTCTCTGTAGATAAAACATTTCAAACCTTAACTACGTAAATTTTGATGACTTGCTGAGCAAAAACCATTTAATTATACACTAACTCTTGATGATTCACGGATTCCAGTGCAACCAATAAAAATACATTTCTGATAGGACAAACAGCGTTATGAGTTGCCAGGTAAATGCCAGAAGAATAAAAAGTTTAATAGTCATAATACCTTTTTGGAACAAAAGAAGAAATTAACTACTTTCCTTTAAATTTTTAAGCACAAGGTATAATAAGTTTTAATGATACTATAGATGGGAGAAAAATTCTATCTCTAGCATTTCATGAGAGCTTTCTTCCTAGTAAGAAACTCGTAATCAAGTCTTCATTGTATATGTAAAAATTCTGTGGGTTGCATAATACTTGTTCTCTTTTACATGTAAAACTGAAAAATAACATTTGATGCTAAAGCCAAATCAGATGTTGGGGGGAAATGCATTTTATTACCACATATCACCACTGAATACATGAGGAAAATATGCTGAAGTTAGTTATTCTGTGCGTATAAATTAACAGCAATCATACACCACTAATGAAGGCAGCCGGTGCTAATGCTGTATATGAATTTTGAGGCACTTTTAACATTTCTTAGCTTATCATGTAATAAGATGACAAGAAACACAAATCTAAACCAAAGTATGCAGTCAAAATAGCAAGACTTTTAGAAAAAGGTGGAGTGTGTATTAGCAACATAAGTAGCATCTTGTATTTCTGAGTGTTAGGATGGGCAGGCAAGAACTGCTTTGTTTGTATATACCAATAATAAAATATCAGAAGGAGAAATTAAGAAGTCAGTCCCTTACAATTGCTTCAAAGACTATAAAATACCTAGGAATAAATTTAACCGAAGAAGTAAAAGATCTGTACTCAGAAAATTATAAGACACTGAAGAGAGAGAAATTAAAGAAGATACAAATAGATGGAAACACATACCATGCTCATGGATAGGAAGAATTAATATCATTAAAATGTCCATACTGTCTAAGGCAATATACAGATTCAATGCAATTCCTATCAAACTACCAAGGACATTTTTCACAGAATCAGAACATATAATCCTAAAATTTATATGGGACCACAAAAGACCCCAGATAGCCTTGGCAATTTTGAGAAATAAGAACATAGTGGGAGTTACACGATACCTGACATCAAACTATACTACAAGGCTACAGTAATCAAAACAGCATGGTACTGTCATAAAAACAGACACATAGATAAATGGAACAGAAATGAGAGTCCAGAAACAAATCCATGCACATGGTCATTTAATCTACGACAATGGAAACAAGAATGTACGGTGGGGTAAAGACAGTCTATTCAATATATGGTTCTGGAAAACCTGGACAGACACATGCAAAAAAATGAAGCTGGACCACCTCCTTACACCATATACAAGAATAAATTCAAAATGGATTAAAGACTTAAATGTAAGATCTGAAATAAAATTCCTAGAAAAAAATATAGGAAAAAAGTTTACAGACATCACCCAGAGTAAGATTTTTACTGATATATCCCCTTGGGCAAGGGAAGTAAGAGAAAAAATAAACACGTGGGATTATATCAAACTAAAAAAGTTTTTTTTCACAGCAAAGGAAACCATCAATAAAACAAAAAGAGATCCTACTGAATGGGGGAAGACATTTGCCAATGATATATCCAATAAGGGGTTAATATACAAAATTTATAAAAAAACTCAACTCAAAAAAAAAAAAAAACCCAATTAAAAAAATGGGCAGAGGACACGAAGAGACATTTTTCTAAAGAGGACATAAAGATAGCAAACAGACACATGAAAAAATGCTCAACCTCACTAATCATTAGAGAAACGCAAAAAAAAAACTACAATGATATACCACCTCACCCCAGTCAAAATGGCTATCATCAATAAATCAAGAAACAACAAGTGCTGGCGAGGATGTGGAGAAAAGGGAACACTTGTGCACTGTTGTTGGGATTGCAGATTGGTGCAGCCACTATGGAAAACAGCATAGAGGTATCTCAAAAAACTGAAAATGGAACTACCTTATGACCCAGCAATTCCACCCCTAAGTATATCCAGAGAAATCCAAAACTCTAATTCGAAAAAATTTATGCACCCCTATGTTTATTGCAGCACTATACACAATAGCCAAGATATGGAAACAATCGAAATGCTCATCGGTAGACGACTGGATTAAGAAACTGTGGTATATTTATATAACGGAGTATACACAGCCATAAAGAAGAATGAAATCTTGCCATTTGCAACAATATGGATGGACCTACAGAACATTATGCTAAGTGAAATAAGTCAGACAGAGAAAGACAGATACCATATGATCTCACTTATATATGGAATCTAAAGAATAGAATAAATGAACGAACTAATGAGAAACAGCCTCAGAGACACAGAGGAAAAACTAAGGGTTGCTAGATGGGAAGGGGGGTGAGGATGGGGGAGATTAGAAAGTACAACAGGTAACCACAAGATTACCATGGGGATACGAAAGTCAGCTTGGGGAATATAATCAATAATGTTGTAAAGATTTTGTAGGGTATCCAATGGACACTTGTCTCATTAGGGAGATCACCTCAGGGATGATGTAGATGCCTGACCACTGCAGTGTACACCTGAAGCTGAAGCTGAACAATAATGAATGTTAACTATAATTATAATTTATATACACACACACACACATATGTATAGTCACAAGAAGTGGAGTACAGCATTAGGAATACAGACAGTGGAAATGTAACAGTTGTACGTGATATCAGAGGGGTAGTAGATTGGGGAAGGGGGTTATCACTGTGTGAGGGATATAAACGATAAGTGTCTAACTATTGCATTGTTTTGTACACCTGAAACTAATTTTTAAAAATTAAATTAAAAAAAGAACACTGCTTTGTTAAGTAAACAAGAAAGGCTTCCCTTTTGATTACAGTGGAATGGCATTAGAAATCCCTTCAATCTATAAAGCCTCACTTACCAAGTTCATTGCTTTGCTAAGATAGTTGTCTTTGGGCTACAAGCCACAGGGCTTATCTTC